>NC_056735.1:1645592634-1645892634 GCF_019279795.1 Protopterus annectens | reverse complement strand
TTTTGAGGAGGAATGTTAATAGGTAACATAGTGTATTTATTATTCTAGTAGGTACGTTGCCAACTTGAAATAGCGGTTTCAAGATAGTTTTCATTTATAGTTTTAAATGTGTGCATTTTATTTTTATGCTGTCTTTAATGAGGTTAAAATGCCCTGCTTTGACTGCTTAATGAGTAGTGTGATTTTTCCTTTAAAGCTTACTTACTGCTACAACTGAGTAATGTGATTGCTTCACTTCATTTAAATGGTTTGAATTTTCAGTATGCTGTAATAACTTCACACTACTGTACCCATAACTGTAATACTGCATCTCCTTTAACACCTCTGGTGATGTCATGGTGGGGATGTGGCCAGTGTCATATTGGCCACACCTCCATGCCCTACTGGCCACACACCCATGTCCCACTTTGGCCTTGTTAAAAGGTGGCAACCCTAGGTTTCTGTGACTGCACAAAAGTCAGCTTCTTCCACCATGCTACCTTGGGCTAACAGTTTAAACCTCTGGTTCCCAAGACAGATGGCCAGGGAAGACAACTGACTTCTAAGAGTCTTGGGCACAAATGCTCTGTGGTGACAGACTGCTTCTGACAAACACCAACACTGGGATTTGAAAATATAAAGAGCGATGATGCAGGAATCACAGAGATATCAGAATCCTGTATATCACTGTCATGACTGAAGGTGGAGTGGAAAACAATAGAAACATATCCAAAAAAATCAAAAATTATCCTGTGGAAGAAAAGCTCTTATAGTTCATGTATATTTCATATCACAGGAACACAATCCTGTGGGAAGAAGTCAAGACTTTTGAACGTTCTCTTGCAATCCCAACTTGTGTTAAGAGGTCTCTCACCCAAGAAAGATTCCTGACCGTCTTTGTCACCACATCAGGCTAGCAATTTGCCTCAGACGGTGGGTTAACTCTGCTGTGGTCATTTGCTGTACCTCAGATCACTCCATCTTTTACCCTGATCCCTCTGCTGTAGCACCTACAGCCACTACTGACTAGCGGTTAGCCACATCTTTTGCATCTCATTGTCTTTCTTGGAATGGTGTACGTTCTAAAGAAGATATGCCCTTGGTGCCATTCTGCCACAGTGTTGACCAAGTCCACTGCTAGCTACGCATTTAAGTAAGGAAAGTATTTGGAGATGCATCCAATAGAGTAGCAGGGAAGAATGATGACAGACAGTTATAAAAGGAATGTCACCCATGCACCGAGAATACCAATAGTTGGTGAGGCTTGTTTGCAGCCTCTTTTCTGGTATTAGCCAGTAGTGAAGCCTCTGCTGAGATGCTCCTGGAGGTCATCACACTGTTGAATATTTGTGCCTTTAAGGGCTGAAACCATCTTGCATTCAGTAGGCCTAAAGGTCTCTCCAAGGGCTTCAGACAGATGCTGAAATTAAGACAAATCCCCATGCTTTTTGGGCAAATGGAAGCTAACCAAGAACAAGTCAAGGCCTCAAAGTTGCTTTCCCCTGTATTGCAGAGGGCAAAACTGTCCAAACTCAAATGGATGTCCACCAACTTGTCCCATCCTACCTAACCAGATATTAATCCATCCCTATATCCCATGCAACTTTTTAAGATTACAGCATGCAGCCTTCTATAGGTATGCTGTTAGTGTTAGTGTCAGTAGCCCTCTTCTCAAGAGAGGAGAGAACCTTCCCCTTGGGAGGATTCTAATACACCCCAGGTTCAGAACTAGATTAACTGGCTTAGGTAGACCAAATATCTCCCCATCTGTGACTCTGAATCAGACACTGAGGGCACTTCATCCTCTCCTTTTGCACAAGAGGATATCTCATTTGTGTACCCCCTTCATCGAATGAAGGAAAACTTGAAATTGGATTCTAAAGGGTTTTCCCAGGCCCAAAGAAAGTACTGAATCTTCATGGGACTGCTTGATAAAAAAAACCTCGAGCCATCCCTCCAGTCCTGTAAGCACTGAAAGGACCATTTAGCAGTGCATCATTAGAGCCATATTTCTTACCCTGCTACAAGGAAGCCTGACCAGTTTTAACAGGTTCATAACACCAATAAATGTATTTTTTAAAAACCCTGTAGCCCAGGCAGCTATGGTGTCTATGGTGCCTCCTTTGGCTGAAATGCGCACAGTGAGGGCAACTGGGCACTTTGTGCTGTGGACCTAAGGAGAAAACAAAATGTGAATTCAGGACTTTGTGAGGGATCTTTCTCCTGCTCTCTTAACAACTGCTCATTTTTTTTTTTTTTTTTTTTGTATCAGATTCAGATATCTACACATGCTACAACAGCAATAAACTAATAACCTCACCAGTGCGGTATATTTTGTTTAATAATTGTTATTACAAACAAGTTCAAGGCATAGCTATGGGTCAGCTGTTGCCCCTTCGTTTGCTAATGTTGTGATGGGGTGGTGGGAACAGGAATTTTTAAAACCTTGTTTCAACCATTTTCAGGTACATTACAAAAGATTTATAGACAACTTGGTTTTTGTGATTCAAGGGGGTAGTGATACACCACATGCTTTAAGTACAGTTGTGTACACTTACCATAAATGTAGATGTTCGAGTGTATATGTTGCAGTCATTACATTTGGGTAATCTGCTGGCAGGTTGCCCTCAGTCAGCCTGATTAACAAAGTCTTTGGTCTTGCATCGGTTGCGGTCCCTTCTTCCATGACGTCAGGTTGTCAGGGTTATAAAACATGCAGCCGATGTCATTACATCAGTTTTTCTTGCTCCAGATGTCAGGTGTCCCCCTAATGGGGAACAAATAAAATTTAAAACACAAAAATATACCTCCAACCAGAAGCAAATACAGCACAAAGGCTTTTAAGCATAGTAACAGAAAGTAGAGGTATAGTCAGAGAAAAACAGGGGGCTGGAGGGAGGGTAACCAGGACTGCAACAGTGAATACACTCTAACATCAACATTTATGGGAAGGGTACACAACTGTACTATGTTCTTCGTGTTTCACTGCTGCAGTCACTACATTTGGGTAGATTCCCAAAGCTATGGTTGGGAGGAGGAATTTATACAGGATTAGGACCAGCTATAAGGCCCTGTAAGACAGCAGTGACAAAGCCAGCTCTGGATTTAGAGAAAATTGGTAAATGATAATGCTTGGTGAAAGTATGTACAGAACTCCAGGTAGCAGCTTCTAGAATATCTCTGGTAGGAACACCCCTGAGAAAGGCTGCAGAAGTAGATGCCACCCTGGTGGAGTGTGATCTGATCCCCTGGGGGATAGGTTTTCCATGGTGCTTGTAGCAGAAATGAATGCAATGGCTTATCCATTTAGAAATGATTTGTTTTGAAACACCCCTCCCCTCTGCCCCAGTAGCAAATGCTACTAGCAATTGATCAGATTTTCTTCGAAATTTAGTTCTGTCCAAGTAGAATCTAAGTTGTCTGCGCACATCCAAGGAATGCAGAATCTGTTCTGTGGATTGGGAAAGAAGGTTGTCAAATGAATGGACTGATTAAGAGCCACAGTGGAAACCACCTTGAACATGACTGATGAACTGGTCCTTGGAGATACCCTGTCCGAATGAAAGATGATTGAAGGCTCCACTACCAAAAGGGCCTGTAATTCAGATATTTTTCTAGCTGAAGTGATTGCTAAAAGGAAGGCTGTTTTCCAAGAAAGAAATTTTAAGTCTGCAGTAGCAGCAGACTCGAAAGGAGGCAGAGTGAGTTTCTCCAAAACAAAGTTAAGGTCCCAGGCAGGGGTAGGAGCTCTCCTGGGTGGTCTCAAGTTCTTTGCCCCTCTGAGATACTGCTTGAGCAGGGGATGAGAAAGTGAGCTGAAAAAGCTGAAGTGTGGATTTTAATAGAGGAAAAAGACAGGCCCTTGTGAAGCATCTCAGTTAAATATTGCAAAATCTTGAGGCAAATTGGACGCTGCTGTGCTCATCCCTAAAGATTGGTTCCAGGCACAGAACCTTTTCCATTTGTCAGCACAAGATTTTCTAGTACAAGGTCTTCTCACCTCCAAGATGACATCCATCACAAGTTTGCAGAGGGATGCTAAGGGTGAATTTAAGTGATTAGCCAAGCTGCAAGGTTCAATGTTGGAAGCTGATGGTGCAGAATTTGGTTCTCCTGCTGAGACAGCAAGTAAGGTGTCTGAGGCAGGTGCCATGGAGATATTTGTGACACACTGCGCAGGTGCGGGTAACAGTGTTGGTGTGGCCAGTCTGGAGCAATCAAAATCATTCTTAGTTTTTCCTGTTTGACTTTTAGCAGAACTTTGCAGAGTAGAGGCAGAGGGGAAAAGGCGTAGAATGATAGATTTTTACAGCTGAAGGACAGAGCATCCACTTTCCAGGCTTTTTTGTGGGGAATCCTTGTGCCAAATTTGACCAACTGGTAGTTCTTGGGGGAGGCAAATAGATTGATGTCCGGGCTCCCCCATTTGCTTGTCAACATGTTGAAAATCCTTGGTTCCAGTTTCCACTCGTGTGGGTCCATGAGATTTCTGCTTAGTCTGTCTGCCAGTGTATTCAATTTTCCTGGCAGGAATTGAGCTTGTAGGTGCACTTGGTAGCTCAAGGCAGTGTTCCACAATGTCATGGCTAGTCTGCAGAGGAGGTAGAAAATGTGCACCCCCCTGCTTGTTTATGTACCACATAAAACATACTGTTGTCCGTCTTTACCATTAGTTGTCCTGGAAGAATCTAGTCCTTGAAGGCTGTCACAGCATTCTGTACAGCTAACATTTCTTTTTGATTGATATGTAGGTGCATTCAAATTGGGTTCCATTTGCCCTGAATGCACTTCCCTGCCAGATGAGCCCCCCACGCATAATCTGATGCATCTGTAGTTAGGGTTTGGGTGGCAAGGGGTAGTGTGAATGGCAGTCCCTTGTTTTGGTGGCAGGCCTGTGACCACCATAGGAACTCCATGCGTAAGCAAGATATGATAAGAATCATTGTTTCCAGGCTGTGTCAATGTTGACTCCATAGACTTTTTAAGTACCACTGTAGTTTCCTCATATGCAGTCTTTCATATGGAATTAGAAGAATGCAGGAGGCCATGAACCCCAAGGCTTGCAGTATTTGTCTTGCAGATATAGGAGGGTTTTTGTGGCCACTTGTCTGAAGTGAGTTACCAAATGAATTTGCTTCTCTGGCGTGAGAAAAGCCATCTGGGCAGTTGTATTCAAGCTTGCACCCAGGGATGTAATTTGTTGACAGGGTAGCAGTTGTGATTTATTTTCGTTTATGGTGTACCTAGGACAAGTCAAAACTTTTTTTTTTTTTTTTTTTTACAAATAGCAGATGATTTAGAAGAATGCCCTGGTTTTCTGCCTGAATTAGACACATCGTCCAGGTATGGATATATTTGAATACTTCTTTGCCTGCAAAATGCAATTACTGGAGCCAGGCACTTTGTGAATACCCTGGGCGCAGTAGACAAGCCAAACGGCAGTACAGAGAACTGATAATGCAAGTAGCCTGCTTTGAAGCGTAGGTATCTTCTGCAAGATTCCCTGATTGGGATGTGCAGGTATGCTTCTTGTAAATCTAGAGTTGCCAACCAGGCATCTTTGCCTAGCATAGGAATTAACTGCTGAAGAGTCAGCATCTTGAATTTTGGAATGTCCAGAAAGATGTTTACAGTAGAAAGGTCCAGAATTGGACGCCATGATTTGTCTTTTCTGGGTACCAGGAAAAGCCTGGAATAGAAACCTTGTCCCTTTTCCTGTTCAGGTACCGGCCGAATAGCCCCCATGTTTAAGAGGAAAAGTACTTGTTTTTGAGCCTCTGTCCACTGATTTGGGGGCAGGTCTGGCCACCCGTTTGGTGTTGGCAGCATGTGGAAATGAAATCTGTATCCCTGGGACACTATATTTAAAACCCATTTATCCTGGGTTATGAGTTCCCAGTTTTTTTTTGCATGAAGAGCAAGCTTTCCCCCCAAAGGTGTATCTGGATTTGGCTTGAGAGAATCTGAAAGGAGCTGGAAAGGACCAATTCTTAGTAGGCCACTGCCTACTAAACCTTAGAGGTTGCACTTGTAAGAAATATGTTACTGTTTGCATAGATTTAGCTTTATCTTCCATCTTTTTAAAAACTTCTTCAGCCTTATTGCCAAACAGGCGGTCCTGACTTAAAGGAGCATCCAACAATTTTGCTTTAACATGATCGGGCAGAGATGGCTCCTTAAGCCAAGCATACCTTCTAAGCACAGACCCAGTAACAGCAGCCCTGCAAGAGGCCTCTAAACTCTAAAGAATCAAAACCACATTGCAAAACATGTTTTCCAACTTGTTCAGCAGAATGCAATAAATCCTGTAAATCTTTATTTTCCACACAGTCAGAAATAATCATCATTTTCTGTTTAAGCAGTCCAAAAATATGATGTTGATATTTTAACATATGAAATTGGCAGTTTAAAGCCCTGACTGCCAAGGGTGCAGAAGTGTATACATTTTTACCCCATCTATCCAGCGCCCTGGAGTCTCTATCAGAAAGGGTAAGATTTTTAGCAGTAGAAGCCTTAATGCCCTTAGGCCTTTGAGAAATGGTTTCAGGATCTGCAACAGGATTTTTGAAAAGGAACTTGTGGGTCTCAAGAACCCTGTAGTATCTGTCAGGTTTACTAGGAGCTGGAGGCAGGGAATCAGGGGCCATATTGGATTCAGAAAACACAACAATGTCTAGTACAGGAGGTATAGCCAAAGGCCTATGCTGAGGTAAAAGAAGAAAATCCCTAAGCCTCTTTTTTGAATCAGAGAATTCCTGACTTTCCCAGTGGAAATGCTCCCTTAAGGTATGTAAAGTTTCACCAAAAGAAAAATCCTCGGGGGTGCAGAGGGAATGGAATCCTCTGCATCAGCATCCTCATAAGTAGGTATGGACAAATCCAGGTTATTATAAGAGCCAGAAGAAACAGAGTCCTGATCAGAAAAATCATAGTCAGGCTCAGCCCTAGGCCTCTTAGAAGGGGGGGGGGGGGGGAGGGTTGACTACCCCTGATTAGAGTAATTAGATCTTCAGCCATTTTGATCATTTGTTTTTTAGGCATAGGGGCCTTAACATGTGGCCAGGGCGTCATTTTTTTTCGACATAGATCGAGATTTAGGCCTTAGTACTGAAGGTGGAGTTGGTTTAATATGCAAGTCTGTAGGCCTGAATACACCCTCAGAAGCCGGTGCCTGCACACCGGCTCCGGACCCATCCAAGGTAGAGACATCCACGGGTTCCACAGGTGAAGTATCTCGCGGCATACTGGACTCCGAATGGGTCTCAGTAGAGGCCTGCGAGTCAGAAGTAGCAGGTTATCAAGGGCTGCGAAAGCGCCTCACTGAGTACCAGCAAACTGGCGACTGGCTTAGGAGAAGCGTCGTCTGCAGTTTTGGACCTCAACGGCCTGTCTCTGTCTTTATCTTTGCGTTTTTTCGAAATCCCGGTAGTCAGATGGCTAACAGATGTCATTTCTGGATAATTAAACCGAGAACCGAAATATTTAGAGGCACAAATGTACTGACGACGGATACTCCTCTGATGAAATAAAGCATAAAACCAACAGCAAGGTACGGAGTGGTCAGGGCCTAGGCAAGGAATACAGTACAAATTAAAATCTTTATGAGGTATTTGCTTTCCACAAGTAATGCAATTATTAACTTTTACTGACTTTAGTAAGGAGCAAGAAAAAGTTTCTCCAATGGGGTACTTAGCTTTAAGTTGAAGACTTCGGTTCTGAAACTCGAAAACGAAAATTTTAGGAGTTGGCCGACTGGCACTTGGCGAACTCCTTCTGCTTCGGGCACCGCACGGCAAGAAAAACTGATGTAATGACGTCGGCTGCATGTTTTATACCCCTGATGACCTGATGTCATGGAAGAAAGGACAGCAACCGACGCAGGACCCAAGACTTTAATCAGGCCGACTGAGGGCAACCTGCCAGCAGATTACCCAAATGTAATGACTGCAACAGTGAAACACGAAGAACATCTATTAATTCTAACTCACCCTTTCTTAAATTTGTGATGGGAGACCTTGGAACTAGATGTCCATTTGGAATGGGATTGGTCAAAAAACTAGTTCAATAGTAGTATTCATAGAAAAGCTACCTTCATGAATGGCTACTTACATTTTTCTAGTCAACATCTGATTCACGTAAAAAAGAACATTCCAAAGGGACAGTTCATTTGTGTCAGCAGAATGACTAGTGATGTTCAATGCTTACAAACTGAGTTTTTAGATAGTAAAAATTTATTTTTGGAACGTGGTTATGATGAAAAATTGGATGACCAAATACAGTATGTTTGGAATGGTAGGGAGGATAGGTATCCACCCATCATTACCAAAACTCTTATTGTAGCCCCAAGGAACATATCACGTGGTGATATTCATTTGAGCTTTAATTTACCTATAACTAGTGGTGCTTCAGATATTAGGAAAATAATATTTGATAACTGGAAAATAGTTAAGGGTAATCGTGATGTGTTTAATATTGTGGGGGAACATCTGAGCTTTATATACAAGAAAGACTCCAATTTAAAGAGCTTATTGGAGAGAGGCAGGGACAAGTTTGTAGTTGATACCATTAGTCAAAGTGTACATAAGGGAATGCACAAATGTCTCACATGTAATATGTGTAGATATATTTTGGAGGGGCCATTCATTTATTAACCAATTTCCCATATACTATACCTGTTTCTAGCTATTTTTCATGTAAAAGTGTGGGGGTGATATACATCGCTGTTTGCAGTTCATGTTCTTCTTTCTACATTGGTATGACTACTAGACGTTTACTGACCAGGATTAGAGAGCATTTGTATGATATTAAAAATAAAGATTCTAATAATGCATTATATAGACATAGCATAGTTTGTCACAATTTTAAGAAGTTTTTGTTCTCTATTTTAGAACAAGGTCATTTAAATTTGAGAAGTGGCAACTTTAAGAATTATTTAGAACAGAGAGAAACCAGGTGGCAGATTCAACTAAAAGCTGACCAGCCTCCAGGTTTGAATGATACAGCTAACATTAAATGCTTCTTAAAAGATTGCAGGGTGTATGTCAACAAAACTAGTTTAAACTATGACTAATGTGCTATCCTTTTATGTGTTTGTAATAATTGTGGTTTAATTGATTTTAATTGAACTTAATTGTTTTTTGGAGTATTTATATGCTGTGTCATTCAGTATACGTTTTGCACTTCTGATGAAGTCTGCATTGACGAAAGCAGAGATTAAATACTGTTTTACGCTAAAGTGCTGGTTTTATTTTATCCTGGCCTAGTTGGTTTCATTGCTCAGCCGTGCTTTACTTATCTAAGCTCTGGAAACTGGTCAACACATGGGACTAATGACATTAACACAAAGCATGCACTTTTATACTGTTGCAAGAAAGCACTGAAAAGGATGCTTGCTGATATCCCTCTTGTATCACTAACTTCCTGACATGAGTCTTCAGAGCAAAGGTACCTAAAGGGTACGACAGCCTGATCACCCATGCTATTAGTCATACAGTTGGATTTTATAAGAGACTTATTTTTTATTATTATTATTTTTGGGGGTCAACAGGTTCAGACACTAAGGCAGCATTAAAAGCTCTGCTCTTATGCTCATTAGCAGGAAGAACCAGTGAACCATGGTTGCCTCAGTCAAAAGGAATCAACCAGTAGAATTTTCGGTTGGTCTTTCATTAACCTTTGAATTAACCTGAAAAGATGGATTGGAAGAAAAGCATACAGAAATAAGTCTGCCCACCAGAGGGACAAGGCCACTCTTGTCCAGGCCCCTGGAAGAGGTCCCCTTGTACATGCTTTGTGTGGTTGCCTGTTCTGTGGAAAAAATATTTTCTGGCACACGCCATCTGTGAAGCACATCCAAAAAAATAAATATCCCTGTCTAACATTCATTCATATGGGCCGACTTTGGTTCGACTTGGGTAATATGCGAGCATGTTGTCTTGAGAACAGATAAAGGAGGGTCATGCCTGCCTCCAGGCACAGAAGCCTGCACAGAGGGTAAGAGCATGTTTCACTGCTTATGTTTCAAATGACTGCAGTGGTTGTTTATAACTGTGTGTACAACTCCAGGTTTCAAAACCTGAGACAGAGCCTTAAAAGCCAGTGTCGCTGCCATCATCTCTCCACATTAATATATTCTAATATATTCTGTCTTTTGTAACCTGTCTCATGTCTCCTGATCCCTCAACCCCCCCCCCCCCAGCAAATGAACCCCAAAAGCTATCTGGTCCCTATATGAAATGGACTGCAACTTTAGATTCATGTGTCCACCATAAGAACTTGTTTTAAATCAGAACAGAATGTCCAGAAGATCCAGTTCTGGCAGCATCTGCTTCTTGGGGAATACCAGGACTTCCTCATGTGTAGTCTAGCTAGGGACACCCTCAGGATAGTGGAAGTCATGTGCACCAAAGTCTCAAATTCTCTTGCTGACAGGTACTGGAGTTGGGCTACAGAGTTCAAGTTCATGCTTAGAAAATACATCTTCTCCACAGGTAACAAGGATTTCTTTTTCAGTGTGTAGACATGCTTCCAGGAGAAAGTACAGTTGTGTACACTTACCATAAATGTAGATGTTCGAGTGTATTCACTGTTGTAGTCATCACATTTGGGTTATCTGCTTGAAGTAGCCCACAGTTGGCCTGATTAAAAAGGTCTTGGGTCCTGCGTCAGTTACTGTCTCTTCTTCCGTGACGTCAGGGGTATAAAACATGAAGCCGATGCCATTACATCAGTTTTTCTTGCCCCAGATGTCAGGTGCCCCCCTAATGGGAAGCAATTAAATCTATAAATATACAAGGTTATACCTCCAACAAAAAAAACAAACACACCAAAAAGCTTTTAAGCATAATAAAGGAGAGTAGAGGTTTAGCCAAAAGAAGTAAGGGGGCTGGAGGGAGGATAACCAAGACTGCAACAGTGAATACACTCAAACATCTACATTTATGGTAAGTGCACACAACTGTACTATGTTCTTCGTGTTTCACTGTTGCAGTCATCACATTTTGGTAGATTCCCAAAGCTAAGGATGGGAGTTGGAATTTAGATTGCATTAGGACCAGCAATAAGGCCCTGCAAGACTGCAATGGCAAAGCCAGCTCTGGATTTAGAGAAAATTGGCAGATGGTAATGCTGGGAGAAAGTATGTACAGAACTCCAGGTAGCAGCTTCTAGGATCTCCCTGGTAGGGACACATCTGAGAAAGGCTGTAGAGGTAGATGCAGCCTTGGAAGAGTGGGGTCTGATTCCCTGTGGAATAGGTTTTCCATGGTGCTTATAGCAGAAATGAATGCAATGGTCTATCCATTTAGAAATAGTTTGCTTTGAAATAGTCTTACCATCTGCCCCTGCAGCAAATGCCACCAGCAGTTATTCAGATTTCCTTTGAGATTTAATCATGTCCAAGTAGATACTAAGTTGTCTGTGCACATCTAAGGAGTGCAGTATCCGTTCCATTTTGTTCTGTGGATTAGGAAAGAAGGTTGTCAGATTGAATGGACTGATTAAGGGCCACACTGGATACCACCTTGGGCATGAAAGAGGGATTGCTACTGAGGGACATCCTGTCCACATGAAAGATGATGAAAGGCTCCACTGCCATAAGGACCTGTAATTCAGACACCCTTCTTGCTGAAGTGATTGCTAAGAGGAAAGCTGTTTCCAAAGAAAATCATTTTAAATCTGCAGTAGTAGCTGGCTTGAAAGGAGGGAGAGTGAGTTTCTCCAATGCAAAGTTAAGGTCCCAAGCTGGAGGTTGAGCTCTCCTGGGTGGTCTTAAATTTTTGGCCCCTCTGAGGAACTGCTTGAGCAGTGGATGAAAGAAGATGGTAGGTTTTGTGTTATAATTAGCTGAACTGGCTGGGGCGTGAATTTTGATGGAGGAGAAAGACAGGCCCTTGTGAAGCATCTCAGTTAAGTATTGTAAAATCTGAGGTAAATTGGGCACTGCTGTGCTCATCCCTTGAGATTGGTTCCAGGCACAGAATCTTTTCCATTTTTCAGCATAAGATTTCCTAGTACTAGGCCTCCTTGCCTCTAAGATGATATCCATCACTGGTTTACTGAGGGATGGCAAAGTTGAGATTAGGTAATTAGCCATGCTGCTAGGTTCAGTGTTTGAAGCTGAGGGCACAGAATCTGTTTTTTCTGCTGAGACAACAGGGTAAGAATCTGAGGCAGGTGCCATGGGGCCAACAGTGACACGCTGTGCAAGAGGGAGTACCCAGTGTTGGCATGGCCAGTCTGGTGCAATCAAAATCATCCTTGGTTTGTCTTGTTTGATCTTTACTAGTACTCTGGAGAGCAGAGGCAGAGGCGGAAAGGCATAAACTGATACGTTTTTCCAGCCGAAGGACAGAACATCCACTTTCCAAGCTTGTTTGTGGGGAGTCCTTGTGCAAAATATGTCCAATTGATAGTTCTGGGGGGAGGCAAACAGGTCTATATCTGGGCTCCCCCATTTGCTTGTCAACATGTTGAAAATCCTTGGTTCCAGTTTTCACTCGTGTGGGTCCATGAGGTTTCTGCTTAGTCCATCTGTCAGCGTATTTAGTTTTCCTGGCAGGAATTGAGCTTGTAGATGCACCTGGTAGCTCAAGGCTATGTTCCACAATGCCATGGCTAGTCTGCAGAGGGGGGTAAGAATGTGTACCCCCCTGCTTGTTTATGTACCACATAAGAGTGGTGTTGTCCGTCTTTACCATTGATTGTCCTGGAAGAATGTGGTCCTTGAAGGCTGTCAGAGCATTCTGTACAGCTAACATTTCTTTTTGATTGATATGCAGGTGCATTTGACTTGGGTTCCATTTGCCCTGAATGCACTTCCCTGCCAGGAGAGCCCCCCCCATGCATAGTCTGATGCGTCTGTTAGGGTTTCTGCGGCAGGGGGTAGTGTGAATGGTAGTCCCTTGTTCTGGTGGCAGGCCTCTGCCAACCAAAGGAACTCTAGGCGTAGGCAAGGTATGACAGGAATCATTGCTTCGAGATCCTGAGAATGTTGACACCACAGGATTTTTAGATACCATTGTAGTTTCCTCATATGCAGTCTTGCATACGGAATTAGAAGAATGCAGGAGGCCATGAACCCCAAGGCTTGTAGTATTTGCCTTGCAGATAGCAGGGTTTTTGTGGCCACTTGTTTGAAGTAGGTAGTCAAATGAATTTTTTTCTCTGGCGTGAGGAAAGCCATCTGGGAAGGTGTATTCAAGCTTGCTCCCAGGAATATCATTTGTTGAAAGGGTACCAGTTGTGATTTCTTTTCGTTTATGGTGTACCCCAGACAAGTTAGAACCCTTTTTACAAACGCCAGTTGATTCAAAAGTATGTCCTGGCTTTCTGCCTGAATTAGACAATCGTCCAGATATGGGTATATTTGAATACTTCTTTGCCTGCAAAATGCAATCACTGGAGCTAGGCACTTTGTGAAAACCCTGGGTGCATAGATAAGCCAAAGGGCAGTGCAGAGAACTGATAATGCATGTAGCCTGCTTTGAAGCATAGGCATTTTCTGCAAGATTTCCTGATTGGGATGTGCAGGTATGCTTCTTTTAGATCTAGTGTTGCCAACCAGGCATCTTTGCCAAGCATAGGAAGTAATTGGAGAAGAGTCAGCATTTTGAATTTTGGAATCTCCAGAAAGGTGTTTAGAGTAGACAGATCCAGGATAGGATGCCATGTTGTCTTTTCTGGGTACCAGGAAAAGTCTCGAGTAGAAACGTTGTCCCTTTTCCTCTTCTGGAACCAGTTGAATAGCTCCCATGCTTAAGAGAGAAACTACTTGTTTTTGGGCCTCTGCCCACTGATTTGGGGGTAGGTCCGGCCACCCGCTTGGTGTTGGCAACATGTGGAAGTAAAATCTGTATCCCTGGGACACTATATTTAAAACCCATTTGTCCTGGGTAATGAGTAATCAATTATTTGCATGAAGAGCAGTTTTTCCCCCCCAAAGGGGCAGTCAGTTGATAAGTGCTTGGAAATTTTAAGAGGAAGTCATTGAGACAGTTTTCCATAGGGGGGAGTCTTATTATTCCCAGATTTGGAAGTGGAGGCCCCCCACTGCTTAGTTCTTTGTGTCCCCTGCGACTGAAACCTGGGTTATTTGCTGTGTCTGGGTTTGGCTTGAGAAGACCTGGAAGGGGCTGGAAAGGACCAATTCGTAGAAGGCCAGTGTCTACTAAATCTAGGAGGTTGAACTTGTAAAAAATCTTTAACAGTTTGCATAGATTTAGCTTTATCTTCCATCTTTTTAAGAACTTCTTCAGCCTTGTTGCCAAACAGGCGGTCCTGATTTAAAGGAGCATCCAACAATTTAGCTTTAACAAGATCAGGCAAAGATTGCTCCTTAAGCCAAGCATGCCTTCTAAGCACAGACCCAGTAACAGCAGCCCTGCAAGAGGCCTCTAAAGAATCAAAACCACATTGCAAAGTATGTTTTCCAACTTGCTCAGCAGAATGCATTAAATCTTGTAAGTCTTTATTTTCCACACAATCAGGAATCAGCATCACTTTCTGTTTAAGAAGTCCAATAACATGTTGCTGATATTTAAACATATGAAATTGGCAGTTTAAAGCTGTAATTGACAAGGTTGCTGAAGTATAAACCTTTTTACCCCATCTATCCAGCGCCCTGGAGTCTCTATCAGAAGGGGTAGGATTTTTAGCAGTAGAGGCCTTAATGCCCTTGGGCCCCTGTGAAATATTCTCTGGATCTGCAATAGGATTTTTGAAAAGGAACTTATAGGACTCAGGGACCCTGTAGTATCTGTCTGGTTTACTGGGAGCAGGAGGCAGGGAATCGGGGGGCCAAACTGGATTCTGTGAAAGCGTCATCAACAACGTCTAGTACAGGAGGAATAGCCAAAGGCCTATGCTGAGGTAGAAGGAAATCCCTAAGCCTCTTTTTTTGAATCAGAAAATTCCTGGCTTTCGCAGTGAAAATGCTCCCTCAGAGTATGTAAGGTTTCCCCAAAAGAAAAATACTCAGGAGGGGAAGCAGAGGGCATAGAGTCCTCTGCATCAGAATCCTCATAAGTAGGTAAGGACAAATCCAGGTCATCACAAGAGTCAGAAAAAACAGAATCCTGATCAAAAGATTCATAATCAAGCTCAGCCCTAGGCCTCTAGGAGGGTCAGGGTTGACTACCCCTGATTAGAGTTATCAGATCTTCAGCCATTTTTATATTTTTTTTGTTTAGGCATAGAGGCCTGTGCATGTCGCCTGGGCATCAGGTTTTTAGACATGGATAGATATTTAGGCCTTATTAAAGAAGGAAGCGTTGATTTAATATGCAAGTCCATAGGCCTGAATACACTCTCAGAAGCTGGTGCCTGCACAGCCGCTCCGGACCCATCCACGGTAGACACATCCACTGGTTCCATAGCTTAAGTATCTTGTGGCATACCGGACTCCGTATGGGTCTCAGTAGAGGCCTGCGAATCAGAAGCAACGGGTTATCAGGGGCTGCGAAAGCGCCCACTGAGTACTGACAAACTGAAGACTGGCTTAGGAGAAGCGTCATCGGCAGTTTTGGACCTCAGCGGCCTGTCTCTGTCTTTATCTTTGCGTTTTTTTGGAATTCCGGTAGTCGGATGGCTAACTGACGACATTTCTGGATAATTAAACCGAGAACCAAAATATTTAGAGGCAAAAATATACCGACGCTGGATAGTGCGCTGATGAAATAAAGCACATAACCGACAACAAGGTACGTCGTGGTCAGGGACTAAGCAAGGAACACAGTACAAATGAAAATCTTTATGAGGTATTTGCTTTCCATAAGTAATGCAATTATTAACTTTTACTGACATCAGGAAGGAGCAAGAAAAAGCTTCCCCACAGGGTACTTAGCTTTTAGTTGAAGACTTTGGCTTTGACAAAGCTAAGACGGTCTTCCAAGGACCATTTCTTCTGGTTGTGGTACTCTCTTTCCACAGTCCCCATCTTGTAACAATGCTGGTATTTGGGTACTGGACGGACTCTTGAGAATTATTTTTTTTTTTTTTAAATGTCACCTGTACTTAGGCTAAAACTTCAGTACCAAAGTACCTTTTGTGTTCTTCCCCACACTTTTTTAGTAAGGGCTCCACTTTATGGTTGGTGGTGTGTTTTTTTTTCTTTTTGGAGGGGGCAGGTGAGTTAAAGGAATCATGAATTGAGGTGGGGTTTCAGAGGTGAGGAAGGTCTAAACACAGTTGAATTATAACTATCCCTTCTCAGGACTATAAGCCCTAAGGGCCTCCAGGCTTACCTTTTTGGTCTTGCCTTTTTTTTTTTTTTTTTTTTTTTTTCCTTTTACTGGGTTCTCCACCCCTTCACTTTCGCTTGTTCAAACCTTTGAGGAAGAGGACCACAATTTTTGTGGATAATTCTGACTACAGATGGAGACATGGTAATGAAACAATTGCTTCAACTACACAGTGTTGCTTTTCACCTCCATCTTTTTAAACTAAAGTTCTACTGTGGTGTTGGAAGCAAAAATTAAATCCTTAAGTAGGGCATTTATAAGCTGACTTTTAACAGTCTAGTGGGATGAGGGTAGTCATCAGCCATGCATGTCTTATTAACCCTGAGGCTGCCACCATACAGGCTGCAGCCATACCCAAGGAGTGCTTTTCTGACACCTGACAACACCTTGGCAACACCTTCATCTTCAGATGGGCGAAAGGCATTATAAAGACTGTGGTGGCCAGCACATACAGAATATACAGGAGGGCCCATATCCATGCCGTCTGCAGCTTTTTCGCACAGGATTCCATGGGCTTGACTTCCTGGGCCCTGTCCATGGACAAAGAAGACAGACAACAAAACATGTCCAGCTCCTTACTCATAAATGTAACCCTCAAAGAAGGAAGTAGACAGGCCTTTTAGTTTAGGGTACCAGCTAGGGACAACATCCATGGCATCACTTACCAAAGAAAAATTAATAGCATTTACTTAAGAGAAATTAACCACGGAATAAATTGACAGGGCCAGAGTTAACAGTTTCTCAAGTAAGAGAACAGATGTACTTCCTTTAGAATTGCTTCCCCACAATAAGTAGCACCTGGTAAACACCAGGGGCAAAGTAAAGACTAAATGGTAGCACTACCTGCAGAAGCTGCCCATTACAGGAAAGTATTGTTGACACACCACAATAGCAAGGGAAAAGACCTCAACGCCAGAGCCCTACAGGATCAGAAGGTGCAGTCCCAACTGCTCCAAGTCCACTTGGACACAAGACGCAAACCTCCTTCTTCAGGTATTAGACAAAGGAGAAATGGAGACCCAGTGTACAAGTGAACGTAATAATATCTAATGGGAACTAGGGAGCCAACCTATCCCAAATGACAAAAGAATGAAGGCCTGAATCAACCTTAACATCTACATTTACTGTAAATTTCCAAAAGAAATGCATCACATTCATTGCAGTATTCACTGGTGCTGTCTTCGCATTTGAGGTTTCATTCCCAAAACACAATGTGCTAGGGAGGAGGAATATTATTTGGATACGAGACCTATCAAGATAGCAATAAGTAACCCAGGCTTAGCCATACATGCTGCACCTACACTGTAGTGTTTACAGATGGTGTGCAAAAATAACCAAGTAGCTGCTTCAAGTTACAGCCTAGGCAGTAACACCTAAGGAAAGCCCTGTTGGCAGCATTGGCACTAGTGGAGTGGGCACTAATCTGGCTTGAGATAAGCTTGCCATGGCTTAAGTAATAAAACGAAACTCACTTAGCCAACCATTTAGAAAGAATTTGCTTGCTAACACGTCTGCTCTCTTTCCCTTGTGTAAAGACAGACAAAAAGCTGTTTGAACCTTGTGAGCTCCTTGGTCCTGTGAACTCTGTATAGAATAAGGAAATACAGTCTTTTTTCTCCTGTATATACTTCCGCGGTGGTAGCATTGTTGCCTCACAGCAAGAGCCTCTCCCGTTCGATTCTCTGCTTGGGTTGGGAGTGCCTTCTGTGTGGAGTCTGCATGCCCTCCCCGCGGTCGAGTGGGTGTTCGAAAAGACATGCGTTGAATGGGCGTGCCTTCGTTGAAGGTTGGGCGTCGGGCTGGCAACTCAACGCCATTAAAAAAAAAAAAAACAACTGCCAATCATTAGCGGACCGGAGTTCCGCTGTGACGACCCCTAACCGGGAAAAGCTGAAAGACTAACAGTCTTTTTTCTCCTGTGGTCTGTAGTTTTGGAAAGGAAACTAGTAAAATTATGGCTTAACTCAGTGTCATTTCAGAAACTTTTTCAGGCATGCATTGGTATGCAGTGATACCCTGTCCTGATGAAAGACTAGGAAAGGTTCTTCACACATATTCCTACTTAGTGGCCTAAGGTGAAAGATCCCCTTCAGGAACTGCTTAACTGATGTTTTGAAATACATGGCAGATAAACAGGGAGAGAGACTGAAAAAGCATACACTTTTATAAAGATGTAAGCTAAAGCTGACTTCTAACGGTCTGACAGATACTCCAGGACCATAGCCACTATAGCCCTCTTTGGGTCCAGGTCCATGAACTGCCACCAAGAGGAGAATCTTTCCTATTTAGCCAAGTATGATTTTCTTGTGTTAGGTCTTCAAAAGCCTTCTTCACAATACCTTGCACATCATCAGAATACTTGTGCGTACCTGGAATCAAGGCAAGATTAAACAAGCTGTCAGCCTTAGACTGGCAAAGTTCAGAGGTATATTTTATGTCAAAAGGTCCATATACTGTAGCAACATTTTGCACTTTCCTCTTGTCGGGCTCTTCAAGAGAAAGACCTAGTGTTGTATTGACCAAAAGCGTGCTATTGGGATTACTTTAGGTATTCCCTGCCTGACTTTCATCAGTATTGGGGGGAACAAGGGAATCATAGGAACAATATAAAGGAACAAATCTTTCCAATTAAGGGAGAAGGCATCAGTTTTCCATACTTCTGGAACTGCTGTGCTGTCACAGAACTTTCTCAGTTGTTTATTCAGATGGAAGACAAGCAGGTCTAACTTTGGTACAGCCCACAATCTGGTCATATCCAGACAGACATCCCTGTTTGGCACCAATTTAAGGTCTCCTTGGGATCTACTCAGTCTGTCCACTAATACATTTACCCGAGAGGGGAGGTCACAGTCAGTGTCAAACCCATTTTAAAAGCCATCTCCCAGGCTTGCAAAGCAGGTATGAATTTTCTCCTAGGCTAGGAGTCAAAGTTGCCTGCCTTCACCTAAAGAACTCCTTGTTTTAGGCAGGGGTGAAGGCTTTCAAGACAAGTACAGTTACCATTACTTCTTTTATGTTTAAGTGCTATTTACTTATTTTATCCTCCCAAGTACTCTGGACTTGACGGGCTTTCACATGAACCTACCCAGGACAGATATGAAGAATCCGTAATGCCCTGAAGCGTAGCCCGGATTATGAACACATTGCTGAATCTACCATGAACTCTCCCACCTGACACAAAGCATAAGGATTTTGAATTCAAATTTTTATTTATTTTATTTATTCTTTGCTAAGTTAGCCTCATTAGGCTAGTAGTCTCTTTTCAGGGGAGACCTGAGGTAGTATTTACAATACTAGAGAAAATTTGGCCATGGTGACAGGGAACTTTCCCTACTCATCACTGTTGCGAGTGGGACCCATTTTGATGGAGCACTTCCTGTTTCCGTTCCAGGCACAGAGGCTGCCTGGAGAAACGGAGGCAGATGGAGTGGTGAATAAAACTGAGGAGAAAGCAAATAGCAAGATGGGAGAATGAATGCAGGACTTTGAGGAATTGTTTCAAAGAAATCTGCTTGGTGTAGATGAATCAACAAATGGTGGATGCATAATTTTAAACCCTCCAGTCAGGAGGGTTGTGGGATGATTTCCTTAATGAAATGGTGGTGCAGAGTGAGCCTGAAAATGAGAGAGATGTTTCCTGGGGGAACATTATGGAAAAAATACAGGAGGAGGATGCAGACAATCCTGAAGAATAGTGGTAACATGGAAAAGAAAACACATGCAGAGAAAGTACAAAGACAAAAGTGGAGCAGCAGAAAAGAAGGGAGAAATAAATGAAAAATGAAAGTACATGGGAAGAATTCAGAGTAAGGAAGACAAACAAATGGACAGGTATGAAGTCTGGGACAAGTTAGTAGCTACTTTGGGTGTAAAGGCACATGAGGTAAGATCATTTATTCTTATTAACAAAGACATTTTGTGACATTATATTTGAGACTTTTTTTTCAGCTGAAAAACTCTTGGAGAATATGAAAACAAAGAGACTAACCCATGGTATCCTTATGTGATAAAAGCATTTAACAGAGAAACAAAAAAGAAAATTCATGTACAATTTCGAACAAAGGTAGAGGAAGACACTTTGAAAGTACATTTGAAACATTATATGAAGTACTACACATTGCAAAAGTTTACGGACTGGTGGCTGGGATTGTAATATTGTGTTAAAAATAGTAAGAGAAAAAAAATCATACATATACCAAACTATGATAACTGTAGAGGGGAATACAGTGTTGTAAAATACTGGGGACAACCCAAAACGTGTCTTCTTTTTTCCTTTTTTTTTTGTGGAAAACAAGGACATTTGACAAGTAACTAACAAAAGCAAATGTTATATTTGTAGGAGAAAGGGACATGATACAAAAAATGTTTATTTAAATGTAATACATTTGACAAAATTAAGCATTTATGGGTGGAATGCAAAAATGAAAACAACAATAAGGAAAAAAAAGAGAAGAGAACAAAATGAACAAAGAAGACATTTTAGAAACAGTAGAAATAAAAGGAAAAATTAGATGAGAAAAAATAATGAAAAGGACATAGAAGAAGGTTCTGAAATAAGTGATTAAGACACATTGGGAAGTAGTAAAAAACTGAATTATACTGGTAAAAGACAGAAAAAGGCAATATTAAAGTGATACGTATGAAAGGAAATGGGTGAAAAGAATATGTACAGCTAATGATTGTGGGTTGGTATAATGTTTAAGGTGTTTGAGTCACAGACACAATGTACAATGGGATTCCTACTTTTGGGAAAGAAACTGGCTAGGCTTAGAATGGCCTATTAAGAAAGCTAGCCTACTAATTAGCTATGAACATATGAAACCATGACTCTAATGATAAGGGGAAATTAACATTTTAGAGTGCTTTCTGTAAATGTGGACAGTATTAACAATATTGTAAGAAGAACAGGGATTTTGGAGTGGTGTAATTACTTTAGAAGACACAAGATTTTTAACAAATGAAATACTAGAAGCAGAGATTCTGGAATTGCTGTATTTTGTACAAATACAGTAAATATATTAGATGTAACTTTAGCGAAACTAGGAAGACTAACCATTCTAGATTTAAAATGGAAAGAACAAGTACACAGAATTAACATTACATGCTTATATTAGCTGTAAAGAAAGGGAAAACTTATTTCATCAGATTTTAGACTATGTAGTGATGAATATAAATATTACAACAGGAGACTAATTCTAATTTAAGAGGCAAGTGTAAAAAGAATAGAAAATATATCAGAAAAATGTTAGAAGTTATAAGATATGGTAAGTTAAAATTCTGGGGGAAAAATCATGGACTTTCAAAAGGGTATGTACAGAACTTTGGTTATAGAAAAAGGGAAGGTAGTTGAAACAGGATTTTCTGATCATCTTGAAATATGGCTACAGAGAAAGGGAAAAACAAGGAATATATAAAAATAAGCAAAGGAATAAAAGGGATAAATGAAAAAGTACGGAAGGAAGAAGGAAAGAGATTAGTAATACAGTTATGGAACGATCAAGTTACTATGGGAAAATTATATAAAATTGGTCTGAATGGTGGATGATATTTAACAAAAAAAAATTTTTTTTACAGTGGCAATATGATGCGAGAAAAGTAGAGAAAGGAAAATATTTTAAAAAATGATACACGAAGAACATAATGATAGAAAGTATTTTGAAAAGAAAAATTATATGAAAGAAATCAAGAAAAAATACAATATTTTTTTATAAGCAAATATATTTTTTATTAGGAAAAAAGAATTATATGAAAGAAATCAAGAAAAAATACAAAAAAATTTTTTATAAGCAAATATATTTTTTATTAGGAAAAAAGAGAATACTGAATTACGTAAGCAGATTTGTAAGGAAGGTGGCTATGTAATGAGAAATAAATGTAAAAGGAGAAATAGAAAGAACATGAGAAGGTTATTAATAGTGCAGTACAATATGGACAAGAAATGTTTAAAGGAAAAGTAGTGAATAAAACATGGAAAGTAAAGAAATTAACAGAAAAGAGAATAAAGAGTTGGAAAGGAGATTTCTTTAAATGAGCTAGATAAACTATTAGGGCAGGTAAATATAGATTCTGCTAAAGGACCAGATGGAATATGGTATGAACTGAAAAAAATTAAGGGATTGGCAAAAAAGAATATTTTTAAAGATTTTGAATGAATGGTTAAACGAAGGTTGTATGCATAAAGAATTATGTAGCAGAATATTTAAATTCATAAGGAGGAAGGAAGACAGAAGACAATTAAAACACACGGAGACTGACAGTACTGAATAATAATGACTATAAGAACTTTAAGAAAATAATAAAAGAGAGATTTGAAACTAAAATGGGAAATATGAAAGATAACATATATAGTATAAAGGAAAGGGTTGTCAAAAAACTATTAATGATAGTTTTTGAAGTTGTAGACATTATGAATAGAAAAGAAATGAAAGTTATGATAGGAGACTTAAGGCATTTGACACAATTGGACATGAAATCTTATGGGTAATAATGAAGGAATATAAGTGAGAAAGTTTGTTAATGTATAGTAATAAAGTAAAAATACTTGTAAATGGCTGGTTAAGCCAAGATGTATGTAAGAAGAGTGTTGTAAGACATGTATGTCCAATGAGTTGGACAAAAGGAGTAATAATTTGCACAAATGATTGTCTAGAGGTGATAGGATAGCTTTAAATAAATAAAAAAGTAAAGGTTTAGGTGATGTAGTAAAGATAGGGGGTACATAGTTTACAATTAATTAAATTTCTGTGTTGGGTATAACATTTGGGAATAAAGATACAAGTAGAATTCAATGGAAGAAATAAAACAAATCTGTCTTTTCTGGAGAATATATAAATTATCATTCAGAAAAAAGGCTTATTTGATAAATTCAGTACTGATGGGAAAAATAGCATACTTAGCATGTGTATTTATGCTGCCAATAGTATTCGAAAATGAATTATTGCAATATTTTTATTTTATTTATGCAAGGTTCTAGATTAAACCCAATATAAACAGGAGTTTTATATGTAAATAAAAAAGAACGAGGTTTAGGGTTAATCAATCAGTAGTACATGATGCTTCATTAAATTTGTACAAAGCGTTAAGGGGGATTAATCAAAAAGATGAGACATTAGTAGTAAAACTGTATAAATACAAGCATAATAAATTGTGGGGTATAGTAAAGAGAATAATAGAAAAATAGTGTACAAATGAAGAAATAAAATGTTATCAAGAAAAAATATACATATATTTTTGTGGAAAATAAAAATTGATATGAAAAAGAAAAAGTATGGTTAAGAATATAATAAAACATTTCTATGTAAAACCATGGAAAATCTAAAAGATGAGAAAAAATAAAGCTATAAAAGAAAGAAGCAAATGGTATAATCAGAAAGTAGACTATCAAGTTTTTTGTGGAGACTGGTAATAGATAAAATGGTAGTAAAGGAATAGGTCATACAAAAAGAAAAGTCATAGAATACGTTTACATTGTCAAGAAGAAGAAACTACACAACATATGTTTATGAACAATAAAGGAGCGAAGAAAAGTTAAGGGGAAAACTATATAAAGAACATTTTTGAAGATATAAAAGTGGATAAAATAAACATGGATATGACTAAATATGGATAATAAGAATAGAAGTAAAGAATATGTTAAAATAGCAAAGTTATTTTGCATTGCATGGGTTATATGCAATGAAAGAATAAATTAAATTATGTTTAATGGTAAATGGATTTTAGCAACAATATTAAGTAAAATCAGATGGCGGTTATGGAAAAAGGAGTGAGGGTCTAAAAGGGATGAAAACTTACTAGGATTGTAAAAGAAATTATGAATATGTGTAAACAGATTTTTATGCTTATACATACGTAAATATTAAAGGACCCCTACTTTTTTCGATAGGTGCCATGAGATCTTTTACATCCAAATGAGCTACCTCCAATTCAAACAGATGGGGCCTCAGTTTAACATCTCATCTGAAAGAAGGCACACTCAGGGGTGCAGCACCCCCTTTATACTGCACTGCAGTGTCAACAATCTATCAGGTGTGGGAACAGAACTCGCAGCCTTCTGCACCAAGGCAAGTGTGCTACCTGTTGCTCCACACGACTGAAATGGGCCACTTTGCCCTGGAGAAGGAAGGCTCTTGCTAAGAGTGGTGTTCAGACATGCCCCTCAAAAAACTTGTTTCTTTGAGGGATTCAAGCAGTTCTGTTCTTGGCAGACTGTAAGCCCCAGGCTCTTTAAGCAACTCGGGATCAAGTCCAGACCCTGAAAGTTGCCGTTGGGACATTGCCATGATCAAGGGGTCATCCAGGCGGGGTAAATTTGTACAACACTTGTCCTGCAATAGGCAATCACTGCAGTCAGAAACTTTGTAAATATCCTGGGAGCAGTGAACTGGAAATGGTTTCCTTTTGCTACAAATCTTACCTCTGTGCTCTCTGGTTTTGGGGATATGAAAGTAGGCATTCTTCAGATCCAAGGTGAACACAACAGAACTGGAGGGAAACACCGACAACACACTAATTCTGGAACCTTGAAAAATGTATTCAGATAAAAGATGTCTAAAGATGGTTGTCTATGTATCCTCTTTCCGGTTCCCTATTAGAACCGCAAAACTCCACTTGTGCGAATACTAAAATGTCGACACATATTCAGCGAACTGCGACAACACTGAATGCCCTGAAGTGCGAAATTCAAAATGTTGAATCGTCATAGTTGGTCCTTCTCCGGTATAGCTCCTTAAGGTAAGTGTGCAATAGTTACGGACCTTAGGGTTAAGGGTGCGGTTTAAGGTAAGTGCATACATAGTAATATATGCAAGCTTTACTTTAGGGTTAGAAGCAGGGTTTTGTTAAGTGTATGTATCTGGATTATTTATTTTGTTTGGGTAGGTAGTACGTAGCGGGTGATGGGGTTGGCCATCTATGATGATTCGATATTTTGAATTTTGTGGTTTAGGACGTTCTGTGTTTTCACGGTTCACTCAATATGTGTCAACATTTCTGTATTCACGTAAGTGAGGTTTCGCGGTTGTAATATAGACCCCCTCTTTCCTTGGGACCAGAAATATTCCTGAGTTAACACCTTGTCCTCCCCAGGGGATACTACTGTAAAGCCCAAGAGTGAGTCATTTCTTGAAGGACTGAATGAAGAATGATGGCCAGTTGGTCCTTGAGGACAAATGGAATGCCTCTTACTCAGGGAATACTCTGACACTGCAACTTGAAACATCTTTGAATGAAATGTAACAGTCACAGGTCTTGGTTAATTTCTTCTCAAATTCTTGTAACAAAGGAAAAACACCCTACAATCCCCCCCCCCCCAAAGGGAGTATCAGAGATGGTGGAAAGAGGGGACTGGGCTGGGGTGGGCTTAGTGAGGGGACAGACTAAGTTATGGCTGATCCCTCCGGGTGTCTCAGCCTTGAGGACCCCCCCCCCCAAGGTTTGTCTCTGGATCCAGCTTACAATGCTTTCTTAAATTTTCCCTTCTACACTTTGCCACATCTAGCCCTGTCCTGTTTAGAGTGACACTGCCATATTTTTGCTGAAAAAATCTTGCTGTCTCTCAGAACTTGACCTAAAGAATGTGCCTTACAGACTGGTTAACCATTATAATACAAGACGCCATGAAGTCTATCAACCTGAGAAACTACCTGGCACTGATTTTCAAAGCATTCTAATGGAGATAAATGAGTCAAATTTCCCTCTTCCTCCACTTTATATAAGGATCTCTGTTTTATCACAGTCTAGAAGAGGCATGTCTCCATATTACAGGCCCTATAGCTACTGCCCTGCATACTCCATGCACAGCACTGTAGCCACTTTTCTTTGAGAGCCTGGCAATCTGGAAAAGAGGTCACATAGGTCCAACATCTCTTGTTTCATATTCTCATCTTCAATCCAGTCTGCCTTAACCCTCATCTTCCCTAGGAGGGATTGCTGGTGGTTAACCATGGGGAACTTTCAGTTAAAGGCTCTTAAAGAATGAATAGCAGATGTGTACAATTTTCCCCAAATCTAACAAGCATTCTGCTCTTTATTATGGGCAACAGATTCATGCTTGTAGCCAAGGTAGTTGCCTGTTGGGGTGCAACCACATCTGGATCATCCAAAACATTCCTGTAAAGATACTTATGGGAGTATTTCACCCTGAGTAATCGATCAGGATTCCTATGAACAGCAAGAAGGGGAGCCATGCTTAACAGACGCTTTACTGAGCATATCTTCTAGGACATCTTGTAATTGAGGGAAAGCTAGAGGTAGGCCCATATAAGCTCTGTACCTTTGCTGGGCTTCAGAATACTCTACTTTCCCACTTGGAAACTTCCTTTCTCCTGTGCTGAGCATCTCCAAAAGAAAAATCCTTTTGCAGTAAAGACGACAGGGTGCCTAACAGTGCCACTATCAGTTTTCAGCAAATGGAATAAGTCCCGCAAGTGAGCTCATAGCCTTTTGAGTTGTGGGTACCAGAGCCCTCTTGCAAAGAGGCCACCCTTCTCTTTTTCTGATGAGGATGTAGACACTTTCAGTTTATGTCCAAGTCTGGCCTTGCAGTCTTTAAAAATAACAAACTACACAGTCAGCTCAGCTGAGGATTTGGTAGACATCTGAGAAGTAGAATGGGAAGAGCCATCATCCAGTCTTGGTTGAGGCAAGCTGACAAGCAGTGCTTTGGTGTTGCTGTGCCTTGAAACTTCAGGTACAGTCACCTTGAGGCCATAGGTCATGGAGGTGGGGAACAAAAACCTTGATGTGGTCATTGGGAACTTTCTTGTAAACTATGATTGTGGGAACTCTGCCTTCCACTTCTAAAATCAACAGTAAGAGAATTCAATCCAAATGCCTTAAGTCTCAGGCCAAATCAGTGTGAACACTGAAGTGCCAAAGTCTTAAGAATCTCCAGTGGGGATTCCACCAGGATAAGACAGTTGCCTAAACAGGGGGTAAATCAGGATGCCCTACTGTTCTGTAATAGGCAATTACTGGAGCAAAGTGCATTGCTGATTCTAGATGCAGTGGACAAGCTAAAGTGCAAAGATGTAAACTTGAAGTGTTCTCCCCTGCTGCAAACCTGAGAAATTTTCTGTTGTTTTTGCCAATGAAGATGTAAAGGAATGCATCTTTTAGGCCTAGAGAGGCCACAAGGACATGAACTGGCATGAATGGTAACAAGACTTTGGAGACTAAGCATTACGAATTTTGGTATTTTTAGAAATGTGTTTAGGTAAGCTGGGTCTGGGATAGGTCTTTATGTGCCTTCTTTCTTTGGAACAAGGAAAAGTCGAGGAGAACCTTCATCTTTCCTCTTCAAATGGGACATTATCTATGGTCACAGACTGCAACATCTCCTGTAAAATGGCAAGGGTTAGGCACACCTGGTCCTACGGGATGGCTGGAATCTACCCGCCTTTAGGAATTTATTAGAACTGAATTTTGTAACTTTTTTTAGAATGCTTATCACGTAATGACGTTAGGTAATGCCTTCCCAGTTTCTTAAAGAGAAGGGTAATTGTCTTCTCACTTTTTAAAGGAGGAAGAATAGGTTGGGTGTGGGGCTTGCAGACAGTAGAGGAGGGGACAGCCAGGCAGAGTCGCTGCTGATGCCACAGCTTAGGGGGACCTCAGGCTCCTCATATGGTCTTACTGCTTGCAGGTCTCTTGTTGTATTTACCCTTTTTGCTTTTGCTAGGCCTGTTATTGTCCTGCTTAGGGTGTAAGACCTATACATTTTCTGGGCAGTTCCTAGTGAACTTAAGAGCTTGAGCCTGGAAAAGCTGCTTCACAGATTGCATAGTTTAATCCCTTTTCCTCCAGATTCTTAAAGCATGAGCAATGCAGTTCAAAGTACACCTAAGAGCTCTGCATTTATTTGGTCTGGAAGGGGCACTGTACTGAACCAGGCAAATCAGAAAATAACAGGCCCTATAGCTATTGCCCTACATGATTCACCCGCTGCATCACAGCCACAGTTTTTGGAGTGCTTGTCCACTTGGAGAGGTGTGGAAACCCCTTAACTATGATTAACAAGCTTTTCACCAAAGAAAAGGATGGGAAAAAAAGCTTTTACTTCAGTTCTACTAAGATATTTTAAGTTGCACTTACAGCGACTGTGTGGTGATACTCCTCAAACTATTCTGATTTTTTTCCATGTTCTGGCTGAAAAATAAACATCTGTTTGCATTTTTAGCTTGTTCTGGGATCTTAGTCTTGCAACTTCATTTGCAGCTGGGGGAATATACTGCACTTCTACCTCCGTAAGTACGATTACTTGTAAAAACTATTTGTATTCTGAACCACATCTGAGGCCTTAGTCTTGTAGTTTCATTTTCAGTTGTGGCAGAATTGTGAACTACTGCTAGATTTAACCCTTAAGTCAATTATTACTGCAGTATCTCCATAAACAGTGTTACTGATAAATGTCTGCACAGTCTGGTGCCTTATATGGTGGCAGAATTGTAGTAAAGTTAGTGTACTGTATATTCTGCTCCAGGACTGCTGCTTCAGTGCTTTCACATTTGTTTATATAAAACATTTTGCTGCTAGTCTTGTCTTAGGCTAAACATGCACCTGCTTAAAAGTTGCACTCCTTTGCCTTTCTGTTCCCCTATTCTTTGTGTCTGCCCCATCCCTACTGAGATACAAAAGTTTCTGGAATTCTAATGTACTTGGGGGTCATTGTCCTGAAGTCCAGACTCACAGGACTAGAACTCCAATACTGGCTTTATTTGACTAGCTTCTTGCAGCTTGAATTTCTCCCATCCCATTCCTGCTGTGATTTTAAAAGGCTGTGGCTTTTGCCTCTTCCCCTTACAGTAATCTGATTCTCAAAGTCCCATCCTCCCCTATTTAATTTCTACTGTCTGCTGTTTTCTATAGATCCATAATACTGAGTAACCACTCAACAAACCAGTATTGCACATGAATCACCTTTACTACATATTGTCTCCTGCTTACTGGCCACACTCAGAGAGTTCTGAATTAATCATGCTCCATTCTTGGCAGATGTAATATTTGTTTTATTATTTTGCACTTCAGTTGACTGTTTTACACTGTTACTGATTTATTTGTTGATACTGCACTGTAAATCATTTTGGAGGTCCATAATACTTGAAATTACCTAGTACAGGTAGTTTGTTTACATTGTTTTCTGATAGCACTACACTCTCAATCTTTTTTGTGCTTTTACATTAAGAAGACTGTGATAGTTCATCTACTGACAGTTGGTGATGGCCTGATCTATCTGAGTTAGGAAACTGTAGTCATTTTACTGACCAGTGGACTTACAAGTCAGTTTCCTGTGTTCAACAGCATATACAAATTTAGAGCATTTACGCACCATTGCCCATTATGCAGTGGTGGCTAATAGTGCCCTGTATAGACAAATAGAAACCAAATTTTCTCTAAAAAAAAATCTCTGAAAATGTACCAGTAACTCAGTAAGTGTAGAGCAAGTACTGTGAGAGTAGTAGCAGAGCTGCTAGTTTGCATTTTGAGGAGAACTGCCCATTGAATTTCTTATTATAGAGCCTAGTTTAATCTCTAGCCACAAAAGCACCCTTTGTCAGCCCATTATTAGCACACACACCCCCCCAGTGTACTGTGCCCTTGTAGCACACCCAAAAAAGGGCTTGGCATCATGGCTATACACTTTCCCAACTTCTCCATAGCCAGTTTGGTGGATATGAGTATAATGAAACAATGTAACAATTAATAATTAATAATTAATAATTCACCGTCAACCATTTAATCCTCAAAGAAACAAATACAGTATGCGAGAGATGTATATTCACAATGTCTCTGGAGGCAAAACGCTTGCATACAAATAACTATTACAATGTAGTTGTCAGAAATACACACATACACTTACCACACATAGTACACAACCTACACATACACTTACTTGCCCTGATACACTTGAATGCAATGTTCCCAGACCAAGGATCTTACACACATTCTACCTGCAAATATTATCCTCTGCAAATCCTGAAGCACTCAACAGAAACCCCACCTAACACTGCACGTACAGCCACACCCAGTAAGCCTTAACTACCAAGCCGATAAAGCAAGTCAATACACTACCCAGAACTCTTATCGTCACAGGAGACTCCTTTGTACGACATACTGATGCCCTACTCACCAGGAGGAACAAGGAGAAAATTATGGTCATTTGCCTATCAGGAGCCAGGATCAGCCAAGTTACGCATACCAGTATGATTCAGTCACAGTCCATGTAGGTGTAAATGACCTGAACCATGCCTTCCTAGACTATATGAAGACACACATTATGGAGCTCTCGAACTACGTTTCATAGGCTGGTAAGTAGCTAGCGTTAAGCAGTATTCTACCTTTACCAAGAATGAAGCCACAATACAAACAGAAGATGATGGACTTCATGAGAGGATATGGCTAACAAACGCTTTGCTTTGCCAAGGACAGACTGCACCAGTCCCCTCAAGACTTTTGAATATTGGCTAAAACATTGTCCTTCCCCACACAGCCTTTTTAGGTAAAGCTAAATTTATAAACCTTCCAACATATCAAAATCTACACGAGGAAATCTAAACATGTTACTGCTCAATGCCAGGAGTCTAAACAAGAAGTTCCATTCCCTCCAAGCTCTCCTCAACTTGGAGAATGCAGACATCTGTGCAGTTTGAGACATGGTTTAAAGCTGCACAGAGCATCCCGGCAGTGCAAGGCATCACTGCCTTCCACACATTTAGACTAGCAACTGCACAGACAGAGACCAAAGCTGGAGATGTCTTGAGCTGCATCAATAACAAGCGTACCTCTTAGGTTGGTTCATCTGTGTCCAGATTACCATAGAAAGTGCCATACCATATCCAACAAGTAATATGTCACCCTCTATGTTCTGTGAAACTCAGAGCGCATACTTAGACCTACTGGAGATGCTCACCATTCAACCAAATAACACACTCAAGGGGGACCTTAATTGTTCCTCTACAAACTGAATCTTACATGACCCCAAACTTGCAAAAGCAGACATTCCTATTTTTTCGTGAACACCAACACCCTGGACCAGTTAGTCTACTACGCCTACTAGAGGTACAAAGATACTGGACCTGGTACTCGCAAATATGGGAGAAAACTGCACCCCTCACCCCCTTGTATTGTGTCCTCTCTGGTAAAGTCAAACCACAAAGCAGTCTTCTTCAAAATAAGAAAAATGTTCTGTAACTTCAACCCTGTAACAGTCAGAAACTACTACAAGGGAAATAAGAAGTTATGTACTCACCATAACGTTCCATCTGAGTAGGTAGCTTCATTTGTCTGCAACCTGTGGGTCTTGGATCCGATATCGGATCCGAGCCGGCAACTTGTTTCAAGCTAATGGATCCGAGCTCCTAGCTCCTCCCCTCACCCATAATCCCCTGCTAACCCTCCATGACCTCAGATCGAGTTTGCCCCTCAATATATACCCAAATAAATGGGTATCCAACTACATATAGATCCGAAGAAGGCCAGGGGGAAGGAGGGGGGATGGTTGCAGACAAATTAAGCTACCTACTCAGATGGAACGTTATGGTGAGTACATAACTTCTTAATCTGAAGTAGGGAGTTCATTTGTCAGCAACCTGTGGGTCAGAGTCCCCAGCTACCAGCACCTTGGGTGGCCATCATTGAAGGATATTGCGAAGCACCGCAGAGCCAAAGGATGCTCTCCCTCTAGAAATCACGTCCAGTTTGTAGTGGTTAATAAAGGTACGAGATGAAGCCCAAGTGGCTGCCGAACAAATATCATCCAATGGAACTCTAGACTTGAAGGCCGCAGAAGTAGAGATGGAACAAGTGGAATGTGCACAAACTCCTTCCGGTGCGGGTCTCCCAGAGGCTTGATACGCCAATAGGATACATTGAGAAATGCAGCGTGATAGAGATACTTTTGAAATTGCTTTCCCCAAATTAAATTTGGCAAAGGAAACGAACAGCTGGTCGGATTGTCTATGACCAGCTGTTCTACGAGTATAAAAGTGAAGCTGCCTATGAACATCTAATGAGTGCAGCTTGTACTCTCCCTTATTCTGATATTTACAGAAGAAAACCGGTAAATTTATGGATTGATTTATGTTGGTTTCTGATGCTATCTTGGGAAGAAAAGAGGGATTGATCCTGAGGTACACTCTGTCTGGGTGAAAGATCAAATAAGGAGGCTTCACAGAAAGAGCTTGAAGCTCTAAAACTCTTTTTGCTGAAGTGATGGCTACAAGGAATGCTGTTTTCCAAGACAAGAATTTGAGATCTACTGAAGCAGCGGGTTCAAAAGTTGGAGCAGTCAAGGCTTGAAGAACTAGTGAAAGATCCCATGGTGGTACGGCTTCTTTTATAGGGGGTCTAAGTAAGAAGGTGCCCTTGAGAAAGGTTTTACACAACTTGGCCGACATCAAAGGCCCTGTATCATGTCCCACATGGTAATGTGATATGGCTGCCAATTGCACTTTGACAGTTGAACAACTAGCGCCTTCCTGAAAGAGTTCGGTTAGGAAGTCTAATATGGACGGAAGAGGAGCCGTAAAGGGATCTAGATCATGATGCTCCGCCCAGATGGAGAAACGTTTCCATTTACTGCGGTACACTTTCCTGGTGGAGGGCTTATGCGCTGCCACAAGGATGGCTTTGACTGGTGAAGAGATACGCCAATAGGATACATTGAGAGTGGAACTGGAGCAACCTAGCTGTCATTTTCAGATTGTCCAGGTTTGGGGTCGGTAAGTTCGACGGATGGGAGATGAGATCCGGACTGGGATCTAGAATCCAAGGAGGATTCACAAGGTGAGGCCACAGGTAAGGGAACCAAATTTGCCGAGGCCAGAATGGGGCAATGAGGATCATCCTGCTCCCCAACCGCGAGGCTTTCTGTAAGAATTGCAGCATCAGGGGTAGAGGAGGATAGGCATAAAGTAGACCGGGTGGCCAAGCATGCACCAGAGTGTCTCTTGAAGATTCCCCTAGAGGGGGGATTAGAGCAAAGAAATTGCCGCATTTGGTGTTTGATGGAGATGCAAAAAGATCGCAGCAGGGTTGCCCCCATATTGCAAATATCTGCTTCGCTACTAGTGGATTGAGAGATCACTCGTACGGGGTAAGAAGGGTGCGACTGAGTTTGTCCACTAGGATGTTGGTCCGTCCCGGAATGTGCGTTGCAATCAGAAAGCGGTTGGTGGAGATCGCCCATTCCCACACTCTCATGGCTTCGCGGCATAGAGGGTAAGATCTGGTTCCCCCCTGTTTGATGCATCAGACAACTGACATGTTGTCCGACTGAATTGCAATTGTTCCTATGGGGAGGAGATCCTGAAGGGCTTGCAAAGTGAATAGCACCGCTCTCATCTCCAGAACGTTGATATGCAGGGAGGTCTCTGTGTCATTCCACGTGCCTTGGACAGTCCTGCCTGAATAATGCCCCCCCCCCACCCGAGGCAGGAGACGTCCGTGGTCACCGTGGCGAGAGGGGGAGAGGTGCAGAAGGGACGGCCCGTATGGAGGTCCGAGGCTTGGAGCCACCATAATAGAGCCCTCCTGCAAGCCTTGCTGATAGCAATGGGGTGGTAAAGAGGAAGGGATAGAAAAGACCATTGCACTAGAAGTGTCCATTGCAGTACCCGCATGTTCAGACGGGCGCATGGAAGGAGCGTAATCGCTGCCGTCATGGAGCCTAATGCCCTCAAGACCAATTCCGCTGGTGAAGTCTCTGATTGGAGGATAGCCCGCACATGGAGTTGCAAATTTCGGATTCTCTCGGAAGTTAGAAAGGCTCGTAGCCCTCTGATGTCTATTCTGGCTCCTATGAATTCTATGACTTGTGTTGGGGCCAGAAGGGATTTGTCGGCATTGATGGTGATGCCTAACTGTGGGGCCAGGCAGAGAAAGAAGTCTCTGGCTGAGCAAAGTAGATGCCTTGTTGGGGCAGTCAGGAGCCAGTCGTCCAGGTACGGGAAGACCTGTATTCCCTGGAGTCTCAGGTGGGCCGCAATCACTGCTAATACCTTATAGAACACCCTGGGGGCTGTGGTGAGGCCAAAGGGAAGGACCCTGAACTGGTAGTGACTGGCTCCCAGCAGGAAGCAGAGAAACCTCCTGGATCGTCTGTCCATTAGAATGTGGTAGTACGCATCCTTGAGGTCTATAGAGTACATCCAATTGTTCTCGCTTAGAAGGGGGAGAATAGATTGAAGAGTGACCATTCAGAATTTTTCCTTGGTTACTGACAGGTTCAAGCGGGAAAGGTCAAGAATCGGTTTCAAGTCCCCCGTCTTTTTTGGCACCAAAAAGAACCTGGAGTAGAACCCTAATCCGAGCTGGTCTTGGGGGACGGGCTGGATGGCTCTTTTTCTTAGCAGCTGCTGAATTTCTGCGGCTGCGGCCTCCCTCTGATCGGGTGGTACATCGGGGAGGTTTTTGAATTTGGGGACATGGAGTAATGGTATTTTGTACCCTCTGGATATAATGCGAAGCACCCAGCGGTCTGTCGTGATGGACTCCCATGCCGCTAGGTGTTCCGAGAAGCGCCCCCCGACTGCCTCCAGAGTGGAGCAGCCGGGCAACCCTTCAGGGCTGCTGCGCGGGCCGCTCAGAGAAAGGTTCTCTGGACCCAAAGTTTCTCGGAGCCCCTCTGCCCCTGGGGCAGCGTCCTCCCTGTCCTCCTCTGCCACGGTAGGACTGGTTGTCCGGAGCGGGTTGGGAATGTTGCGATTTCCGGAACCACATCTTCTTCTGACCCTATTGGTTCTTCGAAAAGGACCGCTGGGGTGCAGAGAAGCGGGACTCCGACGGCAGACAACGTCTTCCCGTCCTTCTCGCTCTGGACAAGTGTCTCGCGAACAGTTTTGCCAAACAGGGCAGAACCATTGAAAGGGGCGTTCGCAAAGGACGCTTTAAAAGGCTCCGCAATATCACAATGACGGAGTCAGGCCTGACGTCTCATGACTAGGCCTGCTCCGCTAGCCCTAGCGGCTCCCTCTGTGGCGTGGGACAATAGCTGCATAGAGGTATTTGAAATTGATCGCAGAGTGGCCATTCGGGTGGAGTACAATTGCTTGTCATCCGCCGACATGGACTTAGGAGGGGAGGCAGCGTATTCTTTGATAAGATCCCGCTGCATCCTGATGACATGTGCCATATAGTTCAGAGACCTTACCGAGAAGGTCGCTGAACTAAAAACTCGCTTCCCTAAGCGGTCCATTGAGCAGGACTCCTTGCTCGGTGGATGGACTGAGGGGCTCTCCTGAGCCAATTCCCTCTTCGTGGCTGCCGCCGTCAACATGGCATCTACGGGGGGGCCCTTACTCCAGTGTGATCGGTCCGAGGGGGGGCTAAGTATTTTGTCCGGGTGTTTTGGTATTGGCTCCATGGTGTCCGGATCCTTCCATGCCCTGGTGGTAATGAGGTCCACCAGGGGGTCGGCCGGAGGGGACACCCAAGAGGTAGACGGGCCTGCTTCGAATGCCTCCAGAAACACGGACTCGTCGGAGGAAGACTTGGGGGCAGACCACCCACCTCTGATCCTCAGCATCTCCATGATGTCTCCAAAGGAGACATCCTCAGGGGGCGATCTTGGGGAGCCGTCCCCTTCCTCCAAGTCCATGTTCTCGGTTAAGGACTCAGGGAAGTCCACGTGCATCCTCTTGCACTTATGCTTGCAGGGCACTTCCTCGGGGGGGCTGTCCGAGGAGGCCTCGCCAGCAACAGGTTGTTCCAATGGAACCATCTGGGACATTGAAGCAGGCTGTCCCTTTGGCCGGGTGATGGAAGCCTGGCCCAGCAGAGAGGGAGTGCAGGGAGGAGCAGAGACAAGGACCGGGGGTCCGGATGCTCTCAACAGAGCCCTCTCTACAACATCGAAAGCCGAGAGAGAACCACTCTCTCTTGGATCCGAAAGTCAGCTCCCACTCGGATACGATGAAGGGATCGGAACCGGCGCCGAGACCATCGGATCCGAAGGACCAGTGCGCTCCGACCTGGACAGAGCCGAAGGCACACTGAATCCCTCGGATCCAAAGCTCGGGCCACGGCTCTGAGAGGTCGGATCCGACAGGCTCGAGGGCAGGGTCGGATCCAAAGTACAGAGTACTGTCGGCACCGACCCACCCCCGGCTCCAACGCTGCTTGGCTCCGAACGCTCCGAACCCAGATAGCGGGTCGGAGAAGGAGCAATAGGATGGAAAAAGGGTGTCGAGCTCCCCCCTGAAAGGGGGGGGGGGGCAAGAGCACTCCCATCTGCAGCTGGGCCTGGATGAACCTTCGCATCATCTGGTCCAAGTCTGCATCGGACATACTAAATGTAGATCTCGAAGAGGTCACTGAGGCAGGCCTGGAATGCCGCCTCGATGGAGATCGGGCCTCCTCCTCGGGCCCCGGGGAGAAACAAGGGGATCGGAGCCGAGGAGGAGGAGACCTAGAAGCAGTGGAGGGAGAAGCCCGCTTAGCTGGCGGGGCCGAAACGGAGGTCTCGGCCCGCCGCTTGTGGTGCTTCTCCCTCCGTTTCTCCCTCCTGGCCTCCCTATCCTCCGACACTTTAGCGGGAGTTTGAGTCCCGGACGGAGGAAGGGGGGCAGGAATGGCAGCAACCACAGGCTGTGGTGGAGCCACGGGAGCAGCGGAGGCCGGAGCCGAGTCCGGGGGTAAAAGTCCCGCCAAGACCAGCTTCGACCTCCACTCTTTCAGTGCCCTGGGGTTGAACGCTGCACAAATGGTACAGCCTGAGGAGAGGTGTTCAACCCCAAGGCACCGAATGCACTGAGTGTGGCCATCAGCTGGGGAGAGCTTATGGCCACACTCGGTACTTTTAGAAAAGATGGCTTTTGGGGCCTCAGCCATACTTAAAGAAAAATAAGTAACACACAAACACACACAGGCCCCAAAAAACACAACACCAACACACACACTCTAACGACCAGTGAAGAGAGGGAAAATTACTTAAAAGAAAATATTTTTTACTATAAAGGGAACCTAACACTTACACACACAAAAATTTTAGTGAAAAATTTTAGAAAGTGACAGAAAATAAGACTCAACTGCCCAGCACTATACGAGCTCACAGGAATCCAGCTATCCACAAGCGCGGCAAACTAGATCTGAGGTCATGAAGGATTAGCAGGGGATTATGGGTGAGGGGAGGAGCTAGGAGCTCGGATCCATTAGCTTGAAACAAGTTGCCGGCTCAGATCCAATATCGGATCCAAGACCCACAGGTTGCTGACAAATGAACTCCCTACTTCAGATCTTTTATTAAGTGATAACCTATCAAAATTTCAGGCACCTCCAAATCCAGATAACACAGCAGCCTATGCGAATTTATTCACAGAAACTCTGTACAACCATGTCAATGACTGCCTAGAGGCTGCTGTGCCCTCCAGTAGTAAGCCCAAATCTAACTCACAAAAAAAAACTACTTTTGAATTCCACCAAGGTGAATAGGTTATTAAACAAAAGAAAAAACATCATAGCTAAAATTAGGAAGTGTACATCAAAAAGGATAAAAACTCTCTTATCAAACTGAATAGACAACTAACAGGACTAAGTCCAAAAAAGCAAATTTTGAGGTAAAGATAGCATCCCAGGTCAAGGGCAACCATAGGGTCTTCTTTAACTATGTCCGAAATCTAAAATACTGCACACAACAGTGTGCTGAACTGCTGATAAATGGGGCTATGCTCATGGAACTAGGCGATATATCAAATCTTAAGGCTGACAAATTCAGCTCCAACTTTACACACAGCTGCCCCCAGGAAAAAACATCTAACACAATCGCTCCAACTATCAGTAGGGAGCAGGTCCTGGATGCACTCTCTAAGGCCATGAACACAGCTTCAATGGGCCCTAATAATATCTCAGGATGCCTCCTAAATAAATTGAAATATCACTTATCAAGGCCACTGGTGTCACTATTAAACCACAGCCTGCGCACTCTACATAAGTGTGGACCATCAACGAATCCGATGAGCTACAAACCCTTTGGTCTGACTAGTCTCATATGGAAAGAATCATCATGGAAATGATTAACAATGGCATAGGAAACTTTCAAATATGGGACTCAACCCAGTTTGGGTTCGTCAGAGGCAGGTCATGTCTATTGAACCTGGTGAACTTTTTTAGAGAAGGTCACCAAGGGAATGGATGAGGCCAAAACGGGGCATACTAACTACTCTGACCCAGCTAAAGTATTTGATACAATACTCCATTTGGACATGGTAAACAAACTCATGGAATTAGGCATAAACCCGCAAGTCCTTGAATAGCCAGCTGGCTCACAGGCAGGTCCCAGGAAGTTATGACTGGAGAGACCACCTCCACAAAGAGGCTGCTCACCAGTGGCATCCCCAAGGGCTTTGTGCTGGATCCCCTCCTCTTTGGTATCTATTTTTCTGAAGTCAAGGACAAGATCAACGTCCTCTGGCTTACCAAGTTTGTAGAGGATTGCAAGCTAGGAGCAATCACAGAACCCCCCCCCCCAACATACTAACATCTTACATAAAGGACTAATATGTGTCTAAGCTTGCAAATAAATCATCCTATGCCACTCAAGTTATAAGTAAGGGCACTATATCTAGGTCCAGGGAAGTCATCCTGCCACTGTACTTAGCCATCATCAGACTCAGAGTACAACACCCCTTTTTGTAAGCACCTGCCCAAGCACATTAACCATCTGGAATGTATACAAAGATTCCTCACAAAAATAATACAGACTGCTGATAAGTGATTTATGCCTGGAATATAAGGTGTCCTTGGATCTCACTCTGATGGACTTCTTACACAGCTAAAACAAGCAGCACCAAAACTACTAGGATTTAAACTTTGCCTGAAACTTAAACAGGACATGCTGGAGGGACAGGTATGTATCTCAGATAATTCCCATTCTATGGAATAGGTTTCTCATCCCATGTGAAGCAGAACCCTTCCCTAATCCTATTCAAGTGCAACCAGGACCAGTGGATGGAAAATCGGAAATTCACTCCTGGCCTGACATTTATGTCTCTGATGGACAGAAGAAGCCATAAAATTATGTCCTAAGTAAAATAAACCCCTTAAAATAACCTCTAAGATACAAAAACTTGTGGGATACATTTGGGTTGCATGGCTAGGCTTATAAAGGCCCACATGGTCATTAGCTTGGTATACACCTTTGAATCTATGAGAAGTGAAGCTACAAGGCTCAAGCATCTCCTGCTTCAAATCCTTGTCCTGTACTAACTCTTCCTTGGGCCTCATCTTATCCAATAGGGGTTGCTGGTTGAAAAATGTGTGGGACTGTCAATTCAAGGCTCTGAAATGAGAGGGTAGAATCACCTCTTTTCCCCAAATCCACTGAGCATTCTACTCTCCCAGTCACTGGGTAACGGGTTCCTGGATAGAGCAGAGGGTCCTCTCTTGCTGGAATCCAGGGACACCATAGTTGGATCAGCAACAGGGTTTTACACAATCTGCTGTAGTTCTTTACCCTATAAAACAGGTCAGTTTTCCTTGGAGAAGGAAGAGAAGGAAGTTTGGCCTACAAATGCAATGACAAAACATCCTCCAGGATGTTTAGCACTGGGGGGACTGCTAGAATTCGTGTTGGATTTCTGATCACTAAAAATGAAACACAGTGCTTAAGGCAGTGCCTGGTTTAGTCCACAGCTCTTTGGATCTCCTAGAACTGGGCATCTCAGTCCTGCAGTGAGCCATCACTGGGGCCAGGCATTCTGTGAAGCTCTGGGTACAGCAGCAAAAGCAAAGGGCAAGAAACTAAACTGATAATGGTGACACCTTGCCACAAAACAAATATACTACAGGCGTCCTCTACAAACGGGGGTGTTGAGGTAGGAATTACTGCGGTCTACAGCAACAAGGAGCACGTGAGGGCTTAGAATAAGAAGGGCCTCTAGTGTCACCATCTTGAATTCTGGCACTTTTAGGGATCTGTTCCATCTTGAAAGATCCAAAATGGGTCCAAGGGGCTGTCCTTTCTTGGGACAAGGCATAGCTTTCAGTAAAATCCTTTGTGCTCTCCTATCCAAGGGGCACAGATTACACTGTGCCTAAGACTACTACTTCTGCTATGAAGGAACTTTCCAGATGCTCCTATTCCTTCTGCAATGATGGCTGACCTCTTATTTGAAGTCTTTCCATACACTATCGTTTGGCAATAATTTTGGAAAACCCACCTGTCTAGCATTATTGCTTAGTCACTGCTGATAACAGAAGGCCAACAGCCCCCTATTAGTATGGAAACTGGACAGGTTATCCCAGCAGGAGATTTGGGTTAGGATGCTTTTTTGGAGACTGGAGAAAAAGGAAGCAGATGTCAAAGGTTCATACTAGGCTATCTGCCCTGGGGCAATTATAAGCTTAGCCCAATTAGCCCAATTCTGTATGGCTTACGCCACCCCTTGATTTGAGTATACTGTGTCCTTTTTAAGGTTTAGTTTACTGTGCCTCTGTCTAACAGTGACACGGGAGTAATCCCTGGGACAAACCTACGATCCCCCATCCACCTATCGAGATTTTTCTTGAAGAGATTCAGTGAGGTGCTCTGCCTCACATGAACTGGAATTCTATTCCAGAGCGAAGGGAGCCTCTGGGTTATGAACCTGTCCCTCCAGCAAGTTCTATTTATTTCTGTGCTGAGGTTCAAGTCCCTCGAGCGTGTGGCTGTAAGGGATTTAGATTTACTGAGGTGGAGCATGTCCATTAATTCTGGATTTGACATAGCTTTGTATGTCAGGCATAGATCGCCTCGAAGTAGGCAGTATGCAACTGAGTAGAGCTGGAGTTTTTTTAACAGAGCAGCATATGGCATCTGTTTGAGACCCTTGATCCTCTTGGTGAGATACTTCTGGGGTCTTTCTAATTGCTGCAGGTGTCGGGTAAGGTACATCCCAAAAGGGGCATTGTATTCTATGATGGGCCTGATGAGGGATGAATAAAGGGGCACGATTACCTCTCTTGATCTAGATGTGAAACCCTTCATGATGAGGTGGGCTATGTAGAAGGTCTTTCTAACCACTTTGGCAATGTGGTTTTCAAAGGAGAGATTGCTATCAACTTGGGTCCCCAGGTCCCTAATAACTTTCTCTGTACTTAATGGGTTTCCGCCTATGTGGTAATTTGTGGGCACATTGTTTTTGCCAAAGGGTATGACTATACATTTTTTGGCATTTAGCTTTAAACCATGGCGCTGGCACCAGTTATCTGTCTCTGTGAGACCTTTTTGAAGGATGTTTGTGTCAGTGTCAGCTGGAGAGTTGATTATGGCGCCCAGTTTGCAGTCGTCTGCGAACTTGGTGAGCCATAGTCCTCCCACATTTGCCTGTACCTCGGAAAAGTATATACCGAACAAGAGTGGTCCCAGGACAGAACCCTGTGGGACGCCACTTGTGACCGGTTTCGAGTCTGACATGGCTCCAGCAACTCTCACTCTGTGGGTTCCGTCTTTGAGCCAGTTTGCGACCCATCTTGTGACATAGGGGTTTATATTTAAGCTGGATAGCTTATCTATGATGCCCGAGTGGGGTATTGTGTCAAATGCCTTCGCAAAGTCCAGACAGGCTGTGTGGACTACCTTCCCTTCATCTATGGCTTTGGTGACTGTTTTGAAGAAGTCAACCAGGTTCAAAAGGCAGGATCTACCCTTGACAAAGCCGTACTGGGTAGGATCTAGTGTCTGTAGGTCCCCAATGTCTTTGTTTATGAGCTCCACCATGATGATCCTCTCCATAGCCTTGCAGACTAAAGCTAGTCAGGCTTATGGGGCGATAGTTTCCAGGGTCCGTAGAGGCTCCACCTTTGTGGAGTGGGACCACTGTTGCTGTACACCATTCTGTGGGCACATATCCTGTAGTGAGGCTGAGATTGTATAGCTGTTTTATTTGAGGGATTAGTTCCTCTTGGAGTTCATGTAGGACGCAACCTGGGGCGCCATCTGGTCCCATGGAAGCAGTGTTTTTTGCTTTGGAGAGGGCAGCCTTCACCTGAGCATCAGAGATGTTTGGGAGGCAGCCCTCTGTCGGGATAGATACTTGCTCTTTGGGAGTTTGCACTGAACCTGTCTGCCAGGATATTGGCGATGTCTGTGGGTTCAGTGTATTTTTTGTCGTTTAGAATCAACTCAGAACAAGTCTGGGAGTTGCATCCCAGGTTTCTAACATAACTGAAAAAAGCCTTATGATTGTCTTTGGTGTCCTGTGCAATTTTTCTCTCGAAGCTGGCCTTGGAGGATTTTATGAGGGATCGTAATTTTTTGCTAGTACTGATCAGAGATGCCTTCCCTATTAGGGATAGTCATCACAATGACTACTTGATGGGGCTTGAACCCTGAGGCCTCCCTCTCCTCCACCTCCCTCATTCTTCATGCTGCCAGTTTATTGTTTTTATGGTCTGTCTACATTTAGGCTGTTTCATCTACCCTGCCTCCAACAGTAGGGCCCTTGTCTGAAAGAACAGTTCCGGCTATAGTTGGGAATGAGTGAGAAGAGCATACGCTTCAGTGAAATTTTCCCCTGTTCTACATCTTTTCAACACAATACTCTCGGAACAAAAGAGAAACTCCTTAGCTCAGAGTGCATTCAGAAGCTACATCTTCCCATCTTCAGAAGGGGACAAAGTCCACAGCTAGGAATGTACCTTTATAAATAAACCAGCTGTAACAACCTTGGATGCTACATCCCCATCATCAAACTCACATTTGAGACCATATCTCCCTGTTAATAAGTTTGCATTTGAGTGAGCAAGAAAGTGCTTTGTTTTTTGTCCTGCACTTCTCCACAATCCAGCACAAAGTTGCTGAAAAAGATCTTTCTGGTATTACAAAACATTCACTTTGCAGTTCAATGATCTGAATGCCAGAGTTTCTTAAACATGTTTTTTTCCAAATCCTATCCAACAACCTACTTACCCTGTCACTGAGAAAACTTCTGGCTCCCTTTACTGATTCCAGAGAGACAGTATCTGGTCTGTAATAGGGTTCCTGATAAGAAACTCATGACAGTCCTGTATCTGGTAGAACAGTTCAGGCCTCTTGGAGTAAGTGGTTAGGGATATAGCTCAGTTTAGAAGGTCTACTGATTTTTCTGGGAAGATGACACGTCCATCATTATATGGTACAGGCAAGGGATAGGACAGATAGGATTTGCAGTCCATATCCTCCTCCACAAAGCTAAAGAAGTCAGGGTCTTTTACACTAAAGACTTCCATATTTAATATGGTGGTTTGGAATCCAGATACAAAGGACTAATCAAATTCAGGTTGCCGACTTTATATAAAAAATTAAAGGTTTTAGCCCATTTTGCACGGTCCTGAGAAGTATGCAGCATGGGGGTAACAAATGATGACCTGTCAGGAAACCGTAGCTTAGGTCTGGCAGAAGCCTTGTCCTCCAACACCTAGGTCACAGAAAGGCAGGCAGTTGATGGTAATTTCTGAATCTGGCAGGGGTTGTCCCTGGGTTATGACTTTCTCAAAGCTCAAGTGTGTCTCTGACAACATGAAAATACATACAAAATATGTATTTAGTCTTTAAAGTGGATGCCAAGTCATGAAGAAAGATTGCTGTTCTGGAACAAAGGAGTATATTGGCAGACAAATACCTCTGACCTTAATAGACTACATTTTCAGAATAAAGCGTGCTTTCTAAATCAGTTCACTGTTAACTAATGACTAAAGGTGAAAAGTACAGTTTTGTACCTACCATAAATATAAATATTCGAGTGTTAACGCTGCTACAGTCATTACACTTGGGTTATCCTGCCGTCAGGCGGTCCCGCAGTCGGCCAGAGTTCCAAAGTCTTGGTCCTGTGTCGGTTGCTGTCGCTTCTTCCCTGACGTCAGTGAGCCAGGGGTATATAAGATGCATCCGACGCCATTTTCTTCAGTTTTTCTTGCCCCAGATGTCAGGTGTCCCCAAGTTGGTAGGCAATACATATTGCTAATAAAAAATATACTTGTAAAGTAAAAAAAACAATACCTTCAGTTAAAAGCAAATACACCACAAAAGTTGTAAAGGATAGAAGGCATAGATAAGTCCAGCTAGTTCAGAGGGGATTAAGGGAAGGTAACCTGGACTGCAACAGTGTGAACACTCAAACATCTACATTTATGGTAGGTACAAAACTGTACTATGTTCATCATGTTACACTGCTCCAGTCATTACACTTGGGTAGAATCCCAAAGCTAAGGTTGGGTGGCTGGTCTATAAAGAGGTAGAATTGGCTATGAGGCCCTGCAGAACTGCAGTGGCAAATCCTGCTCTGGATTTAGAGTAAAGAGGCAAGTGGTAATGCTTGGTAAAGGTGTGCACTGAACTCCAAGTTGCAGCCTTGGTAGGTACTCCTCTGAGAAAGGCTGTTGAAGTGGCTGTTGCCCTGGTGGAATGTGGCCTAATGTTATTAGGGACTGATTTTCCATGCTGTGTGTAGCAGTAACGAATACAGTGTCCTATCCATTTGGATATACTCTGCTTTGAGATAGTCTTGCCCTGTGATCCTGCAGCATATGCTACAAACAGTTGCTCAGTTTTCCTGAAAGCTTTTGTTTTGTCCAAGTAGAAGCGTAGCTGCCTGTGTATGTCTAAAGAGTGCAGAAGTTTCTCCCCTTTATTCTGGGGGTTTGGATAAAAAGTTGGCAAATGGAAGGTTTAGTAAAGAGCCACACTAGATACCACCTTTGGCATAAAGGTAGGGTTTGTCCTTAAAGAAACCCTGTCCTGATGAAAAATTATAAAAGGTTCTACTGCCATTAATGCCTGTAGCTCTGAGACTCTTCGTGCTGAAGTTACTGCCAGGAACAGAGCTGTTTTCCATGATAAAAATTTTAGATAGGCTGTATTGGCTGGCTCAAAAGGTGGCAGGGTCAGTTTTTCCAAAATTAAATTGAGGTCCCAAGTTGGTGTTGGTGCTCTCCGGGGCGGTCTTATGTTTTTAGCCCCTCTGAGGTACTGCTTTAGGAAGGGATGAGAGAATAAAGGAGGATCCGTGTTGTAATGTGCTGAAATGGCAGAGGCGTGGATCTTAATTGATGAGAAGGATAGGCCTTTGTCCAGCATCTCAGTTATTTTAAAATCTGAGGAATGTTTGGGACAAGAGTGTCAAGGCTTTGAGCCTGGTTCCAGGTGCAGAATCTCTTCCATTTTTCTGAGTAAGCTTTCCTGGTGCTAAGTCTCCTGGCCTCCAAAATGACATCCATAACAGCTTTAGAGAGAGGTGTTGTCTGTTTGACTAATAAATCTGCCATGCAGCCAGGTTTAGAGTTTTGAGCTGACCGTGCAAGGATCTGGTTGTTTTGTTGAGTCAGAAGGTGTGGAATTTGAGGCAAAATCTATGGTGGGCCTTGAGCTAAGTTCTTTAAGATTGGGTACCAGTGCTGGCATGGCCAGTCTGGAGCAATCAGGATCATCTGTGTTTTTTCTTGTCTGGCTGTTAGGAGTACATTTGAAAGGAGAGGCAGTGGTGGGAGGGCATAAACTTTTAGGCTTTTCCAGCTGAACGAGAGAGCATCCACTTTCCATGCTTGTGTGTAAGTCCTTGTGCAGAATTATTGTAGTTAGCAATTCAGAGGGGAGGCAAAAAGATCTATGTTTGGGCATCCCCATTTTTGCGTTACCATGCTGAAGATTTGTGCATTCAATTTCCATTCATGAGGGTCCATGAGATTTCTGCTTAGATCGTCTGCCAGAGTAATTTTCTTTCCAGGCAGGAATAGTGCTTGCAGATGAACTTGATACGTTAGAGCGGTGTTCCACAAGGTCATGGCTTGCCTGCATAGGGGATAAGAATGAGTGCCTCCTTGCTTGTTTATGTACCACATTACTGTGGTGTTGTCGGTCTTTAGTAATAGTTGTCCTGGATGCAGAATGTCCTTGAAAGCTGTTAGGGCATTTTGAACAGCCAACATCTCTTTTTGATTGATGTGCAGATGCATTTGGTCTGTGGTCCACTTGCCCTGAATGCATTTTCCTGCCATGTGTGCTCCCCAGGCGTAATCCGAAGCATCTGTTGTAAGAGTCTGCCTGGCTGTGGGTAGGGTAAAAGGCTGGCCCTTGTTTAGGTGGCATGCCTGTGCCCACCATCGAAACTCCTGTTGTAGGCAGGGAATCATTGGTATTACTAATTCCAAACTGTGAGAGTGTTGAGTCCAAACACTTTTTAGGTACCATTGTAATTTCCTCATATGCAGTCTGGCATATGGTATTAGTAGTATGCAGGATGCCATGAATCCCAGGGCCTGCAGAATTTTTCTTGCAGGGAGATGGGACTTTTTTGCCATTAAATGAAAATATTGAGTTAGTTGAACGTGTCTGATGTGAGGTAAGCCACCTGGGCCATTGTATTTAAGCTGGCACCCAGGAATATAATCTGTTGTGAGGGCACTAGTTTTGACTTTTTTTCGTTTACTGTGTACCCTAGGGAAATTAGCAACCTTTTTACAAATGCCAGATGCTGTAGAAGAATGTCCTTTGTCTCTGCTTGAATGAGGCAGTCGTCCAGGTATGGATATATTTGAATTCCTTTTTGTCTGCAAAATGCAATTACTGGTGCCAGGCACTTTGTAAAGACCCTGGGCGCAGTAGATAAGCATTGTACCTGCTTTGAATCTGAGGTATCTTCTGCAATTTAGTCTGACAGGGACATGCAGGTATGCCTCTTTGAGGTCCACAGTAACAAGCCAAGCCTTCTTGCCCAGCATGGGTAGAAGCTGCTGTAATGTCAACATTTTGAATTTCGCAATATCCAGGTAAGTATTTAGAAGTGAAAGGTCTAGTATGGGCCTCCAGGCCTTGTCCTTTCTGGGGACCAGGAAGAGTCTTGAGTAAAATCCTTGTCCTTGTTCCTGTTGTGGTACTTTTTGAATAGCTCTCATGTCCATGAGGGCTGAAATTTGTTTTTGTGCCTCTGCCCATTGATTTTGTGGCAGATCTGGCATCCCTTTTAGCCTTGGTAAAGTATGAAAGTGGAACCTGTAACGTTGAGACACAATATTCAGAACCCATTTGTCTTGGGTGATCGCCAGTTTTGAGAAAAAAGTGCTAGTTTTCCCCCTAAGGGGGCTGCCAAAAGGGAAGTGCTTGGTGTATGGAGGGGGAAGTCATCGGGATTGTTTCCTGTAAGGTTGAGACTTGTCCTCACCTCCTTTTGGTGTTGAGGTGCCCCACTGTCGTTGTCTGTTAGAGCCTTGGGGTTGAGATCTGCCCCTTGGGCGTCTGTACCTGCCTGACGCCTGTCTGACACTGGAAAGGACCAGTTCTTTGTTGGCCAATTTCTGCTAAATCGAGGTGGCTGTACCTGTAAGAAATCCTTGACTGTTTGCATAGATTTAGCTTTGTCCTCCATTTTCTTTAACACCTCTTCTGCTTTAACACCAAACAAGGTATCATGCTGTAAAGGAGCATCCAATAATTTTGCCTTAACATGATCAGGTAAACTCTGTTCCTTTAACCAAGCATGTCTTCGAATCACAGAACCTGTAACTGTGGCTCTACAAGAGGCCTCTAAAGAATCAAAACCACATTGCAGAGTATGTTTTCCCACCTGTTCTACTGCATGTAATAAATCCTGCATTTCTTTATAGTCAGGAGCTTCTGAGCTCACAAGCATTTTCTGTTTTAACTGAGCCATTAAATATTGTTGGTACTTAAGCATGTGAAACTGGCAATTTAAAGCCCTTACTGCTAAAGTTGCAGAAGTGTAAACTTTTCCCCCATCTATCCAAAGCTCTGGAATCCCTGTCAGGGGGTACTGGATTTTTTGCAATGGAAGCCTTAACCCCTTTTGGACCCTGGGAAATAGTTTCTGGATCAGCACAAGGGTTTTTATAAAGAAACTTGTGACAGTCAGGGACTCTGTAATACCTATCTGGCTTGGCTGGTGCAGGGGGCAAAGAATCAGGAGATGAGCTGGATTCAGAGAACACATCATCCACAATATCTAGCACAGGCGGAATAGCCAGGGGCCTGTGCTGAGGTAATAAAAGGAAATCCCCAAGCCTTTTCTTGGATTCAGAATAATCCTGACTTTCCCAATGGAAATGCTCCCTCATGGTATGTAAAGTTTCCCCAAAAGAATAATCCTCAGGAGGAGAGGCTGAAGGGATAGATTCTTCAGCATCAGAGTCCTCATAGGGGGTAGAGAGTATCCCCGGTCTGAAGAGGAATCCGAGGAAATGGAAACCTGATCAGAGGAATCATAGTCTGTATCCTGCCTAGACCTTTTCTCAGGAGGGGGACAGTAACCCCTGATTAGAGTAATGAGGTCTTCGGCCATTTTAAGCATCTGTTTCTTAGGCATGTAGGACTGTCCAGGAGAATGCTGTACTTGCTTCTTTGTCTTTAATGGTACTTTTGTCTTGGCTGTTGCTTTAATGGTAAGTTGTAAGGGTCTGAAAACACCCTCAGAAGTCGATGCCTACTCAGCGCCTCCGGACCCATCTGAGGGATTCATTTCCGTAGACCCAATACCTTCAGTTTCCAGAGGCCTAGTTGTCTCCACGTGGGAGTCGGAGGAGGCCTGTGGCTCTGAGGTAGCGGGTGTCAGGGGCTGCGAAAGCGCCTCACTGAGAACCGGCGACTAGCCTAGAAGAGGTTTCGTCAGTTTTGGACCTCGGATGCCTGTCTTTATCCTTGTCTTTGCGTTTTTTCAGAATTGCGGTCGTCGGTTGATCCGACAGCATAGTATAATTGAACATTTGGCCAAAGTAGTGCAAAGCAAAATCAAAACGTCTTTTTATAGTGCGTTTGTTAAATCTAGCACAAAACCGACAACTAGTGACGTCGTGATCAGGGCCTAGGCATGGAATACAGTAAGAGTGGAAGTCCTTATGAGGTACTTGCTTCCCACAAGAAATACAATTATTAAGTTTTTCTGACATCGGTCTGAGGCAAGCAAAAATGTTTCCCCAATGGGGTACTTAGCTTTATTGAAGACTTCGGGTCTGGAATTCGACTTCGAAAATCTCAGGAGTCGGCCGACCGGCACTTGCGAACTGCTTTAGCTTAGGGGCACCGCGCGGCAAGAAAGACTGAAGAAAATGGCATCGGACGCATTTTGTATACCCCTGGCGCACTGACGTCAGGGAAGAAGCGACAGCAACCAACGCCTGACCAAGACTTTGGAACTCTGGCCGACTGCGGGACCACCTGACGGCAGGATAACCTAAGTGTAATGACTGCAGCAGTGTAACACAATGAACATCAGACTGCATGACACACAGATTTGTAAAAATGACAAGTTACAAGCAGCCACAAACAATTTCAAATTACTAAATACTGTATATTAGACTCAATATTCATACAAATAATCTAAGCAAGCTTGTCATTCTGGTAATGAATGACCTGACAATTCTAAAACAAAAATCTGGTTATGAGGAGGTCCATTTTCATCAAAATGGAAGACTAAAGCCACAAGCCCTTAATCAGATGGGAAAATGGAAGCTGCCCAGGCCATCAAACCCTTCCATTTTGTCCACAGTGCTCTGCGAAACAGCTTCAACTCCAGATCTCTTCTACAGCATGTTGAGCTGTAATCAGAAGATTGGCACCAACCTATGTTCTTCAAAAGCACTTATAGTTTGTGAAAAACAAAATATTCACATGCAAATTCAGCTCAGTGTTACTCACTGGCTTTTCTTCAAACTGGTAAACTATTCATATCAGACCATTCCTTTCATCTTTCTATTTCGGACAGTTCAACAATTACTCACTGCCTCCTCTGCCTTATGCAATGGTACTTTTTAACAGCTTGCCCTTCCATTTCTACTTTACAGTTGCTCTGCTATTGTTTTACAGTTGTTAGTACTTTACCATTTGCTGCTACAATTGCTTGTTGCTCTTTTTGACAATTTTTGACAATGCAAAGTAAGGTGTTCAAGAAGAGTAAATGTGGACACAAAATTCTATCCCAAAACAAAATCCCTTTATGTACATTTTACTGACATAAAAGCATTTTACTACCAAGTGCAATAGCTGTACATCATTTGCACTTTCTTTACAAAAGAAAGGAAAAATAAGCTGCTGTAGTTAACAATGAAACACTGCTCTGTGTCTCTTAGTAACACTGCTTTGACCATAAGCATAGCTCTTACAGGTAACGCAGCCTAGTCCTAAGGATAAAGGCAGAAGAAGCATAAAGATGACAAAGTGAGAGATTCCTCTCAAAAGTCTTATTGCTAAAAGGAAAGAAAAAAGAAGCTACTTCAGTTTCTACTCATTCTCCACCTGCTGTGTCTAACATTCCATAAAGGTTCTATCTGAGGTGTCACCCATTACGACAAAGAAATGATACGATCACCTTTCTCGGAATGTTTGCATCTTTCACGCAGTCTTTTCAAGACTGTGTGAAAATTCATTCCATTCCTACTATTGAGATTGACTGAAAAGATGATGAAATCTTTTAATAATAAAAAAATGCCACTATAAATCTTATTTTTACTGTATCTTGTTATTCTGAGGTAATTTATTACATCAAAATCACTCTAAATGCATGTTATATTTTAATGTGCAATTTCCACAGTATCTGTCAAGAGGCCTGGCATACTAATGTGATCTTGCATTACTGCTTCTCCTTCTGGTTCCAGAATTCCTCGAAGTCCTCTTTATACGAGTCATGCTAAACAAAAGGATGTCAAGAGCTTTTAATGCCTATCTGTAAAAAATGGAAGCAGTGTGCATCTCAGGCATATACAACTCCGGAAACTTGACTGCATTCATTTTTACCCTGAATTCCCCACATCTCTAAGTCAGTTGCTGTTGGACTTCTCATAATAGCTCAACAAAGTAAAGCAGCTACATTACAAGGCTTGCAGAGACTGACTATTGGCAGTTGTACTAGTACTGACAGACCTTCACACTCTTCTTTGAGTCAACATTATCGGCCTACTGCAGAAGTCTTGCTTAATTATCTGCAACTGGCAGCTGCTACTTCAAACAGTTTGTGAGGAACATACAAACTTCTTTTGCTCTCCATCAATGTCTACAGTGGGAAAATATCTACTTTTAATACAGAATAAGGTAGACCTAGAAATGCACTACATATGTTCAAAATGGCTTCTGGCTGTGACCTTAAACGTGAATGAGATTTCTCTTTTATGACATCAGTCATGTAATCTCAAACATTGTAATGTAGCTTTTTTCTGTTGAACGCCGGACAATAAGGGCAACATTTTTTCTATTAGCAGCCACGGTGGTGCAGTGGTTAGAATTGTCACCTCACAGCAAGAGGTTCTCTGGTTCAATCCTCAGCTGGGGTGCCTTCTGTGCAGAGTCTGCATGTCCTCCCTCTGGTCGCATGGGTTTCCTCTGGGTGCTCCGGTTTCCTCCAACATCCCAAAGACATTCTGCAGGTGGATTGGACACTCTAAATTGGCCCTAGGTGTGAGTGCATGTGTGTGTGCCTTCTGTGGAAGGTCGGGCACCGGGCTGGCAACTCGACACTGTAAAACTCCACTGCCAATCATGAGCGGACAGGTGATCCGCTGTGGTGACCCCTAACCGGGAAAAGCCGAAAGAAGAAGATGATGATGACACTGTTTTCTTCTATTACTGAGGCACAAATGTTTTCTTGGGCTACATTTTTCTGCTTTTGCTGTTATATCATTACCCCCACTGATTAACAACATTCTAATGATTCTCTTTGAATGTAACCAAGTAAAGTACAGCTGTGTACACTTACCATAAATGTAAATGTTCAAATGTATTCACTGTTGCAGTCATTATATTTGTGTAACCTGTTTGCAGGTTGCCCACAGTCGGCCTCATTAACAAAGTCTTGGGTCCTGCGTCGGTTGCTGTCTCTTCTTCCATGATGTCAGGTCGTCAGGGGTATAAAACATGCAGCCGATGCCATTACATCAGGTTTTCTTGCCCCAGATGTCAGGTGCCTCCCTAACTGGGAGCAATTAAACATAAAAACACAAAGGTATACCTCCAACAAAAAAGCAAATACACCAAAAAGGCCTTTAAGCATAGTAAATAAAGTAGAGGTATAGCCAAAAGAAGTTTGGGGGCAGAAGGGAGGGTAACCAGGACTGCAACAGTGAATACACTCGAACATCTACATTTATGGTAAATGTACACAACTGTACTATGTTCTTCGTGTTTCACTGTTGCAGTCATTACATTTGGGTAGATTCCCAAAGCTATGGTTGGGAGGAGGAGTTTAGATAGCATTAGGGCCAGCTATAAGGCCCTGCAAGACAGCAGTGGCGAAGCCAGCTCTGGATTTAGAGAAAATTGGTAAATGATAATGCTTAGTGAAAGTATGTACAGAGCTCCCGGTAGCAGCTTCTAGGATGTCCCTGGTAGGAACACCTCTGAGAAAGGCTGCAGAAGTAGATGCAACCCTGGTGGTGTGAGATCTGATCCCCTGGGGGATAGGTTTTCCATGGTGCTTATAGCAGAGATGAATGCAATGGCTTATCCATTTAGAAATGGTTTGTTTTGAAATAGCCTTCCCCCACTGCCCCTGCAACAAATGCTACCAGCAGTTGTTCAGATTTTCTTTGAGGTTTAGTCCTGTCCAAGTAGAATCTAAGTAGTCTGTGCACACCTAAGGAATGCAGAATCCGTTCCCCTTTGTTCTGTGGATTGGGAAAGAAGGTTGGCAATGAATGGACTAATTAGCCACACTGGATACCACCTTGAGCATGAAGGATGAATTGGTTCTAAGTAACACCCTGTCTGCATGAAAGATGATGAAAGACTCCACTGCTATAAGGGCCTGTAATTCAGATACCCTTCTAGCTGAAATGATTGCTAAAAGGAAAGCTGTTTTCCAAGAAAGAAATTTTAAGTCTGCAGTAGCAGCTGGCTCGAAAGGAGGTAGAGAGAGTTTCTCCAATACAAAGTTAAGGTCCCAGGCTGGAGTTGGAGCTCTCCTGGGTGGTCTCAAATGTTTGGCCCCTCTGAGGTACTGCTTGAGCAGTGGATGAGAGAAAAGGGGAGGTTCTGTGTTATAATGAGCTGAAATGGCTAAGGTGAGGATTTTAAAGGAGGAAAAAGGCAGGCCCTTGTGAAGCATCTCAGTTAAGTATTGTAAAATCTGAGGTAAATTGGGTGCTGCTGTGCTCATCCCTTGAGACTGGTTCCAGGCACAGAATCTTTTCCATTTTTCAGCAAAAGATTTTCTAGCACTAGGCCTCCTTGCCTCTAAGATGACATCCATCACAGGTTTGCTGTGGGATGGTAAGGGAGAGTTTAAGTAATTAGCCAGGCTGCAAGGTTCAGTGTTGGAAGCTGGGGGTGCAGAATCAGGTTCTCTTGCTGAGACAGCAGGGAAGGAGTCGGAGGCAGGTGCCATGGAGATAACCGTGACACACTGCGCAGGAAGGGGTACCAGTGTTGGCGCGGCCAGTCTGGAGCAATCAAAATCATCCTTGGTTTGTCCTGTTTGACTTTTAGTAGTGCTTTGGAGAACACAGGCAGCTTGGGGAAGGCATAGACTGATAGGTTTTTCCAGCTGAAGGACAGCGCATCCACTTTCCAGGCTTGTTTGTGGGGAGTTCTTGTGCAAAATTTGTCCAATTGGTAGTTCGGGAGGAAGGCAAACAGGTCTATATCTGAGCTCCCCATTCACTTGTCAACATGTTGAAAATCCTTGTTTCCAATTTCCACTTGTGTGGGTCCATGAGGTTTCTGCTTAGTCCATTTGCCAGTGTATTTAATTTTCCTGGCAGAAATTGAGCTTGTAGGTGCACTTGGTAGCTTAAGGCTGTGTTCCACAATGCCATGGCTAGTCTGCAGAGGGGGGTAAGAATGTGTACCCCCCCTGCTTGTTTATGTACCACATAACCGTGGTGTTGTCCGTCTTTACCATTAGTTGTCCTGGAAAAATGTAGTCCTTGAAGGCTGTCAGAGCATTCTGTACAGCTAACATTTCTTTTTGACTGATATGCAGGTTCATTAGACTTGGGTTCCATTTGCCCTGAATGCACTTCCTTGCCAGGTGAGCCCCCCGAGCCCCCCCCCCCCATGCATAGTCTGATGCATCTGTTGCTGGGGTTTGGGTGGCACGGGTTGGTGTGAAAAGTAGTCCCTTGTTTTGGTGGCAGGCCTCTGCCCACGAAAGGAACTCTAGGCATAGGCAATGTATGATAGGAATCATTCTTTCTAGGCTGTGAGAATGTCGACTCCATAGGCTTTTTAGATACCACTGTAGTTTCCTCATATGCAGTCTTGCATATGGAATGAGAAGAATGCAGGAGGCCATTAACCCCAAGGTTTGCAGTATTTGTCTTGCAGATAGCAGGGTTTTTGTGGCCACTTGTATGAAGTAGGCTGTCAAATGAATTAGCTTTTCTGGCGTGAGGTAAGCCATCTGGAAAGTTGTATTCAAGCTTGCTCCCAGGAATGTAATTTGTTGACAGGGTACCAGTTATGATTTCTTTTCGTTTATGGTGTACCCCAGACAAGTTGGAACCCTTTTTACAAATGCCAGCTGATTCAAAAGTATGTTCTGGCTTTCTGCCGGAATTAGACAATCGTCCAGGTATGGGTATATTTGAATACTTCTTTGCCTGCAAAATGCAATAACAGGATCTAGGCATTTTGTGAATACCCTAGGCACAGTAGATAAGCCAAAGCTCAGTGCAGAGAAACGATAGTGCATGTAGCCCGCTTTGAAGCGTAGGTATCTTCTGCAAGATTCCCTGATTGGGATGTGCAGGTATGCTTCTTTTAAATCTAGTGTTGCCAACCAGGCGTCTTTGCCTAGCATAGGAAGTAAATGGTGAAGAGTCAGCATCTTGAATTTTGGAATCTTCAGAAAGGTGTTTAGAGTAGACAAGTCCAAGATTGGATGCCATGATTTGTCTTTTCTGTGTACCAGGAAAAGTCTGGAGTAGAAACCTTGTCCCTTTCCTCTTCTGGGACCAGTTGAACAGTCCCCATGCTTAAGAGAGAAATTACTTGTTTTTGAGCCTCTTCCCACTGATTTGGGGGTAGGTCCGGCCACCCACTTGGCGTTGGCAACGTGTGGAAGTGAAATCTGTATCCCTGGGACACCATATTTAAAACCCATTTGTCCTGGGTAATGAGTTCCCAATTCTTTGCATGAAGAGCAATCTTTCCCCCCAAAGGGGCAGTCAGAAGATAAGTGCTTGGAAATTTTAAAAGGAAGTCATTGAGACAGTTTACCATGGGGGGGGGGTGTCTTGCTATTCCCAGACTTGGAAGTGGAGGCCCCCCCACTGCTTAGTTCTGTGAGCCCCCTGGGACCGAAACCTGGGGTTTTTGCTGTGTCTGGGTTTGGCTTGAGAAGACCTGGAAGGGGCTGGAAAGGACCAATTCTTAGAGGCCTACTAAATCTAGGAGGCTGAACTTGTAAAAAATCTTTAACAGTTTGCATAGATTTAGCTTTATCTTCCATCTTTTTAAGAACTTTTTCAGCCTTGTTGCCAAACAGGCGGTCCTGATTTAAAGAAGCATCCAACAATTTAGCTTTAACATGATCAGGCAAAGATTGCTCCTTAAGCCAAGCATGCCTTCTAAGCACAGACCCAGTAACAGCAGCCCTGCAAGAGGCCTCTAAAGAATCAAAACCACATTGCAAAGTATGTTTTCCAACTTGTTCAGCAGAATGCATTAAATCCTGTAAGTCTTTATTTTCCATACAGTCAGGAATTAACATAATTTTCTATTTAAGCAGTCCAATAACATGTTGCTGATACTTTAACATATGAAATTGGCAGTTTAAAGCTCTAACTGACAAGATTGCTGAAGTATAAACATTTTTACCCCATCTATCCAGCACCCTGGAGTCTCTACCAGAAGGGATAGGATTTTTAGTAGTAGAAGACTTGATGCCTTTGGGCCCCTGTGAAATAGTCTCTGGATCTGCAATAGGATTTTTGAAAAGGAACTTGTGGGACTCAGGGACCCTGTAGTATCTGTTAGGTTTACTGGGAGCAGGAGGCAGGGAATCGGGGGCAAAACTGGATTCCGAGAAAGCATCATCAACAATGTCTAGTACAGGAGGAATAGCCAAAGGCCAATGATGAAGTAGGAAAAGGAAATCCCTAAGCCTTCTTTTTTGAATCAGAAAATTCCTAGCTTTCCCAGTGAAAATGCTCCCTTAGAGTATTGTAAGGTTCCCCAAAAGAAAAATCCTCAGGAGGGGAAGCAGAGGGAATAGAGTCCTCTGCATCAAAATCCTCATAAGTAGGTAAGGACAAATCCAGGTCATCAGAAGAGTCAGAAAAAAACAGAATCCTGATCAGAAGAATCATAATCAAGCTCAGCCCTAGGCCTCTTAAGGGGGGGGAGGGCTGCCCCTGATTAGAGTTATTAGATCTTCAGCCATTTTTAACATTTGTTTTTTAGGCATAGAGGCCTGAGCATGTGGCCTGGACGTCGTGTTTTTAGACATGGATCAAGATTTAGGCCTTAGTAATGAAGGAGGCGTCGATTAATATGCAAGTCCACAGGCCTGAATACACCCTCAGAAGCTGGTTCCTGCACAGCGGCTCTGTACCCATCCAAGGTAGAGACATCCGCGGGTTCCACAGGTGAAGTATCTCACAGCATACCGGACTCCGAATGGGTCTCAGTAGAGGCCAGTGAATCAGAAGTAGCAGGTATCAGGGGCTGCGAAAGCACCTCACTGAGTACTGGTGAACTGGCGAATGGCTTAGCAGAAGCGACGTTGGCAGTTTTGGACCTTGGCGGCCTATCTCTGTCTTTATCTTTGCGTTTTTTCGGAATCCCAGTAGTCGGATGGCTAACCGACAACATTTCTAGATAATTAAACAGAGAACTGAAATATTTAGAGGCATAAAATATACCGACGACAGATAGTGCACTGATTAAATAAAGCACAAAACCGACAGCAAGGTATGTCGTGGTCAGGGCCTAGGCAAGGAATACAGTATGAATGAAAATCTTTATGAGGTATTTGCTTTCCACAAGTAATGCAATTATTAACTTTTACTGACATTGGTAAGGAACAATAAAAATTTTCCCCAATGAGGTATTTAGCTTTTAGTTGAAGACTTCAGTTCCGAAACTCGAAAACAAAAATTTCAGGAGTCGGCCGACCGGCACTTGCGAACTGCTTCTGCTTCGGGCACCGCACAGCAAGAAAGACTAATGTAATGGTGTCGGCTGCATGTTTTATACCCCTGACAACCTGACGTCATGGAATGAGGGACAGCAACGGACGTAGGACCCAAAAATCAGGCTGACTGAGGGCAGCCTGCAAGCAGATTAGCAAATGTAATGACTGCAACAGTGAAACACGAAGAAAATTCATTTTTCTTTGTGATGTGTACAAGATTAAAGCATTACTCATAGTACTTTTATAGTGAAGTCACTCCAGAGTACTGTGGCCATATGTGAATTAATGGTATGCAACCTCACACTGAAATTACAAAGTAGAAATACAGTTATGTTAGAAAATTAACCATAATTACTGATGTCAGAGTTTGGTCACTGTTGCACTAATGAGTCTTGCGACTTCTTGCCTAAAGAAAGACCGACATTCAGCCCAACTTCCAGCGCTCTATATCAGCTGGCATCAACTTCATTTTTTTTCTTGCAACAGCTCAGATAAAAATGGTGCCAAAGCACAGACTGCATGGAAGAACTGCTTCTGGAGGAGGGTCCCAACCAAAAGACCCTCAAGCTGCCTCTTCAGGTTCTAGCTCAAGCCAAGGAGTGGAGTTGCCCAACAAAGGAACAAAGAGGGAAGATGGAAGCCTTGGACTAAGGTACTCACACTAACCCAACACAACAGTGACATCTACAATTACGTTAAGATTCTAATACAAATGTACTATGCTCATTATAATGTTCACTGTTGCCATAATATCTGTAAGGAGGTCCCCAGAACTTAGGCATCAGGAAGTGGCCAACCCCCTGAAGAAAGTTCAGTTGTATAAAATCTTACCATAACAGTAGATGTCCTTCTCTTCACTTTTGCAGTATTCCTTACAATAGGGATCCTCTGCCAAGGGTAGCCCGATGTTCAGCCAGTATACCAAAGCCTTTAGGTTGCACTAGGGATGGTGTATGTCACACACATGCTCCCCCTGCACAGCGCAGGACATAAAGGTGACGTGCAGAAGTACCATCCTTAGAACTGAAGAGCCCCAGGAGGAACAGTCCTAGTAGAAAGGAGTAACACATGCATCCAAACGGAGAAAGAAACAGGGAAGTGGGAGGGAGTGAGTATTGCAACAGTGAAGAGAAAGGCATCTACTGTTGTTAAGATTTTACACAACTGCACTACATCCTTCCATATCACTGTTGCAGTATTCCTTACAATAGGGAGACTACAAAAGAGGAAAAAGAAAGTTGGGAGGAGGATGGTCCAGCAGAGCCCTCAAGATAACCATGCAGGATAGCCCTGGCAAAACCGGCTCTACCCCTAGAAACAACATCCATCTTATAGTGCTTGATAAAGGTATGCACAGAAGTCCAAGTAGCTGCCTCAAGAATGGAGTTAGTATCCAAACCTTTGAAAAAAGCACCAGAAGACGCCACAGCCCTGGTAGAATGAGGGTTCCATTCAAGTAGTCGAACTTTTACAAGTTCGAACCACATATGGCCGAGACCATATGTTTGAATTTGTAAAAGTTCAAGCGTTTGAATTGAAATCTCCATAAGCTGAGGTTTCCATTCTCTTCAATGTGGTGCGATCTTGGAGTTGGTATACTTAAGTAGCAGGGGGGCTTGCCCCCCTTCTTACAAGTTATTGTTTTGCACATTGTGTTTTTTTTTTTTTTTTTTTTTTTTTTTTTTTGTATACTCGAAGTTCTGTAACTTCGAACTTAATGGTTCGACCATTAGGTGTTCGAAGTTACGGAACTTTGACTATCTAATACAGACCCATAGAATGAGCCCTAATAGAGAAAGAAAGGCTTTTCCCATGAAAAGAGTAACAAAAGGAAATGGCCTTAGAAATCCAAGAGTACAGTTACCTCAAAAACAGCCACATCTAAAGACCTAGGATGAAAATAAATAAAAAGCTGTTCAAATTTACAAAAGCCTTTCGTTTTATCCAAATAATATCGAGCTGCCTATGTAAATCCAAGGCGTGAAGAACCCTCGCACTAGCAGACTGTGGAGAAGGGGAAAAAAGTGGGCAAATGAATAGACTGATTAAGAAACAACTCATTAACCACCTTGGGCATAACAGCTGGATTAGTATGAAGAGAAACCCTTGTCCTTATGTGAAAAAACAAAAAAGATGAACAACCATAAGGGCTTAGACACCAGTCTGGCTGAGGGAAGGGCCAAAAGAACAATCTTCCAAGAACAATGCTGTAAGGAAGCTGAAGTGTCAAAAGGAGCCAGAGTCAATTTTTTCAAAACAAAATTAATGTCCTAGGAAGGAGGTACAGGATTCCTGGGAGGCCTGATATGAAGGATGCCTTAAAGAAATTGTTTGACCTTGAATCAAGAAGCCAAAGGGGGAGACAAAGACAGACAAGCAGAAACAGCTGACAGGTGAGCTTTAACATAAGAGTATGCCAATCCATCATTGAGCAATTCAAACAAATAAGACAGAACCAAAGGAACTTCCACAGAAAATGGATCCAGGTTATGAGAAATGCACCAAACAGAAAATCTCTTCCATTTGGATAAATAAGATTTCCTGGTCTCCTGCAGAACCCGAAGAACATCCTCAGAAAAAAGGTGCCTAAAAGGGATCACAACCCTGTCACCCACAGTGTCAACTGAAGAGTGGACAGGTGGGGATGGATTATGACCACTTGTCTCAGGTGAGTAGGTCCCACCCTGTGAGGTAACTTGTGATGACTGCCTTCAGTTAAATGCAGAAGAGGGAATCAATGCTGTCTCAGCCAAAAGGGAGTCACCAACAAGATTATGAGAGCACGCTGTTCTATCTTGAACAAGACCCATGGTAAAAGAGGAAGGGGAGGAAAGGCATAAAGAAACATCCCCTTCCAGGAAAAAGAGAGGGCATCCATCTTCTAGGCCAGAGGACATGGGACTCTAGAGCAAAAGAGTGGAAATTGTTCAGAGGGGAGGCAAACTATCTACCTGAGGAGTACCATAATGGCGGACAATGTCCAGAAACACATCTCTGTAGACCATCCATTAGTGCGTTTGTGTTATGGACATGCTCAGAAAATCTGACACAATGTTCTGATCTAATGGAATATAAACTGCCTGAAGAGTCACCTGACACTGGACAGCTAGATCTCAAACCTGAAGAGTTAGCCTGTACAAGAGGTAAGATCTTGTTCTCATTGCTTGCTGATGTACCACATCACTATGGTATTGTCCGTGAAAATTTTGAGGGGACCTGGAAGGAAGTGAGAATGAAAGGCCTGACCAAACACCGTGAACTTTCAGAGAGGACAGAAGAAGGCACCCCACCCCACATCTGCAGCATCTGAAAAGAGTTGCTGAATGGGGACTGAGGACTGGATGTTAAAAAGGAAGTCCTGGGTTCAGAGAAAATTGATGAATCCACCACTGAAACTCCAACTTGAGGCATGGGGGAAGGAGAATCGGAAAAAAACAAAGGATGAGAATGCTGAAGCCAGACTGACTTTAGGTACTACTGGAGCTTTCTCATATGAAACTTGGCCACAAGAAGCATAGGAATGGTGGATGCCATGTACCCCAGAGCCCTCCCTGGCTGTAATGGAGACCAGAGGATAAAGAGAGCTGAAAATACAAGAAAGAAACAGAGAAACATAAAAACTTCCTGAAAAGGGGATGAATAAGGACATGGAGATAGGCATCCTTGAGATGCAGAGAAAATAGGAAAGCCTGAGAAAGAAGAGGAAACAAAGTTTGAAGGGATAACATTCAAAAGGAAGGAGTGTTGAGCTGAGAGAGGGGGACAGACTAGGTCTACAGGTGCCTTCTTTCCTAGGAACCAGAAACATTCTGGAGTAAAATCCCTTCCCATTTTGAGGAGATGGAACTTGTTGAATTGTTCCTTGAAGACAAATGACTCTGAAGAACCTCTGGGGAAAAAGGGCAGCTGTTCCTGAGGCAGCTGAGGAATGCCCAAAAGGGGGGGGGGATTGCCAAGCCATGTAATACCCCTAAGGAATGATGGCTAGAACCCCAGAATCCTGAGTGATCTTTAACCAAATTGGAAGAGAAAGAGAAAGAGGGATGTGACTGAAGAGAGAGGGACAAGGATAGTCCAATAGAACCTAGCTCGTCTGGAAAAAGAGGCTTCTGAGCTGTAGGAGATGCAGGAGAAGCCCTTCTACCACCGTTTTTACCTTTAAGAAGAGGGCAAGACTGCCTGCGGACAAAGGCAAGTTTAGTACAGTAATTCCTCTGAAACTTGGAAACAGGTGAATCAAAAATACATTTCAAATCCTGAAAAGCTTTACCCTTTCCTGAATGGACTTAAAAAGTTCAGCAACAGCAGCTCCAAATATATGTTTATCTAGAGAAACATTCATCAGCTTAACCTTAATATTATCAGGCAAAGACTGATGGCAAAGCCAAGAATACCACCTCAATGCAGAACCAAAAGTAGTGACTCTAGACAAAGCATAAAGCTGCATCACAGATGCATTTAATAGAATGGTGAGCTACTTTAGAAGATGACGCTAGAAAAGAAAGAGCTGAAGTCTTCATCCTCAGAGTCATGGAGATCTGAAATAACCTGACACAGAAGAGCCAAAATATATCTGTCCATGTGTGTCTGGTAATTCACAGCCCTAAAGGCCAGGGTAGCAGTGATATATAATTTCTTACTCAACCTTCTCCATAGTTCTGCTGTCCTTGTCAGAGGGGAGCAGCTTTGCAGAAGGCAAAAGGTTAGATGGTTTATCAGAAGAAAAAGAAATAAAAGATGAGTCAGCACAGGAGCACTTGTAAAGGAATTTGCAATCCTCAGGCACTTTTATAAAACTTACTGGGTTCTTAGAAATAGGGGGCTGGTGTCAGGAGCCTAAGAATCTGAAGAATCTGTAGAAATGGTGTCCAACACAGCAGCAAGAACAGGAGGGACAGCAGAGGGCTTGGAAGGAGTCCATATGAAGACGTTCATAGTACCTTTTCTGGACATCTGAGACCTGCATACAGTCCCACTTAAACTGCATCATACAAGAAGCTGCATCACCAAAGGAAATCTCTTCAAAAGCAGAATCAGGACCAATAGACTCCTCCACAGAACCATAGTCCAAGAGAGATGAAATCTTGGAAGAATAGTTTAAGGATTCATCAGAATCCACATCCTCATCAGATGAAACCTGCTCTCTAGACTTCTTAAAAGGAGTAGAAGATCAAGGAGGAGCAAAAACAGACACCCTGAGGGACTTCAAAGGTGTAATGGCATTAAACAGACCCTGTCTGAAGTCCTACCATTCATGCTGCGAATCTTTGGGAGCAGGAGAAAGATACTTAGTTTTCTGCTTCTTTTTCAAGGGGACGTCTACCCTAAAAATCTCTGTGGCTCTGATCCCTGACAACACTCTATAATCGTAGTGGGTATCTCTTCTGTAACAAGGAATTGTGGAACACCCCTAGGATCTTCACAAATAATCAGTCATGGTTCCCCCTGAACATCCAAAACAGATGTCTGCAGAGCCTCCAAAGACGTGCAAGAAGCCAGATCCATGCCGGCCTCCAAAACAGTCATAGTAGAGGAATCAGACAGAAAAAATGGGCAGTCCTCTAGGCTTTCACCAGCCTTGAGAGATGTCTGGTGGAGGAGATACAGCCGAAGAATCAGACCAAGCTTTCCTGGCCTTCTTCGCAGACGGCTAGGCCTTCGAGCCAAAATGATTCATACACAGTACTCTTAGCCAACAGTTAAAGACACTGGTTCTCTAAGTAAATGGCTAAAGAGGAGAGATGACTATGCAAGGTCTTTGGAACAAATGCCTGACAAATAGGACAAGACATATCCTTGTGAGAAGCACCTAAGCAAAACAAACACTGCTCATGAGGGTCCTTATGGGGAATCTGGCTCCAGCAGTGGCATTTCCTCTTTCTGCATGACAAAAAACCAACAACCACAAAATAAAGATCAGAAAAAAAAACAATGGAGTAAATATCTGAAAAATAGCTTGGTTACCAGTAGTTGAACGAACGTTCAGACCAACAATCAAAGATGGCATTCAGACTGGTAGCACAGTTCTCATGATGGTACATCTGTACGTCACCTTTATGCCCTAAGCCATGCGCAGGAAGCATACGTGTGATGTACGGCGTCCCTATTACAACCTAAAGCCGTTGGTATATTGGCCGGATGTCGGGCTACCCTTGGCGAGGGAAACTTACTGCAAGGAATACTGCAACAGTAATATGGAAGGACATACTGGGAGACAACAGTACTTACAAAACAGCTGTGGCACACCCTGTGCTGGCCCTGAAAGCAAGATCCAGATTTTAATGCCTGGAAGAGGTAATGATTGAAATTTAAAATACATGCTTCCAGAACAAACTGTATGGTAACACCCCCCCCCCCCCACCAGAAGGCAGTGGTTGTTTCAGTAGCCGTATCAGAATAAACCCTAACATGTCCAAGCACAGTCTTGCCATTAAAAGATTAGCAAAAGGAGATATAGTGTGCTAGCTATTTTGACCTGGGTCTGTTTGCTGACTTCCCATTTTTGCCCTTAGGAAAAGAAAACTGTCCTGATTTGCTTTGTTCTATCAATGTATGACCTCAGCTGTCTGTGCATATTTAAATAATGCAGGATCTTTTTCCACCTTAATTAAGACAGCCTGGGGGGAAAAAAAACAAGTGGGAACGCAGCCTGATTTAAAGACAATTTTGTCACTACCTTAGGTATGAAATGAAGGTTACTACATATGGGAAAACTGTCCATGTGAAATATCAAGAAAGGCTCTTTACTTGAGGACCTGCAACTCTGAATCTCTTCCAGTACAGGTCACACTGCCTCTAACAAAGCAGTCTACCTGGACAGGAATTTGAAGATGTGGAATTAATTGGTACAAAAGGGTGCAAAGTTAGTTTTCTGGCAAATAGTTCAGGTCACTCGATGGAGTGATTTTTTTTTCTCTTAGGTGGACTTGAGTGCAGGACATCCTTGAGAAATGTTCTTTTCTGGCAACTGAGAGCTAAGTGGTAGGTTCCAAGGTAGGCACGCTGAGAGGGATATGTGCACCTTAAGTCAGCCATACGCAGCCCTATTTAGTAGAGGTGAGAAAGGTAGGCAAGGGCCACTGACAGAGGTGCTGTACTTTGGTTCTCACATTTGTTAAGACAACAGAGAGAGAATTTCTTCCATTTAACTGTGTAAGACTAACTTTATTACATTTCATACCCTCCCTCATGATGCAAAACACAATCCTTATAAAACATGTGCCTAAATAGAATGAGTGCTAGATTATCCAGACTGCCTTAAGTCCTCACTCCATGGTGAATTAGGAACCCCTTGTTTTGTGTTGAGTTCTATACCCCGACGAAACAGGACCATCTCAGGCCTTACCAAAATTTGTGGAAGGGCAATTTTATTGTTGTATGGGCCAAAAAAAGGGCTACAATCCCCTCAAGGGCTATCTTGATGAGAGCATTTTTGGTGTGTCTTCTTGTATCTTCTGCACTACTCTAGGGATTAAGGATATTGGAGGAAAGCTGTGAAGGAACAGACTCATACAAATTAAGAAGAATACATCTGTTGCCCAGTACTCAGTTATTGGCATCCTGGTGAAAAAAAAAAACAACTTGTAGATGTCTGCTTTCTGGAAAAGCAAAAATTACTATTAATGGCATAACACACCTATGGACTAAGACCATAAATAAAGACACTTCTGATCTGCTAAAACATCTTGACATCCGATGTACGAAGCCTTAAGGACCAAGCTTCACTCCTCAGCTAGATCCTAGTCTGAACAAGTACACTTGGGTTCCTCCCTGTTTGCTGAAGTACTACACAAATGTGGTACTGTCTGTCAGGCTTGTACAATATTCTCTTCTGCCAAATTGTTTTGAAGAACTTAATGAGCAGAATGACTGGTGTTACTTCTTTTATGCCTTATATGTCTGACGGCCCAGTTCTAGGCTCCCTGTACCCTTCCCAAAAGCTATCCAAGCTGTGTTTGAGTCTGTGTTACGAGTCAAGGGGCCCAGGACTAGCTCGTAAAACGATGAGCAGTTAATTTATTCACAATGAGAGCTTTTTTAAACAAGGTAACAGGGAAATGGGGCATTCATGAACTGAGCATGCTTGCAATCCCTGTCCTTTAAGTATTGCAACTTTCTCTTATGCAGCCTTGGCATGGCTACCATAAGGATATAGATGGCCATGTAACCCAGAACCCTCGGAAATTTTGAGATTTGAATTTGCTACCCCACTGTTCTGAAGTACTGGGACTGAAACAACAACTTGTCTGAGAGGAGAGAGGTCATATGTTGCTCTGCTTCTTGCAATTCTTCTAGAAGCAACACTTGCTTTTTGGGTAGGAAGTGTCACTCTGGGAAATTCATAGAGATCCAAGAACTGGAAGCATAACAGGGTGAACTGTTAAATCTTCTGTATTTCCTCTTGGGAGACTACTTGTATACGGTAACCATTAAGTATAGACAGATGGGGATGCCTTTTGTCCTGCAATAAGTAAAGACTGGAGCCAAACACTTAGTAAAAACCCCTGGATGCAAAAGATGAGCCAAAGGGCAAGCATGTAAACTGGTAATGGAACCTCCCGATTCAGACTTGAGGAAACTTCTCAAGGGTCTGTGGAGGCAGGAATCCTTTAGTTCAAAACTGACCAGACAGGCTTGTGGAAGGAGGAGAGGTAGAAGGGAATGTATGGTTAAAATCTTGAATTTTGTAACTTTTAGAAATGTTTTTAGTTTTGACAAGTCCAAGACAAGCATTCAAGACATTTTTTCCTCTTTTTGCCACTAGTGCAGGCTGATTATCAACCCCTCTCGGCCTAACAACCTATTCAATTCCTCACTGCCAGGGACGACGGTCACCCGGAGAGGGGCTATAATTTAATTTAGGCAATTATTAGAGCAGTTCAAGGGTTTTTCCTATTTTTCTACATTATGTCCCCAAAGACACTTGGCTGCACAACAGAAAAGGATGTGCAACAGGCTGTCCAAACTGGTTGTCCCTCATTTCCTAAAGGGATTCTGCCAGCAAGGAGCCACAGACACTTTCCTTAAGTAATGACTATGGTTTCCCTGGTCTCCACCCGAGTTGCTGTAGCTACTAGTGTACTCACACAGCTTTTAACACTTCTACCATTGCCTCCAGCTTATTAAGACAATATTCCAGACACTGTAGCATGTGCAGCTGACAGCAAAGGTCTCTGAAGGCAAGACTAACAGACATTTATGCTCCTTCATCTAAAATCAGTTTAGAATTTTACTCTTCCTGTCACTCGTTGAAGATATAGCAGCTCCACTGCTAAAAGCCATGGACACCACAGCTGCATCATTTACTGGATTCTTACAGAGAAACTCATAGAAATCACAGGCACTACAATAGTATGGCTTCCCAGAAGCAGGAGATTGGGAATTTGGTTTCAAGGATGCAATAGGAAATTTATTTTCTAGTACTTCCAAGACTGGATGGATGGCTAATGACTTAGGTTCAGACAGGCTCAAAAAATCCCTGTACCTAAACAGGTTCTGGAAGGTTCACCCTCTCATTTGAAGATTTCCTTCTTTCTATGAAGGCTGTCCCCAAATGAGTCATCCCTTAAGTGTGAATCATAGAAAGTGTGTCTTCAGTGCCACACTCATAGTAGGAGAGAGGGGACACTTGATTCATAATAGGCCAATTCACCTGCAATCAAGTCAGAGCTTCCAGAATCCTCCTGGAGGCTTTTTTATCTTTAATGGAGAGATTCCAGACAATGATGGCAAATCAGAGATAAACTTCCTACTTTTCAAAAATTTCATAAAACCCTGGGCGAACCATAATTAATTCTGAATGGAATCTTAAACCTGCAATGTCCTTTTAGGCTCAGACTGTTATTTGCAAACAAAGAGCTAGACAGCCTCCAAGGGCTTGGGTCATGGGTGGATACTGGGCGACCTAAATCTGGTCACCTCTGACACTCCTCACATGCAAACAGCATGTAAACAACATCCTCCCTTTTTCCATCTAGGATTCAGGAGCAGATGTCCACAAAGGGGCTTACTGCACAGTGGGTTTGGCCCATGATGATCAGCTATTAAGATCTGAAAGTAAGGGAGCTTCCAGAGGGGCCATACCAGAAGCCCTGGCACCCAAGCAGTACTCTTACGAACTGCAAACGTGTCTTGCCACAACTACTGAGGCCTTCCAACACTGACAGCCTGTTGTTGGCCTCTCAATGTGCCTTCATTTATAGGTGTATCGCCAAATACTTTCTCTTTTTTAAGGAAAATAGCAAAGCACAGTACAACCACCACGGCAAGCAGCATAAAAGCATAAAAATTCAAGGTGACTAAATAAGACTGTATTTAATAAAAATCAGGATAAACGCTTTCACATAAAAATGCTTCATCAGATCCTCAGCATACACAAACCAAAAAGTACATTTAAAAAGCACATTCAAAAAGAAATTACCCTATCAAACAGATGGGCCAATTAATGATGTAATGGCCTCGACTTCAATGCTGGTTTTAAAGGAACATTGTAATTTAAGCCTGGTGTTTTATGTGCCTGTAATGTGGCAATCCACCATGTCCACACATTTTGTTCTGTTAACTATGTCCCCACCTCTAGAAGACTCTGGTATAACCTCTATCACAGTGAACTTAAGAGAATGTCCACTATGATCTTTAACATGTTTAAAGTCGCAAGGTATACTAAATTAGGTGTCCTACAGTCGGCATGTACTCAGGGGTACACTATAGGATTTCCTAAATGGTCTATAACATAGTTCCTTTTTCAGACCATTTAGGAAATCCTATAGTGTAACCCTGAGGTTTGAGACGTTTCCATGTAGGTCCTGCAAAGGCTATAAATACATGTCCCGGGTACATGACTGCAGGACAGCTAATTTAGTGTACCTTGCGACTTGTAATGACTGAGTCATACTATGTGGGTAAAACTGATCAGAAATTGAAGGCTCGTGTCCTGCAGCATGTAAGGGACATAAGGAGAATGAGTTAAGTGCCCTTTTTAAACATGTTAAAGATCATAGTGGACATTCTTTTAAGTTCACTGTGATAGAGTTTATACCAGAGTCTGCAGGAGGTGAGGGCACAGTTAACAGAACAGAATGTATGGAGATGAGGTGGACAAGCACATAGAAAACCAGGCTTAAATTACAATGTTCCTTTAAAACCAGCATTGAAGTCGAGGCCATTACATCATTAACTGGCCCAGCTGTTTGATAGGGTAATTTCTTTTTGAATGTGCTTTTTAAATGTACTTGTTGGTTTGTGTATACTGAGGATCTGATAAAGCACTTTTATGTGAAAGCGCTTATCCTGATTTTTATTAAATACAGTCTTATTTAGTCAAACTGAATTTTTATGCTTTTATGCAGCTTGCCGTGGTGGTTGTACTGTGGTTTGCTGTTTTTCTTATATATTTATTTAGCACAGTTAGACCTTTAGTCGTTGGTGTTGGTCTGGTCTACACACTTTTTCTTTTTTGGCAGGGAGGGTAGCAGTAGATTTTGCAGATGCCATGGTTGTTTGAAGCCAGTCAAATGCCCTCATCATTGTTACAAACTAATGTACAAATTTAGTCCTAAGCCTGATTGTCCTTAGCAGCTGTGCCACAGATCTATGCAGAATGCACACTTCTTGTGAAAATCTTTGTGTGGGATTTGTACCAGCAATCAATACACCTGTTCTCTTTCTCATTCTCAGAATCAAGTGTCAAGTCTTGACAAAAGCCCATACAGACTAGCATACAATACACAAAATATAACAGATAATACAACTGGTATCAGCCAATGACCCTGTTATATGAGCAACAGCCTGACGTCTAGCACCTTGAGCAGTCTGCATGGCCTGGAGTGGAAGGTACAGAGTTATGCAAGCAGAAATCCCTCAAGTCATTACTGCAACATAGGCTAATAAAGATGAATATCTTGTGGTGCCAGCATACTCCTTTACCCCCTTTCTTTCAGTGTCAGATGTTTGCAGCTAGAAGTTGCACCATGTTACTTAACCATCTCTATATAACTGTATCCATCTGTTGTAGGAAAAATTCCACACTCCTACCTCTTCTACTCACTCAAGATATGAAAGTGGTTAGCTTTGTTCTCTCACAACCGACTGAAACTTGTCATTTCAAAGAGCTAAAAAGGAAAAAGAATGCATCCTGTAGGTCTGTTCCTGTACTTAACTTTATAATTACATAAAGCAACACTTCACTGGCCTCAAAAACCTAAGCATTGTTTACTAATCAATATATGGAGCACTGCAGTACAACTCACCTGTGTTATTCATACAAACATTTCCCCAACAGCTAACTCTTTCGAAAATAATTTCACTACAATCGTTTACAGCCTCTTTGCTGACTTCATAACCAAACAGTCTTAATATAAAATCTGTGAAAAATAACTTTCTAAAGTAAAACCTCTAAACACCTACTCTGCATCATGCAGGCTGACACAGATTCCTTTCTGATATAACTTAAGACTTGAATAGAAAAAAATGCTGCTACCTTCATGATCTCTAGCAGGGGAAACTGGATGAAACAAAAAGAAAAAGGTGCAGACAGCTTACTAAGCATTAAACAACATCTAGGTGATATTACGAGAAATAACACAATTCTGGGTTAGGGTTAACAGCACTGGAAGGTGGATTTTCCTTTAAGGTCCACTTAAACATGTCTTGCCTCCACTCCTCTGGTACCAGGATAGACAGAGATTTCTTCTTTGCACTGGTAAGCAGATGAAAAAAAAAGTTATGTACTCACCATAATGTTCCATCTGTGTTGTCCATTTTCATTCTTCCTCAACATGTGGGTTTGGCTTGATCCTCAGATCCAACTCGGATGTTTTCTTACAGCTTGTGGATACTACAAACTTTTGAGGCTCATCCCTTACCCATAATGCAGCATTGCCCCTCTTTCCCCAGATCTTGTTTGCTGCCCTTTATTGTATACAGCAATGAAATTAAAGCATTTAAATGTAAAGTCACTATCTGAAGCTCAAACAGGAACTAAGGTTCCTGTAGGAAATGTCCCACTCTTCCAGATATCAAGAAAAAAAGGGCAGGGGGCTGCAGGAAGGGGAGATGAGGAAGAATGAAAATGGACAACACAGAAGGAATGTTATGGTGAGTGCATAACTTCTTTTATCTGATGTTGTCAATTTTCATTCATTCCTCAACAGAGTCTCCTGCTACTTGAATCCTGGGTGGACTCTAAGGACCTCTGAGTACTGTTGAGCCAAAGGCTGCTTTTCTCCTAGAGACCAGATCCAACTTGTAATGAGTAATTAAGGTATGAGGATTAGCCCATGTTGCAGCCGCACAAACATCATGCATGGAAGACCTGGACAAAAAGGATGATGAAGCTGCCATGGACCTGGTTGAATGGGCTCCTAAAGGCTTTGGCAAAGCCAGACCAAACTTGTTATAAACGAGAGATGCAGTCATTTACCCATTTTGACAAAGTTACTTTGGCAACTGGTTCTCCAATTTCATTTCCGAAAAGGATACAAATAATTTGTCTGATTTTCTAAACAACTCTGATCTGTGAAGACAAACAATTGTTTGTGGGCATCTAATAAATGCAAAATAAATTCTGCTTTGTTTGAAAAATTTGGAAAGAACACAGGGAGGTTAATAGATTGAGCAATGTTACATCCTGACACCACCTTAGGAAAAAAGGAAAGATTGGTTCTTAAGGACACCCTATCCTTATGAAATATCAAATAAGGAGACTTAGAGGATAAAGCTTAAAGTTGTGAAACTCTCCCAGCTCATGGTATGACTATCAGGAAAACCGTTTTCCAAGTCAAATATTTCAAATCGCATTTTACAGCCAGTTCAACTGTTTTGAGTCAGGGCCTGTAACATTCAGATCCATTGGTAGAGTAGGATCTTTAAAGGGTGGTTTGAGTAAAATGGTTCCTTTTATAAATGTCTCACAAAGCGTGCAGAAGCCAACGTGGAATTATCAACTGCACCATGGAAATTAGAAATGACAGCTAGCTGAAGTTTTGCAGTGGAGGGACTAGCCCTATCATATAAGCTTAAAGGCAGGAATTCAAGAATTTTAAGTTCTGATGTTGAAAACGGATCAAAGTTTTGCTGCTGCACCCAAAAAACAAACCTTTTCCATTTGCTCTTGTAAATTTTTCTAGTGAAAGCTTTACGGGAAGACAAAAGAATGTGGCGTACCAAGGAAGACAGCTTGGGTTCCCTGGCTATCAATGGAATTGGAGAAACCATGCGGTCAACTTTAGACCCAAAATGTCTGGATGAGTCACGTCTGTCGAGTGAGATAGGAGGTCTGGAATTGAATCCAGGGCAGATAAACTAGGTGAGGCCAAAGGAAGGGAAACAAACTTGTCGAGGCCAGTAAGGGGCAATGAGGATGACTTAGCTCTTCAACTGGGATGCCTTCTGTAGAAATGTGGGGATTAAGTGAGTTGGGGCATAAGCATACAGGAGACCTGGGGACAATCATGTAGGACAATGTCTCTTGGTGATTCCCCCAGCAGGGGGATTAGGGCAAACAACCTGCTGCACTTATTGCTCAGGGGAGATGCAAATAGGTCATAGCATAGCTGGCTTCACTGGTGAAAAATCATCACCACGTCCTTGTTGGGAGATCACCCGTGAAGTAGTATGGACCTGCTCAAATTGTCAGCTATCATGTTGGATTTCCCCAGTATGTGTATTGCTACCAGAAGTCGATTTGAAGAGATCGCCCACTGCCACACACTCATAGCTTCTCGACATAAGGTGTGAGATCTGGTTCCTCCTTGTTTGTTGATGTACCATGCTACAAACAGTGTTAATATGAATCACAACAGTTCCAGAAGGGAAACAGTCTTGGAATGTCTGCAAAGTTAGGAGTACTGCTCTAATTTCCAGTACACTGATATGCAAGTTGGCCTCGTCGGGGACCAAGTGCCTTGGACAGTCTTTCCCAACAAATGCCCCCCACCCCCCGATCTGGGAGGCATCTGTGATCACTATGGCCTTGGGCTAAGGGAGGATGAATGGATAACTCTAGCATTTGATTTGAGTGACTCCGCCACCAAAGGTACTTTTTGCATGCCTGAGTTCTACTGATCTTGGTGGACACTGGTTGATGAAGAATGGATCACTGAGCTGCTAATGTCCACTGAAGAATTCTCTGAGCTGGGAATTTCTGGCTGAAGGCTTATAGTGCCTGCATATTTGAACTATTTCTTACTGAAATTGGTGCGCCTTGTTTGCTGTAGCATAGACTAGATCCAGGCCTGCTGAATCTAACTTTGTTTGTATAACTTGAGCACTAATCCAGGCCTTCTTAAAAGTATTCAATTGTATTTATTACTGCTTGGTAGTAACCAGAGTAAAGTGTAGCTATCATTTTAAGCATTTGGGCTTCAGACCAGTCATTTTACATTAAGAAGGTTTGTGGTCTGCACTCTTGTGGGAGGAGAGGCTGGACTCTGCCCCTCTGAGCTGGGAATTTCTAGTTAGAGGCTTATAGTGCCTGCATATTTGAACTGTTTCTTACTGAAATTGGTGTGCCTTGTTTGCTATCACATATACTAGATTCAGGCCTGCTGAATCTAGCTTTGTTTGTATAACTTGAGCACTAATCCAGGCCTTCTTTTTTGGAGAAGGTTCCCCTGCACCCCAGTGGCAGGAGTGTGCAGTTAGAACTTGTCTGATTGAAGACTACAGGAACAGTTTTGAGATTTTTTTTTACTGGTTCATAGATGTTGATTAGGCAAAAGGCCACAAAGGCCTTTTAGGCCTAGCCATGCATCCCAAATCTGTCAAGTTCTGATACCCTTGGATAAGTGTAAGCAGGGGCTTGGAAGATTTACATGCTAGGGCCTGGGAGATAACCACTGCCTGGCACCCATTATTGACAGGTGCCAAACCAGGAATTAATTTCTTGCTCCCCATCCAATTGTTAATTGGGTAATTTGTTTAAAAGCCTTTTCTGATTGCTTGCAATCATCTAAAGCTGTTTTAAGTGTAGTTTTTACTGTTTTTGCCTTATCTTTTCAAAAATTTTTTTTTCCTTGTTTCCCACCTTTCTAAGCTAGTATAGTCTAGTTTTCAGGCTACTGTTGAATTCAGGGCTGTGTTACAAGTTTCTGAGTTGCCCATACCTTACTTGGATAGGAGGTGGTTTCTCTGTTCACCTGTGAGAGGGAGCTTTGAGCAGCCATCTGTCCCTGGAGGAGTGGTTCCAGCCCAGAAGTTACTAGTTTATAGGCCAATTTGGGCTAATTTCTATCTCTTTCATTTCCCTGCTGTAAAAACCACATTTGCACGGTTTTGTAGCGCCAGTTAACTAGGGCTAAATTATTCCCGGCTCCACCAAGTCTCCTCGTCAGTTTTTCCCTTGAAAGTAGTCTAACTCTCAACCTAAGCACTTAAAAAGCATCCTACAGTCCAGCACTTGCTCAGACCTAATAGCAAGCACTAATATACCCCGACACTTGATTGCACACAGCAGGGCAAGGCTCATTATTCACCCCTCACCAAACAAGCGACTAAGCAGCTCACCCTACTATTCAGGCATGACCAAAGGGCAATTTCAGGTATACTCTCCAGTCCTGCTGGTCAACCTGGGTATCTTGAGGCAATGTTACAACTGCCTCATGTACACAGACAACTCTCTCCTCCTACCACAAAACATTAACATATGCGAGAGATGCAATTATAAAGCTAAACTGGAGGCTAAGCTCTCTCCATCAAAGACTGGAACAGGCAGTCATGAGGAGAAGGTTAACACTTGCACCACACCTCCAGCCTCACATAGACATACTAAACCAGCACTGGCAAAAATACACAAATACACAAAATCATACTCGGAGGCTCTAAATAAAAACCTGCAAAAGCATCAGAGACCTCCAAAGCAGACAACCAAAAAACCTGCACCTCCCGTCACAAACCAGACAACACATAAAACACAAAACCAGTGCGCCGCACAATCACAGCCCTTAAGGCGAAATAACATACCTAACACACTAGTAACAGGCGACTCTATAGTCAGGCACACTGACATCCCACTCACGTGGCTGGACAAGAAGGTTACTGTTAGCTGCCTGTTGGGAGCCAGAATCCGCCACATAACACAAGCACTCAGGTCACTCCAGAACAAGTACAAATATGACTCAGTCATTGTTCATGTTGGTGTGAATGACCTGAGGTGTACCTCCTTGGACTACATGAAAAGAGACATGGAAGAGCTCTCTGATCATGTAGCCCAGGCGGGTATGACCCTGACCCTGAGTAGCATCCTGCCCTCACCAAGAATGATACCACCGTATAATGAACAAATGATCAATTTCAACAATTGGCTAAGCTTCTGGTGTCATTCAAAGGGGATCCAGTGTCTCTCAGCCTGGGACAACATGCTCGACAAGCCTCGTTGCTTCGCAAGAGACTGCTTGCACCTGTCACCCCTAGGCTTTCGAATACTGGCCAAGGCTCTTGCTGCCCCCATAGTGCCTTATTTAGGCATGGCTCAAAAGTCAAACCCACCACTGTAAACAACACAAATAAAAAAAATGAGGGTTATGCTACTCAACGCCAGGAGTTTAAATCTCAAAATGCACGTGCTCGAAGCACTGCTCAGTATGGAGAACGTTGACATCTGTGCAGTAACTGAAATCTGGTCCAAGGCTCCACAGATCACTCCTGCACTACCGGGCTACAACTCATACCACACATTTTGGCCACAGAACATGGACCGAAACATAAAAGGAGGGGGTGTATCCATATTAATCAAGGATACCCACACCTCCAGGTTAGTGACGCAGCATGATACCTCTGAGATCATCCATGTGCAACTAACATCAGGCAAATCTGCAATGCAAATTGTGGCCTGCTACAGATCACCATCCATGACCCAGGACGACCACTCTACCTTTCTGGAGACACTGGAAAACATGAAGGTCATACCGAACACCCTGATATTGGGCGATTTCAATTAACCTACCGTTAACTGGGAAAACTACTCATGTACAAACTCCCAGGTCCAGCGCTTTCTGGAAATTATAAACTCAAATGCCCTGGATAAGCTGGTAAACTCCCCTACTAGAGGTGAAAAAGTACAGTTTTGTACCTACCATAAATGTAGATGTCCGATAGGCATGCATCTGCAGTCCTTACAAATGGGTTGTCCTGTCGTCAGGCAGCCCTTCGGTCGGCCGGATTCCAAAGTCTGGGTCTGGCCTCGGCTGGTGTCGCACTTCACCCGACGTCATAGCTGCAGTTATTCGGGTATAAAGGCATCAGCCGACGCCATTTTCCTCAGTGTTTCTTGCCCCAGATGCCAGGTGCCCTCTAGGAAGGCTAAATTTGGATAAATGCAAATGGTTCCAAATAGTAGAGAGCAAACAAAAATAAGCATGTATGTACATATATACAAACAAATACACCATAATAGATCCCCCCAGCTAGCTACAAGATGGGCAAATACCCTAGGAGTACCACAGAGGGGAAGGAGGGTGGGTAATCCTGAATGCAGATGCATGCCTATCGGACATCTACATTTATGGTAGGTACAAAACTGTACTATGTCCTTCAAGGATGCATCTGCAGTCCTTACAACTGGGTAGAATACCATAGCCAAACTGGGGGAGGAGGAGAAATTAGATTATGGTGTAGTTAAGATCCCTTGCAAAACAGCAGTGGCAAAACCTGCTCGGGATTCTGGAGTATAAAGGTAAATTATAATGCTTGGCAAATGTATGCACGGAGCTCCAAGTAGCAGCCTCTAAAATGTCTTTGGTAGCCACTCCTCGTAAGAAAGCTGTGGTAGTGGCTGTAGCCCTTGTAAAGTGAGGCCTGATGTTTTCTGGAGTTTTCTTCCCATGGTAGGAGTAACAAAATCTAATGCAATTTCCTATCCACTTAGAGATTGTCTGTTTTGAAATTGCTTTTCCTTCCATTCCTGTCGCATATGCTACCAGTAGCTGGTCAGTCTTTCTATTGCTCTTGGTCCTGTCCAGGTAGTAACATAATTGTCTATGTACATCCAAGGTATGCAACAGTCTTTCTCCCCTGTTCTGTGGGTTGGGGAAGAATGTAGGTAGGTGGATAGCTTGATTTAAAGATACCCTGGAGACCACCTTTGGCATAAAAGTAGGATTAGTTCTCATGGACACTCTATCTTGATGGAAGATCAGGAAGGGCTGTACTGCCATTAACGCCTGTAGCTCAGAAACCCTTCTTGCTGAAGTGATTGCAAGCAGGAAAGCAGTTTTCCATGATAAGTACTGTAATTCTGCTGTTGCTGCTGGCTCGAAAGGAGGGAGTGTCAATTTTTCTAGCACAAAGTTCAAGTCCCATGCTGGCAATGGTGGCTTCCTAGGTGGTTTTACATTTTTAATTCCTCTCAGAAACTGCCTGAGCAGAGGATGTGAGAAGAGTGGAGGATCCAAGTTGTATTCTGCTGAAATAGCTGATGCATGAATCTTAATGGAAGAATAGGACAGGCCGTTGTGGAAGAGCTCTGCCAAGTATTCCAGGATGTTAGCTATGTTTACCAGTGACACATTCTCTCCTTTGCAGTACTCCAAATGAGATATCTTTTCCATTTTGCTGAATATTTTTTTCTTGTTGAGGGTCTGCGAGCCTCCAAGATAATGTCTTTAACCCTTTGAGATAAATCTGGGTTATTTGGTCGTATGCAATGTTCCAGGCAGCCAGCTGCAGTGTTTTCAGGTTTGGATGCAGGGTTTTGAAGTTGTTTTGTGTTAACAGCAAGGGAACTAGGGGCAGAGGCCATATTTGTTCCCGAGACATACTCCTCAGTAATGGGTACCAATGTTGCCTTGGCCAGTCCGGAGCTATCAGGATGATCCTTGGACGGTCTTCTTTGATCTTCAATAGCACCTTGTGCATCAAAGGAAGAGGTGGGAATGCATATGCTGTCAGGTTTTTCCAACTGAAAGATAGGGAGTCCAATTTCCAAGCAAGTGGGTGGTACGCCCTTGTGCAGAATTTTTTCAGTTGGTGATTGTGTGGGGATGCAAATAAGTCTATTTCTGGTAGTCCTCATTTCCCTGTAATGGTTTTGAAGATGTCCGGATGCAGCATCCATTCGTGGGCATCCGTGGTAGTTCTGCTTAGGATGTCTGCTAGTATATTTTCTTTTCCTGGTACAAAAATTGCTTGTAACTGAATGTTGAAGCTCAGTGCCACATTCCAGAGGTCCATTGCCATCCGGCATAGAGGGTATGAATGTGTGCCTCCCTGTTTGTTGATGTACCACATAACTGTGGTGTTGTCCGTCCTTATCAGCAGTTGACCCTGTCGAAGAAATGGTCTGAATGCCTGAATTGCCAGTTTTACTGCCAGCATTTCCTTTTGATTTATGTGCAGGTGCAGCTGGTCTTGATTCCATAAGCCTTGTATGCACTTGCCCAGCATGTGTGCCCCCCAACTGAGGTCTGAGGCGTCTGTTGTGATGGTCTGGCTTGGTTGAGTGCTGTGGAAGGGCAGTCCCTTGTTTGATTGACAGGCCTGAGCCCACCATTGGAATTCTTGCTTCAGGCATGGAATTATTGGAATTTGGGTTTCTAGGCTGTGCTTGTGCTGAGACCATAAATTCCTTAGGTACCACTGTAACTTTCTCATATGTAGTCTGGCATGTGGAATCAATATTATGCAGGATGCCATGTAACCGAGAGCTGGCAGGACTTTTCTTGCTGTTAGCTGGTTCTGCTTTGTTAATACCATGAAGTAGAAAGGGAGTTGCTCCTGTTTTTCTACTGTCAGGAATGCCATTTGTTTTGTTGTGTCCAGATCTGCACCCAAGAAGGTTATCCTTTGGGATGGTATCAGCCTTGACTTTTTTATATTGACTGTGTATCCCAGGGCTTGTAGTAGATGAATGACCCTTTGCAAATCTCTTGTTAATTTGTTTTTGTTGTCCGCTTGTAACAGGCAGTTGTCCAGGTAAGGGTAAATTTGAATTCCCTGAAGCCTGCAATGAGCAATTACTGATGCCAGGCATTTCGTGAATACTCTGGGCGCAGTAGATAAGCCAAAGGGCAATGCTGAGAATTGATAATGCTCTGATCCTGCAAGAAATCTGAGGTATCTTCTGCAATTTGGTCGTATGGGGACGTGCAGGTATGCCTCCTTGAGATCTAGAGTTACCAGCCAAGACTCCTTGCCCAGCATGGGAAGAAGCTGCTGTAGGGTCAGCATTTTGAATTTTGGAACAATGAGGTATGTGTTTAAAGCGGACAGGTCGAGAATAGGTCTCCATTGGTTTTCTTTTCTTGGTACCAGGAAGAGTCTGGAGTAAAATCCTTGCCCTTGTTCCATAGATGGTACCCTTTCTACAGCTCTCATCCTTAGTAAGTGAGTTATTTGTTCTAGAGCTTCTGTCTTCTGATTTGGAGGTAGGTTTGGCATTCCGCTCTTCCTTGGTAGAGTATGGAAGTGAAACCTGTAACCCTGGTCTATTGTCTGTAAAATCCATTTGTCTCCTGTGATGTAATGCCAGTTTACTGAAAATAAGGCTAGCTTCCCGCCTAAGGGTGCCTCTAGTTGTTCCCTGGTAGGCGGTGCCAGAGCCAAGTCACTGTGATTGTCCTGTGGAAGTGGTGGTGGCTGGATCTGTGGCTGTACCTCGCTGGTTGTTAGCCTGCCACTGACGTCCCCTGTAGGCACCTCTGGATTGTCCCCTGCCTCTTGAGCGTCTATTCCTGCCTCTCGGAGGTCTGGAGGTGTCTGGAAAGGACCAATTCTTGGAAGGCCAGTTCCTGCTAAACCTTGGTGGCTGGACCTGCAAGAAATCCTTGACTGTCTGTACAGATTTTGCTTTCTCTTCCACCTTCTTCAGCACCTGCTGTGCAGGGGAGCCAAACAAATTGAGCTTATCCATGGGAGCATCTAGGAGCTTTGATTTAACATGGTCTGGTAAGGACTGCTCTTTTAACCATGCATGTCTTCTGATCACTGTGCCAGTCATGGCTGATCTAAAGGAAGCCTCCAGTGCATCATAGCCGCATTTTAAGGAATGATTTCTGACCTGCTGAATGTTATGTACCATTTCCTTTACAGATTTTTTGTCTAATGGTTCATCCGAGGACAGTTTTTTAGTTAACTGTTCTAACATAAATTCCTGATACTGAATCATGTGGAATTGACAGTTCAAGGCCCTAGCTGAAAGAGTAGCAGAAGTGTAAACTTTCTTACCCCATCTCTAAGGCCCTAGATTCCCTTTCAGAGGGGAGGGGGTTTTTGGTAGCTGCTACAGCCTTGGGTCCCTGGGAGATAGTTTCGGGATCTGCAAAAGGGGCCTTATACAAATGATAATGTGTGTCCGGAACCCTGTAGTACCTATCGGGCTTAGCAGGGGCCGGAGGAGGAGAATCAGGAGCAGTACAAGCATCATTAAAAGCATCATCCACAACAGTAAGTACTGGAGGAATGGCTAAAGGCCTATGCTGTGGCAAATGCAAAAAGGTTCTAAGCCTTTTCCTAGAGTCTGAAAAATCCTGGCCCTGCCATTGAAATTGTTCCCTCATAGCATGCAAGGTTTCCCCAAAAGAAAATTCCTCAGGAGGAGAGGCAGAAGGAATGGACTCTTCTGCATCAGAGTCCTCATAAGGAGAAAAAGGGCCCCCTGGAGGGTTTGAATTATCTGATTCATCAGAGGAGCCATCTGAAGAAACTGGCTCAGGGAGCTCTACTCTAGTCCTCTTCTCTGGAGGTGGGTGAGAGGCCCTGTCTGGATGTGGTTGGGATCCCCGGATCAAAGAAATGAGATCCTCTGCTAGACTAAGCATTTGTGAACCAGAACTAGGCCTGTGAGAGGGGGTCTTAGCAGGCACAGTTTTGGTAGTTTTTGCTGCTTTAGCCCTGGCAAAGGCCTTAATCGACATGGATGCAGGAGGCCTAGCAGCTCCACGTGCAGGGGAAGAAATATCCAAAGGGATAGTATCAGATAAATCCTGTGAACCTGCAAGAGCAGGTGTGATTTCAGTAGCAGATTCAGCCAAGCTGGATGAGGCCTCGGTAAGAGGCAAGCTTTCGGCCGAAGGAAGAACCGTGGACTCGGTTTCAGCCGAAACCGAGACACTCGCGGTTGGCTTAACCGAGGTTTCGGCCGAAACCGCGGACCGTGAGTGCCGGTCCTTTTCCTTGCGTTTTTTTAGAAATTTGCGAAGTCGGAGTATCCGACGGCATAATGTAAGCAAAAGCGGAGCCGAAAAACTCTTCAGCAAATTCCGACAGACATCTAAGCGTTCGTCGGTTGAAAGAAGCACAGGCTAGACAAGCTGCTACGTCGTGGTCTGGGCCTAAGAAAGGTAAGCAGTAAGAGTGGAAATCTTTATGAGGTATTTGTTTCCCACAATTTAAACAGTTATTCACTTTTTCTGACATCGGCTGAGGCAAGAAAGAGTCCCCAACGGGGTACTTAGCTTTTTAGAAGTCTTCGGTACTTGTAGTAGAAATCTCTGGTTCTGACCGACCGGCACTTGCGACCAGCTTCTGCTTCGGGCGCCACGCGGCAAGAAAGACTGAGGAAAATGGCATCGGCTGATGCCTTTATAACCGAATAACTGCCGCTATGACGTCGGGTGAAGTGCGACACCAGCCGAGGCCAGACCCAGACTTTGGAATCCGGCCAACCGAAGGGCTGCCTGACGACAGGACAACCCATTTGTAAGGACTGCAGATGCATCCTTGAAGGACATCATATTGGACCTGGTCATCACCAACATGGGCGAAAGGTGTTCCGCACCGGAAGTCAACCAGTCACTGGTTAGATCAGACCATAAACTAATCACTCTGGATGTCCACACCACACCAGCATCCCCAACTAAGGAAACCACAGTGAAAAACTTTTCTATAGCAAACTTCACCTTACTTAAGACATAGGTGGTAAGTTTCACAGCCCCCACACTAAAGGATCCAAGATGCAGGAACCTTTACAAATGCACTCTATGAGCACCTACAAGGATGCATGGATCGTGCCATCCCTAGCAAAACCAAGACTCACTCCCCTAAAAGAAGGAAACCAGTCTGGTGGACCCCTGCACAATCAGGCTATACAATAGAATGAGGGAACTAGTTCAGAAGAAATGCAAATCCCAAGAAGGAAAGATATCCCTGATCAGTGTCAGTAAGAAACTAAGGTCCCTCATAACATCATCCAAGGCTAACTTCGAAAGAAAAATAGCGAAGGATTCAAAAAGATAACCACAAAGCCTTCTTTAGCTATGTCAAGAATCTAATGGGCAACTCGCAGATATGCTCTGAGCTAGTGCAAAACAGCACAAAATATACTGAACCTACTGATATTGCCAACATCCTGGCAGATAGATTCAGTGCAAACTTCACTCCCCTCTCACCCCCAAAAGGGCCCATGACAATACCGGAAAAGTGTAGTGTCCCAGAAATCACAGACACACGGGTGAAAACAGCCCTTTCAAAAGCCAAAAGCACAGCGTCAATGGGGTCAGATGGTGTCCCAGGCTGCGTCTTGCACGAACTACAGAATGAACTAACCCCCCACCTAAACACACTGTTCAACCTCAGCCTCTCCACAGGCTATGTGCCCATAGAATGGTGCAGAGCAACGGTTATTCTGCTCCACAAAGGAGGGGCCACAACTGATCCTGGTAACCATCGCACCATAAGCCTGACTAGCCTGGTCTGCAAGGCTATGGAGCGCATCATTATGGAACTCATTAACAAAGACATTGGGAACCTCCAAACACTTGACCCATCCCAGTTCGGCTTTAAGGGCAGATCATGCCTACTAAACCTGGTTGACTTCGAGGCAGTCACCAAGGCCACAGATGAGGGGAAGGTGGTTCACACAGCCTACCTTGACCTGGTCAAGGCTTTGACACCAATCCCCACTCGGGAATTATAGAAAAACTCACCAGCCTTAACATAAACCCCTACTTCATGAGATGGGTTGCCAACTGGCTTACAGACAGAACTCACACGGTAAGAATAGCGAGCTCCAGGTCCGACTCTAAACCAGTCACAAATGGTGTCCCACAAGGTTCGGTCCTGGGACCCCTACTGTTCGGCATATACTTCTCAGAAGTACAGGCAAATGCAGGACGACTATAGCTAACCAAGTTCGCCGATGACTGCAAACTGGGAGCCATAACTGACTTTCCGGCTGACACAGACATTCTCCAAAAGGGCCTTACTGAGAAGGACACCTGGTGTCAAAGTCATGGCCTCAAGCTAAATGCTAAAAAAATGCATAGTCATCCTGTTTGGGAAAAACAAAACACCCACGAATTACCACATAGGTGGCAGCCCCCTTAATAAAGAAGAGGTAATAAGAGATCTGGGGACCCAGGTAGATAGTAATCTCTCCTTTGACAATCATATTGCCAAAGTAGTTAGGAAATCATTATATGTAGCCCATCCGATTACTAAAGGGTTTGCATCTAGAAATAAAGAGGTTATAGTGCCCCTCTACTCATCACTCATCAGACCCATCATAGAGTACAATATCCCATTTAGGAGGCACCTCACAAGACACTTCCAACAGCTGGAAAGACCACAACAGTACCTCACCAAGAGGATTACTGGCCTCAAACATATGTCCTATGCAGCCCGACTGGAAAAACTCCGGCTGTACTCAGTGGCATATCTCTTACTCAGAGGTGATCTCTGCCTGACTTACAAAGCCATGTCCAACTCAGAATTGATGGACATGCTCCACCTAAACAAATCCAAGTCACTGTGAGCCACTCGCTCTAGTGAGCTAAACCTCGCCACAACAATAAATAGAACATGCTAGAGGGATAGATTCCTGTCACAGAGACTCCCCATGCTTTGGAACAAAATTCCTAACTACATTTGGCAGAGCCCCTCACCAACACTCTTCAAGAGAAACCTTGACGAGTGATGGGTAACAGAAAATACACCCCTGGGATCACTTCATTGGCTCTTCTTGACAGAGGCTCGGTTAATTAATCAATGGGGCAGCGAAAGCTGACACACTCTGGCTAGGCTTATAAATGCCCTTGGGCAGATAGCCTAGTACCAACCTATGAACATATATGGTATCTTATTATCTGAACTAGAATTACAGCTGTGGACATTGATCCCAGTGTTTGTAAAACCAGGTAGGCAGAAAGAGATAAGTTTTGAATTCTTCTCGTGACTTGGAAATGAATAGTTTGTACCCTTGGCAAAGGCAGAGAAGCGGTCATTGATTTTCTGTTGAACAAGACCCCTATGAATTCTAATGTTTGGGACTGTTCCAGTTGAGATTTGTGGTGACTGATTGTAATTCCTAGATTGGAACAAATCTGGATTACATAGTCTCGAGTTCTTAACAGAAGATGCCTGGTCAGAGCAGTTATAAGCCTGCCACCTCTTCAAATGCCCAAAGTGGGACATTTGTTGTAGAAGGGTGACATTTTGCAGGACAAAACATATCCACGGCCTGTGCAAAGAACAGAACTTCACATTTGCCAAAATAAAAGATTATTCTTGTAGCATTTGAGGTATTTATGCCATTTCATACATTTAGGTGCTTTAGATACAACACAACTGTTTTATGCAGCTATTAAAGAGAACTTATGAAATATTTTTTTGTCCTAAAATCTCAAGACATTTGCCTTTTTTTTTTTTTTTTTTTAGTTTTTTCCCCCGAGGATACAACTGCTCAAAGAGGGACCATCTCTCACAAGGAGGTACAGGTGGTAACCCTAAGCAGTTATGAACCAGTCGTCTAGATAGGGAAATAGCTGGAATTCTTGCAGTCTCAAGTGAACTGCTACTACTGCCATGCATTAGGTGAACATCCCGGGGGCTGTGGTGAGACCAAAGGGCAGTGCTCTGAACTGGAAATGACTGGCTCCCAAGCCAGAAACATAGATACCTCTTGTACAGTTTGTTCAATTATATGTGATAGTACACATCCTGGAGCTCTACTGAGGACATCCACTGGTCCTTGTGGAGGAAAGGCAATATGGACTGAACAGTGACCGTCTGGAACTTGGTATGTTGCACAGATTTGTTTAAAATGCTGAGATCCAAAATTGGTCTCCAGTCCCCTGTTTCCTTTGGCACTAAAAAGAATCTTGAGTAAGTTCAGGATTCTTTCTGGTCTGGGGGAACTTTCTGGATGACTCTTTCTAGCAGCTTTTTTATTTCTAGGGTTGCTGTTTTCCTCTGACTGGGTGGAACACAGTGAATTGTGTTTACTGTTGGAGGTGAAAGAGAAAAGGGGATTATACAACCTCTGGAAATAATCCTCTGCACCCAAGTATTTTTTGTAATGTCTAGCCAGGCTCAGCCAGGCTCTCTGGTGCAGGGATAAGTGACCCCTGACTGCCTCCAGAGGTGGACAATCAACGCCTCCTTTCAGGACTGCTGATAGGACCTATCCAAGAAAATCTCTGGACCCCTGGTTCTGCAGGCCTCCTCTGCCACATGGACGGCGTCTTCCATTACAGTTCTCCCCTCTGCCCTTGGGCAACCCTCTCCATGTGAATTCATGGAATGGACCCTGGGATTTCCTGAACCACATTTTTTGACTGCTTCATTGATTCCTCTAAAAAGATCTCTGAGAAGTCAAAAAACATACACATACTGAAGACAAGGTCTTAGCATCTTGCTCACACCTGGAGTGTGTCTTTAACCTTAGGGCAAAATAACGAACTTCCATCAAAGGGAGCATTGATGAAGGATAACTTGTAGGGCTCCGCAAAATCACACAGGCGCATTAAGGCACGTCTCCTGATGGGAATGCCTGAACCTGCTGCTCTTGAGGTTCCTTCAGCTGCTTGCAATACTAGCCTCATGGAGGAATTGGAAATAGATTGTAGGGTCACCAACTGTGAAGCACTAGAAGTCTCTGCCTCAGAAGTACTGCTCCCACAGAAGGATTTTAAAAGTTCTTTGATCAAATCCCTCTGTAATCTGGTGAAGTATGCAAAGTAATTCAGGGACCTAAGTGAGAAGGTCGCTGACGCATAAACACGCTTCTGAAATCTGTCCGTTGCTGACACAAACATGCTTCTGAAATTGTCCAACACCCCAGACTTCCTGTTAGGAAGATGAACACAGGAGTTCTGTTCCTTGAGTTCTTTCATTGTCGCTGCCTCTGACCACAGCATCCACTGCTACTCCTTTGTTCAACAACTCTCTTCCCTTTGGTGGTGCCAGTATCCTATCTGGTCTCTTGGAGATTGGCTTAACAGAATCAGGCTTCCTCCACACCCGCTGAGAGATCAAATCAATGAGATCAACGGGCAGGGACACCAACGTAGTAGATGGGCCAGCACCAAGCACCTCCAGGAATACAAATTCTTCAAGAAGGGTCATCAGTTGACCAACCACCCCTTTGTTTAAGGATCTCTAAAATGTCTCCAAATGAGATGTCATCTGGTGGTGATCTTGGGGACCCTTTCCATTCAAAAAAATTGCCATCTTCTGTGACCAACTCCTGAAGGGAGTCCAACTGTCTCCTCTTGCACTTCCTCTTCCTAGGGACTTCTTCAGTGGGATGTTCCCGAGAAGTATTTGAAGCAATAATTATACCCTGCTGGATATCTTGGAGACATTGGACTGGCTGTCTCTGTGGAGTCTAAGGTTGAGGCTTAAAACACAAAGGCATCTGGGAACCAGAGGGAAGATCTGAGAGGGAGGAGCCATCTGTCCTCTAAAGGAGAACACTCTACCACCTAAAAGGCAGAGCGCCTCAGGGAGAAGGAAGCTGCCAGATCCAAAAAGACATGCTTCTGATTTGGCAGCTTCCTCTGACCCGAAGACACACCACCCGAAACAGAAGTTGGAACAGAGCTATCAAATACCAAGGCTCCGAGGGGCAGAGATGGCTCAGACAGCTCTGGAGTAGACTAACACCTCAGATCTGGCAATGAAGCTTAGGGTCAGATTCTCATCCAGCTCCAACACGCTTGGAGTCAGAGCTCTCACAGACGATACTGGATCTGAAAACAAAACCATCTTCAGATCTGAAACCAATGGCACCAGAAGTCTCAGATCTAAGAGCTCCGAAGCCAAAGGACAGATTGGAGAAGGAGCCGAGACTTAGTGGGATTGTACTAGTAAAGGTCTCCGGACCTGTGAGGGTAGGAGCTGAGAAAACTCGCTTCTGAATTTGTGTTGAGAGAAATTTCATCATTCTGTCCACATCTGCTTCTGTGAGACTTCTGGAAGGACAAGAAGAAGCTACGGAGGGAAAACTTGAGTGATGGTGTCTTTCCAGGAATAGGGATAGGAATCAAGAGGGTATAGGATCCAAGAAAGACACATCTAGTCCTAAGAAGTTGTTTAGATTCAGAATGAGCCAGATCCAAAGATGCGGATCTGGTGTCCAAAGACATCAGATCTGAAGACTTGCCTTCAGGATCAGAAGTTTTTCTGGTTTTCTTAAGTGATTCCAACGTCTGATCGAAAGAGTAATGAGAGGATCTGGGTTGTTCAAAATGCCTTTTTCTTGACTTCTTTTTTGTCCGTCTTGGAGGTTGAGCGCCATTAAGTGATTCTCCAAAAGCCGAAAGAAGGCCCTTAAGAATAAGTTTGTTTTTTTCTGTCTACTAGTGCTCTGGGATTAAATGCTTTACAAATGGAGCAATACAACTGCAAATGGTCAGGACCCAATCAGTAAACACACAAATCATGGGCATCTGACAATGGAATTTTATGCCCATATTAATCACATTTTTTGAAACCCAACAATTTATTCGCCATTTTACACAACTAAACACCATGGAAAAATCTACTCTATAGACAAAAAAAAGGAAATAAAGCAGAAATAAGGGAAATTACTTTTTTAACTTATATAGTATATAAAAGGAAAAAGAATACCAACAATGGTATTGGAAAGATTACCAAAAATAGTAAGAGGCAACTTACCAAACAATGGTAAACAAGGGCTAACAAAATGGCAGAGAGAGAGAGAGAGAGATGAAAAATAATATCCACAAAGATATACATAAACACTTGGGTAAAAGGGAAGATAAAGAGACTCTTAGCAAAATGAGAAATTTTGAAAGAGGTATATGTTGAAAAAAAAGAAGTTATGTACTCGCCATAAAGTTCCATCTGAGTAGTTATACTTAATTTTTCTGCAACGTGTGGGTATTTGGATCCATATTGGATCTGTGCCGGCAAATTATTTTCTAGCATCTGCTCCAAGCTCCGAGCTCCTCCCCTACCCATAATGCACCACCATCTCCTGCCTTCCCTCAGATCGAGTTTGCTGCAATTATACACATTAGCAACTTAGCCCAAAGAACCCAACATACTTATGGATATGATAAGGTCAGGGGGACGGAGGGAGGGAAGGTTGCAGAAAAATAAAGTATAACTACTCAGATGGAACGTTATGGTGAGTACATAACTTCTTTATCTGAAGTAGTTAACTTCATTTTATCTGCAACCTATGGGACAGAGTCCCCAGCTACTTAAATCCTGGGAGGCCCTCATGGAAGGATATTCCTGAGCACCACAGAGCCAAAGGATGCTCTTCCCCTGGAAACCAGGTCTAATTTATAATGAGAAATGAAGGTATGTAGATTTGCCCAAGTTGCTGCTGCGCAAATGTTATCCAAAGAAACCCTAGGCCAAAAGGCAGCAGAAGTCGCCATGGACCTGGTAGAGTGAGCTTTAATTATACAGGAAGAGATAAACCTTTTGCTTTGTAAACATATGAAATCCAAAAAGTGATCCATCTAGCTAAGGAAACCTTGGAAATGGCCTTTCCCAAAAAAGGTTTGAAAAAGGAAACTAACAATTGGTTGGACTTGTGGAATGACTTTGTTCTATGAAGATAGAAACAAAGTTGTCTATGAACATCTAACAAGTGAAGTTTATATTCACCTTTGTTTTGGAAATTGGGAAAGAAAATGGGCAGATAAACTGGTTTATGTTTGATTCAGATGCCACTTTAGGTAAGAATGAAGGATTTGTATGGAGAGATACCCTATCCTTATGGAAGACCAAATAAGGAGGTACGGCAGACGAAGCCTGAAGCTCAGAAACCCTCCTGGCTGATTAATGGCCACTAGAAAGTCCGTCTTCCAAGACAAAAATTTTAGATCCACTGAAGCTGCAGGTTCAAAGGGAGGAAGCCACCAATGCCTGGAAGACGAAGGTAAAGGTCCCAAGGAAGCACCGGATCTTTGACAGGAGGACGCAAAAGAAAAGTGCCTTTAAGAAAAGCCTTACACAGCCTAGAAGAAGCTAAGGCAATGTTATCTTCCCCAATGTGAAAATTAGAAATGGTTGCTAACTGTACTTTCACTGTGGAGAAGCTAGCTCCTTGCTGATACTAGTCATAAAATCTAACACCACCGGAACAGGGGCTGTAAAAGGATCCAGGTTCCTGTGAGAAGCCCAAATGGAAAAATGCTTCCATTTACTGCAATAAACTTTCCTAGTGGAAGCTTTAAGAGAGGCCACTAGTATAGATTTTACAGGGGATGAAAGACCGGGAGTCCTGGCAATCAATGGAACTGCAGCAACCAAGCTGTCAGGTTGGGCGGGCAGACACCCGAAGGATGAGAAATTAGATCCGGGCAGGGATCCAGAATCCACAGAGGAGCTAGAAGATGAGACCAAAGGAAGGGAAACCAAACTTGGCTTGGCCATAATGGGGCAATGAGGATCACTTTGCACCCCAGTCGGCAAGCTTTCTGAAGAAACTTCAGAATGAGAGGTAACGGAGGGTAAGCATACAGAAGTCCGGGGGGCCCAACATGGGCTAGAGCATCTCCGAGGGCATCCCCTGGGGAGGGAATCAGAGCGAAGAACTCGCTGCACTTCGCGTTGGAAGGAGATGCGAAGAGATCACAGCAAGGCTGTCCCCATGCAAGGAATATCTCCTCCGCTACCGACTGTTTCAGAGACCACTTGTACGGCTTCAGAATAGCCCGACTCAATCTGTCTGCTAAAATGTAGTGTCCCAGGATGTGCGTTGCAATCAGAAACCAACCGGTGGAAGTCGCCCACTCCCACACACTCATGGCCTCCCGACAAGGGGACAGGATTTGGTTCCCCCTTGTTTGCTGACATACCAGACAACCGACATGTTGTCTGACTGAATTGCAAGTGTGAAAGGCTTTCAACGCTAAAAGCACTGCCCTCATCTCTAGAATATTTATGTGCAACTTCGTCTCTCTGTCTGGGACCACATGCCTTGGACTGTCCTTCCCAAACAATGCCCCCCCACCCGAGTTGGGAGGCATCCGTAGTCACTGTGGCTTGGACTGGGGATGACACAAAGGGGCATCCCGCTGCAACCTCCGGTAAACTTAGCCACCAAAGGAGGGACGTCCTGCAGGTGTGACTGATCCTGATCGGAAAATCCATGGGCAGGTCTAGCCACAATCATTGGACCACCAGAGTCCATTGAAGAACCCACATATGAAGGCATGCGCAAGGAAGAATAGATACAGAGGCAGCCATGGAGCCCAGAGCCCGGAGAACATTGCTCGCCTTTGGAAATTTGACGTTCACTATTTGAGCTATGTGACACCTGAGATGTAAGATCCTTTCTGGTGTTAAGAAAACTTTTAACTGCAAAGTGTCTAGCAGTGCCCCGATGAAGTCTAGAACTTTTACTGGTTGCAATTAGGATTTGTGAATACTGACTGTAATCCCCAATCGATCTGCCAAGAGAAGAAAGTAGTCTCAGGCCAGACAAAGAAGACGCTTGGTGGACGCAACGAACAGCCAGTCGTCCAGGTACGGAAAGACCTGAATTCCCTGAAGCCTCAGGTGAGCTGCTACGACTGCCATTACCTTGGTGAACACACTGGGGGCTGTGGTGAGACCGAAGGGTAGAGCTCTGAACTGGAAATGACTGGCTCCCAGCCGAAAGCGAAGAAACCTCCTGGAGCTTCTGTGAACTTTGATATGGCAGTAGGCATCCTGGAGGTCCAACGAGCACATCCAGTCGCACTCTCACAGATAAGGTAGAAGGGACTGTAAGGTGACCATCCGGAACTTTTGTTTGGCAACAGACAGGTTCAAGGTTGACAGGTCCAAGATGGGCCTGAGGTCCCCAGTCTTTTTTGGCACTAAAAAGAAGCTGGAGTAAACGCCTAATCCAGACTGGCCGAAGGGGACCGGTTCGATGGCTTGTTTTTGAAGTAGCTTTAAAACCTCTAAAGCTGCGGCCTCCCTGTGAGCAGGTGGAACATCCAGGAGGGGTCTTGTAGGCCCCGGCGGGGCAACAAATGGGATAGTGTAGCCTCTGGATATTTGTAGCACCCAACGATCTGCAGTTATGGACTCCCATGCCATTGGGTGCAATGACAATCTCCCCCCAACTGCCTCCAGAGTAGGACAGTCGGGCAAACCCCTCAGGGCTGTTGGGCGGGCCTGTCAGAAAAAGGTTCTCTAGACCCGGAATTCCTAGGACCCCCTCTACCTCTGGGTCGGCGTCGATCCTGTCCCCCTCTGCCTCTGGGGGAATAGTTGTCCTGAGACTCCCGGGAAAACTGAGATTTCCGGAACCACATCTTCTTTTCCCCTCTTTGATTCCTAGAAAAGGACCGCTGAGGGTTAGAGAAGCGGATCCCGACGGCAGATAAAGTCTTCCTGTCTTTTTCGCTCTGGACAAGAGTGCCACATACTGTCTTCCCAAAAAGGGAGGAACTTTCATAGGGGGCATTAATAAATGACATCTTGAAAGGGTCCGCAAACTGACACAACCTGAGCCAGGCGTGACGCCTCATGGCTACACCTGTCCCAGCTGCCCTAGCCGCTCCTTCTATAGCGTGGGAAAGGAGACGCATGGACGTGTTCGATACTGACTTCAGAGTCAACATTTTCACTGAGAACAATTGTTTGTCCTGCTGCGATAAGGACTCTGAGGGCAACTCAGCGAATTCAGAGACAAGGTCTCGCTGAAGCCGGACATGTGCCAAATAGTTCAACGCACAGATGGAAAAAGTCGGTGACTAATAAACATGCTTCCCAAACCTATCTACCGACCTGGACTCCTTGTCCGGAGGGTGGACTGAGTAACTCTCCTGTGCTAGTTCCTTCTTGGTGGCCGCTGCGACCACCATAGCATCAATGGGGGCTCATTTAGAGCATGGTTTTCTGTCGGAGATAGAATCCTGTCAGGGTGTTTGAGGATAGAGTCTACGGTGTCAGGCTCCTTCCATGCCCGTGTGGTGATGAGGTCCACCAAGGGATCCGCTGGCGGGGACACCCAGGAAATAGATGGGCCCATGCCAAAGGCCTCCAGGAACACAGACTCATCCGTAGAAGGTTTTGGGGCTTGTCAACCTCCACTCTGGCAGAGAATCTCCATGATGTCTCCGAAGGAGACACTTTTGAGAGGTGACCTGGGGGAACCTTCTCCTTCCTCTAAGTCTGTGTCTGTAGTGATGGACTCAGGGGAGTCCAAGTGCCTCCTTTTGCATTTGTGCTTACGGCTGCCCTCTTCAGTGGGACACACCGAAAAGGACTCATGAGTGGCAGGGGGTTCCTCAGAGGGAATAACCTGGGGGTCCTCTGGCATGGGCTGTCCTTGAGACAGGATAAAGGGAGTAGACACCAAATGCAGCGGGGTCTGGATGGAATCCAAGGAGATGGGCTGAGGTCTCAATCCTTGGGGGATAGAACTCTCTCCACAACTTCGAACGCCGATGGAGAGCATACCTCCTTGGCACTCAGCAAGGAAGAAGCCCTCCCTGGGTCCGAAGCGGGGATCGGAGCCGAAGCAAGGGTAGCCTGAGGTCCAAGGGAACAGTTCAGGTCCAAACAAGCCGGAGCCGTAGAAGAATCTGTTCCCTCGCGTCCAACTCCCTGTCCACGGCTACGAGAGTCACCCGGATCAGAGGAAATCAAGGTAACAGTCTTTTGAGTCGAGGTTGGAGGAACCGTCGGTGCCAAGCTAACAGCTCCAAAGAGCCTCGGATCCAAAAACCCCGAAGCAGTCGCCCGGATCGGGGAAGGAGAGAAGGGGCGGAAAAAGGGCATAGAGGCCCCCCCCCCCTCTGGAGGGAGAGGGGCCTGGCAAGACTCTCCTCTATATTTGGGCCTGAAGAAATCTCTGCATCATCCTGTCCATGTCCAAGTCTGATAGGCTCAGAGTTGATCACGATGAAGCAACAGTCTCAGATCTGGCTGGTCTGCGCAGTAAGGGTGAGGAAGGCCTCGGATCCGAAGATTCCAGTGGCTCCAGCGAGAAAGAGAGTGATCGGAGTCGTGGAGAAACTGGCCTCGAAGTCTTAAAAGGAGGGCTAAAGAAAGGCTCCCTTGTCCAGGGATCTCTTGCGAAGCCTATCCCTCCTCCTTTCTTTATCCTCCCTGCGCCTTTCTCTGTCCTTGTCTCTGTCTTTTTCTTTTTGCTCGTCTGCCCCAGCACCAGAAGAAGCGGGAATTTGAGTCCCTGTCTGGGTGGGAGACTTGGTGGGAGTACCGGAGACAGAGGCCGAAGCAGATTCCAGCACAGAAGCAGGAAGAAGACCCTTGGCGACCAATTTGGCCTTTCGATCCCTGAGAGCTGTTGGGTTAAAACCCACACTGGGTGGATAAATGGGGCACTCACAAACAAATTACGCACAGAGTGTGGCCATCAGCCGGTGAGAGCTTGTGGCCACATTTTTGAAGACTGATTTAGGCTGATCAGCCATAGTCCAAAACTGAATGCCACCCCCTACAGAAAGAATACAACACACACACACACACACACACATACTGAGGGAAAGTGGGCCTAACAGCAACTGACAAAACAAAAACTTTTTTTTTTTTGGAACTGATGAACAAAGCGTTATACTAATGGGGAGGTAGGATACACTAACGATCACAGACACACTAAATAGGAAGAACAATCCCACCTTACTTAGCCCTGAGCTCAGAGCAAAGAGACCACGATGCTCACTATGGCACGGCAAATGAGATCTGGGGGAAGGCAGGAGATGGTGGTGCATTATGGGTAGGGAGAGGAGCTTGGAGCAGATGCTAGAAAATAATTTGCCGGCTCAGATCCGATTACCCACAGGTTGCAGATAAAATTAAGTTAACTACTTCAGATCAACTTATCTCTTAAATGCTTGAAAGCTGCAGCAAACATGTCTGTACATAATGGTGGCAAATGAGATCTGAGGAAAGAGGGGAACTGCTGCATTATGGGTAAGGAAGGGGCTTGAGAGCTTGTATTATCCACGAGCTGTAAGAAAGTGGCCAAGACAGATCTAAGGATCAGATCCAAACCCACATGTTAAGGAATGAATGAAAAATCTTTAATAGTGCGACTTTTATTTAAATGTATATATTATTATTATTAAATAGACTTTATAGTAGTATATATGTGTATTTTTTACATTTTTTAGTACTTAAGTATTTATATTTATAGTTTTACATGATGGTTACACTGAAGTTCTTAAACGTACGGAATGTATTTTATTTTTTCCACTCCAAGTACTGTTATTTATTCAATTTTTTATGTGTATTTTTTTCTGTGTGTATTTATTTATTTATAAGTGGACAGTTATAAAAGGGTAGAGAAAAAAGAAAAAAGAATAAAAGAAAAAAAGAGGGACTGTACATAAACCATTTATGATAACATACATTCTCCCCTTATAGTTGTCCCATACATAAAATGTTACACATATAATTATACATATTTTTATATTTTATATTATATATATAGTATTTTCAAGTCCTTCAAGCACCTATAACCATACATGTTACTGGTTGGTGGAAGAAATCTGGGGGAATGACTTCATATTAATATTTATATGTTTCTTTAAATTTTGGAGTACCTTGTTCTTGGTTTATTGAATAATTGAAATAATGGCCAGCCAATGGAGTTTTACTGTTTAGATTTAAAAGACATGAAAAAAATGTTACTTGTGATTCTGATGAGGTCTCCGGAGGGAGATGAAAGAGCTTAATCCTATTTGTCTTTTGTGTTTCCATCTGTAAGTCGCACTATTAAAGTCTTTATGTACTATATCGTATTGGAATGCCTTGTTTGTGATATGAATACGTTTTAAGAGGGAAGACAGCCTTTATTGCACCGGAGCTACACGGTTTCATCTATTTTGCTGTTTTTGGTCCTTTTTGGGTTAATGAATGAAAATTGACAACATCAGATCACCTTGATTTCTCCTCACCAATCCCCATTCAGGCAGCACCCTGGTTCTCCTAACCAAAACCCATTCAGACAGCATTCCTGAAGTCATCAGGCTTGAACCCACTGTTACTTATGTTGAAACATGTTTTAGCATTAGCTGTGGTGTTCGGGTCAGGGCCACAGCCTTTGGGGTCAATTATTTTATCAACTATGATGTCAGTGCTGATGTCTAACACAGTTGCTGTTTGTATTAAGGATGGACCAAGGTTTAAAGCTGGACTGTCGGAGACAGTTGCAGCATTGATGGGCGGGGTCAGTGCCAAAATCAACAGAACAGAGGGGGCTGAAGGCCTTTTTGCAAGACTAGCCCAGGATAGCTGAACCAGTACAGCATTCTTCAACCAAGATCACAGAGGAAGTTTAAACACAAGAAGAGGTACTTTGATTCTACTAAACAGTCTACCACCCAAGATACTGATGATGACAATTGCATAAATTCCCCACCATCCCTCAAGATTATCACAAATTTAAGGAAGCCCCTGACATAAGGCACACAGAAGAATGAATCTCCCAATTCTGACCCCAAGATGCAGCCACAAAAGATCCTGTAAGAGGTCTTCTGAACTCTACAACTGCCTTCTTGGGTGGTTCCTCTTGTCAATAAAAGGGGATATTCAGTTGTGGCTCCTGTCCTGGGAAGTACAGATATCACCCACCCTCTAAACAGTAGACATGATGGACAGAAATCCACAAACTGAATTCAACTGGTGCTGTGGAAGTCTTTAAAATAGGTTCATATAATGCAGAATACTACTGTCCATCCCAAGACAAAGAAAGGTCAAGGACCAATTTGCTTGCATGACCTCTTCAATTTCCTTGACAGCAGGTCTCACATGCTAAGATTTTAGCGACAGCTGAATGATGAACTCAGTCAGTGAAGGAACTGGAAGATGGATAACAAACAAAATTCAGGCTCAGATGGTAACGACATCATTCACTGCCAGTTTCACCATGCATCTGTCTCATAATTCCTCAGCTGGTACAGCTAGGGTAGAAGGCATTTGCATAGTTCAACACCATGACTGGGAGCACTTTGCAGATTTTGTCAAGGACACCAATGTGACCTTCCTTAATGCCTCCCTTCAATGGTTCTGCTCTTCTTAGCCATCAGGAAATGATCAACTAGAGAAAGTGGAAAAAGAAGATAAGACTCGCACTACTGTTGGTGTCAAGTCCAAACTCCCTAACTCACTTTCTCAAGAATATAACAGAACCAAAGTCAATTCTAGTTTTAATACAGCACACAAGAACAGAACCACCAGAGGTCTGGAAGGAACAATAGAGGCTATGCTAATTAACAGAATGATCATCAGTCTAGAAGTAGGAACAATCATCAGCAGCAAGGGTACCACAGTCCTCCTTAAGGATGGAAGACAGCAGTCAAATCGGTGGAATCTACCTGAATGTTCCAGTATGGAGGCAGCCAGAGGTATTCTGCCCCTCCACTTGCAGGTATGGCTGGTCATTATGCAGGACAACTGTATAAGAACAATGATCTCCCAAGACTATAAAGTCTCCTTCCACATCCCACCCCAGCTATACACTCTCTCATTAAAAGACGTACCATCCCATGAAAACAGGGGAGCAAGAAAAGAAATGTTATACAATATACAGAAAAAGGCCATCCATGAGGCCTCACCTGACCACAATGGATCAGGTTATTACTCCAGGGAATTTTTAATTTCCCAAAAGACAAAGGACCTTAGGTCTTATCTGATTTGAGCAACCTAAATGAATTTATCCTCAAAGAATCCTTTGCACAATCAAATTCACTCCACCATTCTCTCTGTCAAATGGAGAACATACATGTTCTTTAGGCCTTCATTACACCTACCTCCATATAAAGACTGCCATGGAATCCAGCAGGTCTCTATACAGCAGCCAGTTACTATCAATTCTACACACTTCCATGCATCAAATGAAAGATTATGCTGCAGAAAACCAGACACTGCAGAGCATAAATGTGTTTTCTTAGATAAAAGACTGCCTCCAGGATGCCCAAATATGCATCAGATTGAGTTCTGCACAAATGTCGCTTCCACGTCTTGCCAGACTTTAAAAATTACAGTGAACACTTTCAAAGACTTAGATTTAGCCCTTTCAAATGCTCATATTCAAAGGATACACACTTCACACACTGTGCAACACAGCATGTCTTCATTCAGAAAAAATCCTTCTCTTACAAAGCCTGGTACTCCTAACTGCTCAGTCTGACACAGACACAACACTACCATCCATGTCTCAAAGCACTAAGTCACATGGCAGCAATAATGCACATAGGTCCTCATGATGGAATGTACCTGAACTTTCCACAGTAGACCTTTAATATTCAGTGCTCACAATTAGCAGTTCCCCAGACAACATAAAACCCTGCAGGGCTTGCACATTGCAACCGAGACGGTTGCTTCACATTCTAAACCTAATGTTGGCAGTCCATTCCAAGTCTATATCCCTGCAATTCTTATCACCACAGATGTCTCTCACATGGTGGGGGGTACTGTCTAAAGCAGATTGTTCAAGTAATACAGTCAGAGGACAGCCAGCAAATCGACACACTGAAGATGACAGCAGTCCTACTCCACTGCAGTTTGTTAGGAGACTCAGCCTCATTGTACTACTGTCAATCCACACTATCAAATCTAACAATGGTCTGACATATAAACAAAAAGTGTTGGGGGGGGGGGTGGGAACTCGCCACCCCCCCCAACTCCTTCAAGAAGCTATGAAGATATGGGAAAGGGTTATATCAAAAGATGTTTTCTGATTTTTAATCACAATCCTGAGGAAGCCCATTCTTTAGCTGACAGATTCAGCCACTGCAATTCTTTTCTCCTTTTCTAATAAGAAATTGTGCTCTAAAATTACTTTAATCATATGCTTTTGACTGCATTAAATTATTTTATGAGAATTAAAATAAACCATTGCTACTGTGCCTACACCTCACGCAGCAAGGGTAATGGTTACCTTTTGGGTAATTTACAAAATGCATTTGTAGACGATTAGTGTAACAGTTACATGGGCTTCACCGAATACTTCTGCAAGGCACAATAAGCTGGAAGTGATCGACGAGAAGGTCCAGCTTCATCAATATATTCACCCTCCTTTCCCTTGGCTCATGGCTGATGGTCTAGAGAACTCAATGTTATTCACATTGTTTACTGATCTGCCTTAGCATGGCAAACAGAGATCTAGAGAAGAAATTAGTTTTCAGAGCAATACAGGTAAGTTGGGAAGGGCAAGTAGCCTGGGAAAGCTTCAGATGCCAAGCTGAAAAAAGGTCTACAGCTTTAGTTTTGCTGTTGATGGGAACGGACCTCATCATCCAAGTCTAACATTATGGTAAGTACACATTTACACATACACATTTTTTTTACTATAATTTGCTGAAGCAAAGTAGGTTCTGTTCAGATCCAGCGAAAAATCAAACCATTACTTAATTCCTGACACAAAACCTATGAAAACAAAATGAATCAGACTGTGGTTTTTAGACATTTTCTCTTATTTTTCTCTGAAGAAGATTCGCTAGTCAAATTGTTATAAAAATTATAATGTTCTTTACATACAGTGGAAGTAAGACATCAGTTTTAAAAAAGCTTCACTATTTAAATAATTGGGATGTACATAATCATCCTTACAGACCTAATTTTCCATGCATTCAAAATTAAAATATCTGCTTGGCTCATTAACTTCAGTTCAAATGGTGCAGGCATGCTTTCTGACTGAAGAATAAGATGTACTCCTTTAGCAAGAAGTAATTTCCTATTACCAGTTAATCACTTAATCTGTACTGGCTAACAATCCTAGTCTAGCAAGCTGTCTCAGGTTTTATAATTGTAAAAAAATTTAAGTTGGATTCATACTGAAAATGTTTAATATTCCTGGAAACCACTACAGAATCCTTACTTCTCTCAACAGTAATGCTGTGAGGATATTTTCCTCAGAATAGCAAGTCAGATTGCCAGTTTCACTATGATGATGTTGACAATAAAAACTTCAGCACTCACAGGTTCAGGAAACAACACTGAGTCCTCAGATAAAGTACAGTTGTATATGAACTTACCGTAACAGTAGATGTCCTACTGATCACTTTTGCAGTATTCTTAGCATATGGGATTTTGTTTACTTCCGTTCAGCCAGGGTACCAAACCCCTTTCCTTCCCAAGGGCATACATCCGATGCACAACCTCAGTTTGTATGTGCCAAGGTATGTAGGTGGATGCACACTAGTTCCTCAGACTCTGCCAGTGGCCTGAAGACTACTGAGAGAGGAGACTGGTCGGCTAGGCAGGGTGTAGCTCAAACAGATAAGTGAACTTCCCCAATAACAGGAATTAGGTGAAAGCTTACCATGGAAGAAAAGAGTAATACTGGAGCAAAGGAAGAGCAGAAGAGAAGAAGGGAGGGAAGGAATACATCAACAATTACCAATAGGACATCTACTGTTATGTTAAGTTCTTACACAATTGTACTGTGTCCTAAATGAAATCACTGTTGCAGTACTGTTAACATACGGGTGATACCCAGAGCTGAAGATAGAGAAAGGGTAGTTTGGTAATGGGAACATGATCTGTCCAGGAGCCCAGATAGGTCAGACCTAACAAAGGCAGCCCTGGATCTGGAAAAAGAATCAATCTTGTAGTGTTTGTTGAAGGTGTGCACAGAGGAACAAGACTGCAGCTTCCACGATGGACTCGTCATCAGCATCCTTGTGGAAAGCACTAGAAGAGGCCACTTTCAGAGTAGTGTGTGCTTTTGGGCAGTAAGGCAATGACTAGCATGTGTACCAGAAAGAGATGACCTTCGAAACCCATGATGCAACAAGCTTGCTTTGAGACCAGATGGCCCAGTTTGGAATCCCTTAAGGAAACCGATAGCTTTTCAGGTTATCTGACAGCTTTTGTTTTGGCCAAGTAGAACCTCAGCTGCCTGTGAATGTCTATAGTGTGTAGAATTATTTCCTCTGTGTTCTGGGAACTGGGAAAAAAGGAAGGCAGGTGAATAGCTTTACTGAGGGACACTTAATTCACTGCCTTAGACATGAAATAAAGACCGACTCTCTAAGAGTCACCCTGTCCTTGTGGAAAATGAGAAAAGGTGGGATAAGCCATGAGCATCTGAAGTTCAGACACACTCTGAGCTGTGGTTAGAGCTAATAGAAGGAAAGATTCCCTAGTGCAAACTTTTAGAGTGGCACATGATGCTGCCTCAAATGCGGGCAATGCAAGTTTTTCCAACACAAAGTTGAGATCCCAGGGAGGAGAAATAGGTTTTCTTGGCTGTTTAATACAAGGCTCCCCTCTAGAAAAGTTTGACCTCTGTCCTGGACACAACAAGAAGGTCAAGAGGTAAGCAGGCACTGATGGCAGACAGATGGGCTTTAATTGAATAGTAGGCCAAATTGGACTTTAATAGTTTACACAGAAAATGAAGGACCATGGGAACCTCTGATAATAGTGGACCCTGGCTCTCTTTGTGGACAAAAACAGAAAATCTTTTCCACTTACCTGTGTAAGATTTTCTAGTAGTAGGTTTCCTGGCTTCATGTAAAACCAGAACCACTTCCTCTGAAAAGAAATGCCTTTTAGGGATCAAAACCCTATCATCCACAGAGTGAAAAAGACAGGCTTGAAGAGGTGAAAAAGCAGACCTTGTTGTTGAGTGACCAGGTCTGGTTGCAACAGTATCTTCCAATAATTTCCCTTGGCCAGGTGAAATAGGATGGGAAATCAGTGTTGTCCCAGCCAGTAAAGGGCCAAAAGCAGAAGTTTTGAAACTCCCTCTTGGGCTTTCAGAAGGATGCTTGGAAACAGTGACAGAAGGAGGAAAGGCACAGAGAAACCCCCCTGACCACTGGAATGAGAAGGTGTCGGTCCACCAGGCTAAGGGAGAAAGAATCCCGGTGCAGAACGGAGGAAGCTTGTGGTTTTCCGCAGAATCAAAAAGTCTACTTGTGGTGTACCCCACTGGTGTCTGATTGGTTTGAAGACCAATTTGTTTAGGGACCCACTTAAGGAGTCCACGAGCACATTCTCCTGGGATGGAATGTATGTGGCAGTCAAAGTCGAGTTTATTTGCATAGCTAAATGTCATGCCTCCTGTGATAGTCTGCACAGTGGGTAAGACCTTTTGTCCCATTTGTTAAAGTACCACATAACTGTGATGTTGTTAGTGTACCCTAAGAGTTCGCTTAGTTTCTACAGATGGGGAAAGATCTGCTCAGCTTAAAGAAGAGTTCTCATTTCTTTCAAGATGATGTGCTCCTTCAATACAGAAGAAGGTAATTTCCCCTGCACTCTGTGAGATACTGTACATGAACCCCTCCCCCCCGGCCCTGAAGGCATTTGTGTGAAGAATTTGGATGGGAGGGTATGGGGTGAAAGGAAGATCCAGGTTGACATGACCCATTTCTCCCACCAGAGCAGCTCCTTTTTGAGGAAAGGTTGGAGAAGGATCAGGGTATCCAGGGGGTGTGACAGATTTCAGATACCACTGAATTTTCCTCATGTGATGCCTGGCCAGAGGAAACAATGGGATGGTAGCTGCCTTGAAACACAAAGCCCTGAGGATCTTCCTTGCTGTGCAGTGTGACACTGAGTAAAGGTGTTGGAAGAAAATGGCCAGACTGTGAAATTTTTCCCTGAGGAAGAAAGGCAAGCATTATGCGTGTGTCTAGTCTGCAGTCCAGAAAAACTAGGTCCTGAATGGGTGTGAGATGGGATTTTTTTATGCTGATTTTGAATTCCAGTTGACTGTGTATCCTGTGTAACATACATTCTCAAGGAGGATGTACATAGAGACAAGCTTGGATCAGCTGGTCTTCCAGGTAAGGGAAAATTGGAATCCCCTGTGTGTGGCAGTAAGCCACCACTAGAGCTAGAGAATTTGTAAAAATTCTTGGTGCTGTAGAAAGACCAAAGGGCAAGGCAGTAAACTGAAAATGCAAAGCACCAGAAATGAATCAGAGATTTCCTGCAAGGCGGTCGAACAGGAATGTGAAGATGGGCATCCTTTAGAGGTCTAGGAATACCAGAAAGGCATGACAAAAATAAACGCAGGAGGGTGGGAAAAGACATCATTTTAAAAGTAGTGTTTAGAAAAGAGAGAGATCCAGAATGAGTCTCTGTTGTCTCTCCCTCCTTGGTACAAAAAAGATTGTGGAATAGAAACTGTTGTCCCTCCTTCCTTGGGACAAAAAAAGATTGTGGCAGACTCTGGATGCTGGCATTCTTTCTATGGTGCCCTGATCTAGTAAGTACTGAATAACAGGGTCAAGAAATGGAAGCTTGATGAAAGATGGAAGAGGCATAACCTTCAGCAATGGAATGCTTTCCCAAGAGATGGCACAGCCTTCTTTGAGGACAGCCAGAGCCCATTTGCCTATGGTTACCATTTCCGAAAAGGGGAGAGAGAGAAAGTCTTTTGGATAGAGGGGTTGAGGGGTTTAGGAGAGCGGAGAGGTAGCTGGGAAGGTAAATCACAGATTTCTGCTTCCAAAGGGAGGCCTCTCTGAAGCAGATTCCCTACACGGTTTGCCTGGAAATTTTTTCTTGGCGTTGAAATTTGTTTGTGAGTGGACCTAATGTCCCTTTTAACAAAAAAAAAATAATAAAAAAGTATATTTGGCTGGGTAATTTCTAAGATATGTAGTGACATAGAAAGCAGAATTTGCCTACAGTCTTTCATAGTCTTGCCTTGCTCTTGTAGGGCTTCAGAGAGACTGGCAGCCTGTGGACCAAACAAGATCTTTGTCCAACGATGAAGCTAGTATTTCAGTGAAGTTCTCAGGGATAGACTTGACTGTGAAGCCATGCATAATGTCTGATGACTAAGCCCATGGCACCAGCCCTGGAGGAAGCATCCAAAGCATCATCACTGCATTTTATGCTGTGTCAAGCTATTTGTGTAGCTTCAGACAGTAAGGTCCACATTTGCTGCTTAGAATCTGCTGACTGTGGGTCTGACAAACTTTTGCAGAGACTAATACAGGGAGCAAATACTTGGTCATTTGAGTCTGGTAGCTAAATAGCTCTGAAAGTTAGGGTGGAGGAGGTGTAGACCTTCTTTCCAAAACTATCCATAGCTCTACTATCCTTGTCAGTGAGAACAGCACTAACACAGAGGGGCAGTTTGGCTGGCTTACCTGAGGAAATAGTGCCTACAGCAGGGGGTTGGCCACAGGATTCTTATGCAGGTATTTAAGGTCATCAGGTACCTTACAGAACCTGTCTGATCCTTTACTTGCTCGTAGCTGAGAATCAGGAGCTGAAGATGTAGACTAGGAGGAGTACCGGTATGCTTCTGGAACTGCACTGCGCAGAAGGGGGTTGGTGTGCCCATTTCTAGAAGGCTATAGTACCTCTTAGTACATTAGAGATCTGCTTTGATCGTCATTCAAACTGCCTTATCATGTTCTAAACAGTTTCTCCAAAAGAGGCCTCTTCGATGAGAGGATCTGCACAAACAGCCCCCTTCTTTCAAAGGCAGCTGTGCCAGAGAATGCATATGTGAGAAGTCTTGTTCCTACTCAGAGGAAGAATCATCTTGGGTACATACTTGTGAGACCTAAGGCCTCTGGGTCACAAAAAGAGGAGGCTTCAGGGCCATGATAGCTTTAAATAAGCCCTGGGAGAAATTGATCAACTTTTTCCTTAGAAGCTGTTGGGGAGGTCACGTGCCTAGTCCCCCCCCCCCCTTTTTAGTTGCGACATCCACCTGAACAAGTCCCTGAGGTTTTGATCCTTGGCATATTTCAGATCACCTAGAACCTCTTCGTGGATTAGGATTTGAGGGACTATGTACGGTCTCTCTGAAATGAATACGCATGGTTCTTCCAAAGTATCCACAGAATGTAAAGCAGCAGGAGCCATACCGGCCTCCAAAAAGAATTCAGAAGCAGGCAACTAAAAGCATATCTGACATACTGTGGGGTTCTGCAACCTCAGTGGATATGTCTGACTCAAATTGTTAGACCAAGATTCGCCTCATGGTCTCAATTTCTTTTCTTTGGCAAGAGGACAATGTCAGGTGCTTGGGATTCCACCATCTTTGCGTGGGACAAGCGTTTCAGATGTTATGTTTCAAGGAACGTGTTAAGGGAAGATAGCCTCGACATAAGGGTTTTTAGAACAAATGACTAGCAGATAGATCAGGATTTGTAGTCATTCCAGGCCTAAACAAAAATAGTACTTAGTGTGCAAGCCCTTGTATGGAATCTGCCTACCACACTTGCACTTAATCCTCTTAGCGAACATCTAACAAAAATTTTTAACACAGTCCAAAATACAAAAAAGGAATGTTCCCCAGTGGGGGACTTGTCTGAAAACTGAATAAGTGAAGCAGCGGTAGCAACAACTCAACATACATCAGTCCAACAGATGCACGACCTGCATTTGGACTGGTGGTGAGATGGTCTTGAGAACTGTGAGTACGCCCACCTATACAGCCCAGCGCATATGAACTGAGGTCACACATCTGATGTACTCCCTCAGGAAGGCAAAGCTTTGGCACCCCAGCCGGACCTCAAAGAACAAAAACTCATATGTTAAGAATGTTGCAACAGTGATTTCAGTCAGCACATCAGTTTTTATCACTAGCTTTAACTGTCTTTATGAATACCTACAATATCCATCTCAAGCACCAAGCACAATAAAAACTCAAAAAGCACATTTCACACAGACTTTAATACTAAAAGCTCATAAAAACCAACAGCAAGTAAAATGGTATATGCGATTTCTGAAAAGGTAAAAACAAACAAACCATACACACACTGTTTCATATTAAGTTCACAGAAATGGATTTATAAGTAATTCACATTTAATTTTAAACAAGTCTGATAACTAAACACCACATCCCTCATAACAGGTGCTTTACGTATGACATAAAACCCAGCTTAATTTAACTAAATAATGGAATATATCCTCTGATCAACTGACAGAGGCAGCACTTCCTTATGACTTTCTGATAAATCTGATAAGAGCCATATTAGTTCTTCAGGGGAGGCTCATAGAAATGGAAGAAACTGCAGCTTTATTCCATCACATATCGCCTACTCAGAGGTGATCTCTGCCTAACATACAAAGCTATGTCAAACCCAGAGCTGTTGGACATGCTCCACTTAAAGAAATCCCAAACCCTCTGAGCTACACGCTCTAGGGACCTAAACCTTGATACCACAATAAACAGAACATGCCGGAGGGATAGATCCCTGTCCCAGAGACTTCCCATACTCTGGAATAAACTACCTATCTATATCAAACAAAGCTCCTCATTAGAACTCTTCAAGAAAAATCTTGATGATTGGATGGGAAATAGGAAATTCACCCTGGGGGTCACCTCTGTGGCTCTGCTCGACAGTGGCAGAGGAAAATAATTTTCTTGGGTGGCAAAAGCCAGGGTACCTTTGTGGCTGGGCTTGTATAGGCCCCAGGGCCGATAGCCTAGTACCTACCTATGAACCTATAAGACTGCCACAACAGACTGCCTGGCATACAGTGCACTCCAGTGAATGACAATGCTGTGATTTACTAAGAATGTAGAATGCACTACTTAGCAAAGCCTTGCTAAGGACTACCCCCTTACAGTGCTTTAAATGCCCATATAAGGATTACTAGCCACCCGGCAGTGTAAACCTTGGCTCTAAATGATTATCACTGTTGAAGTGACACCCCAACCCCATGTGCAAAAATGGGAAAAGGGGATTGTGGACGGATGGAGTGAATACTCAAATGGGTCAAACAGTTTCCTCTGTATTCTGGTTTGTGTTTGGGCTGTGGCTGAGAAAGCTCTACCTGGATCAACACACCAACTTTGTAATCAAACATAAGTGTGCAATGCACTTGAAGCATTACAAGAAATACCACAGACTACTTCAAAACAAAACTTGGTTTCCAGTGTTTTCTTCTGTTACCTCAGCACTCCAACTCAAACTTTGTCAGATATACAGTAACAATGAAATACAAACCCCAGCATATGCAAGTCTCTCAAAACAAACTGGTCATGCAGAAAAAAAAAACAGAATTTTGCATACAAAACTAAACCTGACTATGATTAAGAAATGGGTGGTACAGTTTACCCTTTTTTTTTTAATGGATACTTAACATCTGTATGGGCGGGTTAGCAGTACTGCTTCAGGAACTTTACAATTCAAATACAGGTACTTTGCCACAGCACAATACACTTGAACTACATGAAATGTTAAACAAACCAAAACCACAGGTATCTGAAATAAATATTTTTTTTGGGTTCAGTTAATTTTATTACATATGCAAATGTATTCTTAATTTTTACTAAAGTGTCAACTACAGACAGAAATATTGATGATGACTTCTGTGTACTTCTGCACGGCTGGGGTCACATGTCAATGAAAGTATGTTTACTGTACAATTCTTTTGAAAATCTTGCAAAGTCTGTGTAATGGAAGTCAGCAAGATAGTCATACATCAAATTATAATGAATGTAAGAGAAACACTACTTCTTGAACATTACACTGCACTTATACTGCTGCACAATTATCCTGCCGTACCTGCTTGTTGAGTGGATGGGAAACAGAAAAATTCACCCCGGGGATAACTCCAGTGGCTCTACTCGACAGAGGCACTAGGAACTAAGGTCGGGTGGTACTATGCCAGGGTAATCCTATGGATAGGCTTGTAAAGGCCCCAGGGACTTTAGCCTAGTACACACCTATGAACCATTGCTGCATACATTCTTATTGCTTAGAGGCACAAGGCCTAAACATTGCGCAGACCAAAAAAAAAAAATTAATGCCACTTGGATACAGATGCTGTGAGGCATAGTGGACTCATCCTACTTCTGAGTAACATATCTTTTGACTCTCACAACATAAAGTTAAAATGTATTTCTCAAAAAAGCGAATGAACTTTACTGAATAAATACATTCTAACCAGGGACTAAAGGGAGTTAATTTGCAAAAGACCGATTTTTCTTTTGGTGACAGAAACTTCAGAATAATTTCAGAATTACAAACAAGAACTTCTACATCTGCTTAATGACAAGAAAAATACAACGTACCTAGAACTGCAGAAGGAGTTTCAGATCCAATAGAAAGATTCCAATTCTTATCTGAACCTATAGGTGCAAATAAAGTAATCAATAATTAAAAAAAAGTTAAAAACAAAAAAACAAAAAAATTCTACTCCAATCACAAAACAAAGATGCACACATTTCATGCAAGTCTGCTGGGCTTTAAAATAATCAGCATATTCCACAAAGTCAGAACTTAATTAAAAAGAGGAGGAAGTGCATCCCCTTTCATAAAATGGTAAGACTGTATGTCAAAGTGTTAATCATATTATTACCAAAATCAGCAGCAATACAGTTAATGACTGCTATCCATGCGGTCAGTGCACAGTATGCAGGTAAGACAAAACAGAACGGGTCTGGAGAAGAGAGAATTTCATATCCCACATTTAATCAACTGTCAGTCTGAGCTTATTTATGCAGCATATGTGGTTATTTTAAATACAGAACACTGAAGAATGTTAAGACATTTATTATAGAGCACCTTAGTGACATCAGAAGGTGAAAGGGATTTAATGCAATTTATAGGCTTCTAGTAGTGAAAAAATGGATGTTTATATTTGCTTCACATGTACAGACAGGATTTCAGTTTATTTATTTATTTAGTTATTTATATTTGTGACCGGGAGTGTCCGACTGGACGTAGGTCCATTTTCAGCGGAGGTCCAGGGAGAAAAGCTCCACAGTTAAAATAAGCAGACAGTAGTTACATTGGATTACATAGTGATTAACAATTTACATAGCAATTACTTGCAACATATTTACAGATGAAGAACATATTACATCAGTAGTCAACTAGAATCTATCTGTGAAGCACATAACAGACATTAACAAACGTTACAATAAGAAGTTCCTGCTGTATAGTAAGTACTAGGCTTATGAGCATCTGTGCTTGCTATAATCAAGGTAGTTAGTGGAGTAGAAAGAAAGGTAGTGGTTGGATGGGGTGGGTGATATTAGAGTAGGAGTTGCAAGGGCATAGCCAGCATGTTTTTAGGTGCGCTTTTAGTAAAGTTTTGAAGTGGGTGCATGATGGTTTGTTAAGGAAAAAAGCATGAGACAACTGAAAATGTAACCAGTATACAAGAAAATCTACGTCTAATTAGATTACGTAGTTTGAGCAGCCCCAGATGAAATGATTCATTAGCAGAAGTAAATGCCCCTTTAAAAAAATACTGTATTAAATAAATGAGAATTTTTCCCATCTAGTGGCTTGAATGGTTATTACAGCCAGCTTTTTATGCTTGTTTTCAAGATGTCATTTTTCAGGAACATTTATGATGTATTTAATAGAAATCCGAAGTATTCATTATACATTACAAAATAATACGATAACTTGATTCTGAAAGTGTGTTTAGAAAGTTTACCATGAAAAAGTCAAATCTGTAACACTGAATGAGAAGATTATATTAACTGAAAGAAAGACTCATTACAAATGCCATCTTCATCAAGGCATCACCCTCACTCATTACATTTTTGCCACACAACTTCCTCAGCTGAAACCTATAATCTCCCTTTACTTCATTCTCTCACTCTCTGCTCTTGTTTTATCTTGCTCTCTTCTATTACCTTCACTGCACATTTTGTAAATATGTGATGGAGGAATTAATTAAGAAAAAAATATCATGTAACCATACAGATAAATACTTACCAACTTTACTGACCGTATTCTTTATATGATGCCTATATATGTTTGTGTCCTTTACAGTTAACTTCCCATATTATCTACCTTGGGTTGAGCCCCAAAAAGGTCCAGATTCATCAGTGGATTCACTCTAACAAAGTTTAAATATATAAATAAAACTCTCTCTTTCGGCTTTTTCCCAGTTAGGAGTCATCACAGCGGATCACCTTGTCCGCTCATGATTGGCAGTGGAGTTTTTACTGTGTCGAGAAAACTATGGTATTTTAAAAGGACCACTTGTAAGACTTTGACCTTGAAAAAAATCTATTTAGGCATAACTGGTTGCCGGGGTTACCTATAATGTCTAAATAAAGCTAATTATTATTTTGTTTTGTTATACATTTATTTTATTTATCCTTTGTTAATCAGGCAGTAAATTCTATTCAGGGGAGATCCAAGGTGGTATTTATACTATTGGGGAAATTAGGCCAGGGCATCAGGGAACTACCCCTACTCTTTTTGAGAGGTGTTGTGGGATCTTTTACATACACCTGAGCAACCACCAACTCGGGAAGATGGTGTCTGAAAGTGTGCTACAGCTGGATTTCTTCTAGTCTGCAGTGTCTGACACAGTTGTTGTTGTGTCTTTCGGCTTTTCCCGGTTAGGGGTAGTCACAGCCTAACTCTGGTCTGCTCATGATTGGCAGTAGATTTTTATGTGCCAAGTTGCCAGCCCTAACGCACAACCTTCAACGAAGGTACGCCCATTCACACAAGTCTCCAGACAGAAGACGCTCTAGCTGAGAATCGAACAGGAGAACGTCTTACTGTGAGGCGACAGCGCAAAGGCTTAATTTACAAAAAGATATTATATGGCTTATACTTTTTAAATGTTACCTAATACAGTGTTCATAATAATGATCAATACTTTAAAAGCTTTTAAATAGGGTACGAAGATGGCAGTGGTAATTAAGCACAAATATGCACACCAAGTAACTACACTCAAACTGCATACAATAATAATAGTACTGTTTTTTTTTTTTTTTTTTTTTTTAAAGTTCCTTCCAAAAGTAAACTAAATGCCCATGCTCACATTTCATTTTGTAATTAAAAAAACTAAAATTTTCTGAACTGCAGCAAAGGTGTTTTGCAAAAATGCTAGCGCCTAAACGTAGGATACTTTGTCAACTTAGGCAGGAATGAAGGGTTAATCCTCAAGGACACTCTGTCTTTATGGAAGATTAAGTACAGTGATTTTGCACAAAGTACCTGAATTTCTGAAACCCCCCTGGTGGAGGTAATACCTACTAGAAAAAGAGTTTTCCAGGAAAGGAATTTGAGGTGACAAGTAGCAGCTGGCTCAAAGGGAGGTAGTACTAAATATTATAAAATGTATGTAAGCTCCCATGGGGTAACTGATCCTTGAATGGATGTTTGATACATACGATTCCTTTGAGAAACACTTTGCAAAAGTGATGGGAAACTAAGGGTTGGTGGTCATCGCATCCATTGAGAAAATTAGATATGGCTGCTAAGGAGACTAAGGGTTGAAGCAGCCACTTCTTGGTTGAAGAGGTTCGCTAGAAAATCTAAAATGTTTCAACTGGAGCCAAAAAGGGATCCAAATTATTGTTAGAAGCCCAAATAGAAAATCTTTTACATTTACTGGAATACAGTTTCCTGATGGAAGGTCTATGGGAAGCCAGAAGACTTTTTCAGACAGGGGAAGTTATATTAGGACTGCCTGGCGACAAATGGAATTGGAGGAACCAAGCAGTTAGCTTGAAGAAGTGAAGATCTGAATGTCGCAGTCCTTGAGGGTGTGACAGAAGATCCAGAGCTGGGTCCAGAATCCAAGGTTGATGAACCAAGTGAAGCCATAGGAAGGGGAACCAAACTTGCCTGGGCCAGAATGGGGCAATGAGGATTACTTTGGATCCTAACCTCTGGGCTTTCTTCAGAAAGAGGAGAATGAGGGGAAAAGGTATAATGGAGACCCGGGGGCCAATCGAGGAGGACAGCATCCCTCGGTGACTGTCCTGTGGAGGGAGTAGGGCAAAGTATGCGCTGCACTTTTTGTGTACTGGGGAGGCAAATAGTTCACAGCAAGGCTTGCCCCATCGTCAAAGTATTTGTTTTGCCACTTTGGGATTTAGAGACCATGCGTGTGGGGTCTACTTCATTTGCCCTAACTTCCAGTTGACTGACACCCATTTGACCGAGACCAAATGACTGAAATTTCATTTGACTGACACTTCATTTGACTGACAAGTATTATTGGCAGTCTCCAGAGCACTGTAAGGCAAGTAAATGGAATATGTCCCCTTCCCCACTGTAGTGCAACCCTGGAGTTAGAATATATAGTTAGGGGAGGTGTGGGAGGTGAAGACCCCCCCACTTACTTTTGTTTTACTAAGTAATATTAAAGCAAAACCACACCATATAATATGAAATTAAGTGGGGGCCTTCACCCCGCATTGTGGGGGGCTGTGTCCCCCACACCCCCTAACTATATATTCTAACTCCAGGGTTGCACTACAGTGGGGAAGGGGGCATATTCCATTTACTTGCCTTACAGTGCCTTTGGAGACTGCCAATAATACTTGTCAGTCAAATGAAGTGTTAGTCAAATGGGTGTCAGTCAATTGGAAGTTAGGGCAAATGAAATAGACCCCTCGTGTGGCAGTAGGATGTGCCTGCTCAACTTGTCTGCTAACAAGTTGGAGCTCCCCGGGATGTGCTTTGCCACAAGAAAACGGGTGGAGGATATTGCCCATTGCCAAATTCTGAGAGCTTCCTGGTAGAGAGGGTGGGACTTGGCTCCCCCCATTTGTTGATGTACCAGACCACCAATATGTTGTGTGATTGGATTCCAACTGTTCCTTAAGGAAGAGCATTTTGAAGGGCTTGCAACACTAGTAACACTGCTCTCATCTCCAGGACACTGATGTGCAAGTTGGCCTTTTGAAGAGACCAAGTGCCTTGGACTGTCTGTCCCAGATAATGCCCCCCCCCCCACCCCATCTGGGAGATATCTGTGATCACTATGGCCTTGGGTTGAGGGAGAACAAAGAGCTGTCCCATAAGATCTCTTCTGACTTCATCCACCAGGACAGATCTTTCTTGTAACTTTCCATTATCAAGATTAGATGACTCAACGAATGAGTAAGGACGGACCATTGTGAGGCTAGAATCCACTGTGTAACCGTGCTATGGAAACTAGGGTAAGAGCTACTGCCATGGAACCCAGAATATGAAGAACAAGAAAAGCAGGCACCTTTTGTTTCGATAAAATGGATTGAACTTGGCAACTTATCTTTTGTAATCTGTGAAAGGGTAGAGAGGCTTATGCAGGAGACTGTATTAAGTCGCACCCCTATGTATGCCAAGTCCTGAATGTGATGCCTAGGGACCTGAAGTGATGCATTAAGTCCAAGGTCTGGGTCAATAGATGTCTGGTGGGGGTGGTAAGGAGCCAGTCATCTATGTAAGGAAATACCTGGAATCCTTTTAATCTCGCGTGTGCCGTGACAGCCGCCATGCATTTGCTGTACACCCTGGAGGATGTGGTGAGACCAAAGGACAGAGCTCTCAAAGTACAGTTGTGTACACTTACCATAAATGTAGATGTTCGAGTGTATTTCCTGTTGCAGTCATCACACTTGGGTTATCTGCCTGCAGGTAGCCCTCAGTTGGCCCGAATACCAGATTCTTAGTATTTCTGTGTCGGATGCTGTCGCTTCTTCCATGACATCAGGTCGTCAGGGGTATAAAAGAGGCAGCAGACGCCATTACAGTTTTTCTTGCCCAAAATGTCAGAGTCCGAAAATAGGGAGCTAGTATATGGTGGGGAACACCACCAGTAAAAAGTAAATACCAATGCCATTAGGAATAGCCATAGAGAGGAGAGGTAGACAGATAGAGAAAACCAGGGGGCTGGAGGGAGGGAAACCAGGACTGCAACAGTGAATACACTCGAACATCTACATTTATGTTAAGTGTACACAACTGTACTACGTTCTTCATGGTTCACTGTTGCAGTCATCACACTTGGATTGATTCCCAAAGCTGAGGAATAGTGGAGGCAGTCAAGAAGTGTTAGGGCTGGCTAATAGGCCTTGCAAGACTGCTGTAACAAATCCAGCCCTGGATTTGGAAAAGATAGTAAGTGATAATGCTTGGTGAAGGTGTGTACAGAATTCCAGGTTGCAGCTTCCAGAATGTCCCTGGTAGGGACTCCCCTGAGAAATATTGCAGAGGTAGAAGTAGCCCTAGTGGAATGTGTTCCGACCCCCTGAGGGGTTGGTTTTCCATGGGACTTGTAGCAGAAATGGATGCAGTGTGCTATCCATTGGGAAATGGTTTGTTTTGAAATGGCCTTACCTCTGCCCCTGTAGCAAAGCTGACTAGCAGCTGGTCAGATTTTCTGAAAGGCTTAGTCCTATCAAGGTAGAACCTGAGCTGTCTGCACATGTCCAAAGAGTGCAGGATCCTTTCCCCTTTATTCTGAGGGTTAGGGAAGAAGGCTAGTAAATGGATGGATTGGTTTAGAGCCACACTGGACACCACCTTAGGCATAAAGGATGGGTTAAGTCTGAGGAAAACCCTGTCAGCATGGAAAATAATGAATGGTTCCATAGCCATTAGTGCTTGTAACTCAGACGCTCTTCTAGCTGAAGTTATGGCTAAAAGCAAGGCGGTTTTCCAAATGAGGAATTTTAACTCTGCTGAAGCAGCAGGTTCAAAAGGTGGAAGCATGAGCTTTTCCAATACAAAGTTAAGGTCCCAGGCAGGGGTGGGTGGTCTCCTTGGGGGCCTTAAGTTGTTAGCCCCTCTCAGGAACTGTTTGATGAGAGGGTGAGAAAATAGAGGTGGCTCAGTATTATAATGAGCCGAGATGGCAGAGCCATGAATCTTAATGGAGGAGAAGGATAGGCCTCTGTGGAGTAATTCTGTTAGGTAGTCCAGGATTAAAGGTAAAGGAGGGCACTGCTGTGTCCTCTCCTTTAGACAGAGTCCAACAACAATATCTTTTCCACTTTTCAGCATAGGATTTCCTAGTACTAGGCCTTCTGGCTTCAAGAATGACATCCAGCACCTGTTTGCTGAGGGTTGCTGGTGGGGTATTCAAGGGATAAGCCAGGCTGCAAGGTTTAGGGTTTGCAATTGTGGATGCAAAATCTGTCCCTCCTCCTGACATCAGGGTAGGAGTCTGGTGTAGGTAACAGGGTGGCACCGTTGTCAGGCTGCACAGAAGTGGGTACCAATGCTGGTGTGGCCAGTTTGGGGCAATCAGAATTGCCCTTGGCTTGTCTTCTTTTATCTTGAGTAGTACTCTTGAAAGAAGGGGCAGAGGGGGAAAGGCACAGACTAAGATTTTCCCATTGAAAGGCTAGGGCATACACCTTCCAGGCCCTGCTGTGAGGGTTCCTGGTGCAGTAGTTGCTTAACTGGTGGTTCTCAGGAGAGGCAAAGAGATCCACCTCTGGTGTCCCCCACCTCTGGATCAGAAGGTTGAATGTGTTGGACTCCAATTTCCACTCGTGTGGGTCTAGGAGATTTCTGATTAAGTCGTCTGCCAGTGAATTCTGCTAGTCTGGCAGGAACTGAGCTTGTAGATGGACTTGGTTGCTTAAGGCTGTGTTCCACAGGGCAATGGCTAACCTGCAGAGTGGGTAAGAATGGGTTCCCCCCTGCTTGTTTATGTACCACATAATGTTTTCTGTTTTTATCAGCAGTTGTCCTGGAAGGATTAGGTATCTGAAGGCTGGCAGAGCATTCTGTACAGCTAGTATCTATTTTTGATTGATGTGCAGGACAATCTGCCTTGGGATCCAGTGCCCCTGAATGCATTTGCCTGCCATGTGAGCCCTCCATGCATAGTCTGATGCATCTGTTGTCAAGGTTTAAATGGCGTGGGGTTGAGGGAAATGCAGTCCCTTGTTGTGGTTGCATGCTTTTTGCCCATCAAAGGAACTCTGCCTTTAGACAAGGTATGATAGGAATGACTGTTTCCAAGTCCCGAGAAAGCTGGCACCAAAGACTTTTTAAAGTACCACTGAAGTTTCCTCATATGTAGTCTTGCATACGGAATTAGCAAAATACATGAGGCCATGAACCCTAAGGCTTGCAGTATTTTTCTTGCAGATAGCTGGGTTCTGGTGACCATTTGTTTGAAGTAGTCTTGTCAGATAGACCTGTTTTTCTGAAGTTAGAAATGCCATCTGGGAAGTTGTGTCCAAGCTTGCTCCCAAGAATACAATCTTTTGACTGGGTACCAGTTGAGATTTCTTTCCGTTGATGGTGTACCCCACTGAAGTGAGGAGGTTTTTTACAAATGCTAGATGCTGAAGCAGCAATTCCTGACTGTCCGCCTTAATCAGGCAGTCGTCCAAGTAAGGGTAAATTTGGATATTTCTCTGCCTGCAGTATGCAATGGCTGGAGCCAGGTATTTTGTTAATACTCTGGATGCAGTAGATAAGCCAAGTGCAGAGTACTGATAGTGCATAGATCCTGCCCTGAATTGAAGACATTTCCTGCATGACTCCCTTATGGGAATGTGCAGATAAGCTTCTTTTAAGTTTAGAGTGACTAGACAGCCATCTTCAGCTAGGCTAGGGAGAAGCTGTTGCAATGTAAGCATCTTGAATTTTGGGACCACCAAAAAGGTGTTGAGAATTGAAAGATCCAGGATAGGGCACCAGGAAAAGTCTGGAGAAGAAACCCTGACCCCTTTGTTCTACTGGAACAGACTGAATAGCTATGATATTGAGCAGGAAAAGTACTTGCTTTTGGGCCTCTGCCCACTGGTTTGGAGGAAGGTCTGGAAACCCGCTTGGGGTTGGTAGTGAATGGAAGTAGAATTTGTACTCCTGGGATACAATGTTGAGGACCCATCGGTCATGAGTGATGGTCATCCAGTTTTTTGCATGAAGGGCAAGTTTTCCTCCTAGGGGCACAAGCAGTTGGGTAGGGCTGGGAAGTAGATTTGAAAAGTCATTGTGAACTTTTTCCATAGGGGGCGGCTTACCACTCCCAGTTTTTGGGGTGGGGGCATTCCATTGCTTAGATCTCTGCATACCCTGAGACTGTAGTCTGGGTGGCCTGTTTCCCCTGGGTCTTGTCTGGGAAGGCCTGGAAGGTGCTGGAAAGGACCAGTGTTTTGAAGGGCAATGCCTTCTGAATCTAGGTAGTTGCACTTGTAAGAATTCTTTAACAGTTTGCATAGATTTAGATTTTTCTTCCATCTTTTTAAGAACAACTTCTGTTTTGGTGCCAAACAAACAGTCCTTATTTAAAGGAGCATCTAGTAATTTGGATTTGACATGATCTGGCAAGGTTTGCTCCTTCAGCCAAGCATGTCTTCTCAAGTACAGAACCAGTGACTGCAACCTTGCAAGATGCTTCTAGGGCATCAAAGCCACACTGCAAAGTATGCTTACTACCTTGGTTTGCAAAATGCATTAGCTCTTGTAAATCTTTGTTTTCTGCACAATCTGGAAATACCATTTTTTGTTTAATTAGTTCCATAATATGTTGCTGATATTTCAGCATGTGAAACTGGCAATTCAATGCCCTGATAGCAAGAGTTGCAGATGTATATACTTTCTTACCCCATCTGTCTAAAGCTCTGGAATCCCTGGCCAAAGGGGTAGGATTTTTTGGCTGTAGTAGCCTTAATACCTTTAGGTCCCTGGGAAAGTATCTCTGGATGAGCAGTAGGATTCTTCAAAAGAAACTTGTGGGAATCCGGTACTCTGTAGTTCTTGTCAGGTTTCCCAGGGGCCGGGGCTAATGTGTCTGGAGTAAGACTGGATTCCATAAAAAACATTTACAACATCCAGGACAGGTGGTATAGCTAGAAGCCTGTGCTGAGGCAACTCTAAAAATTCTCAGAGTCTCTTTTTGGACTGAGGGTAGTCTTGGCATTCCCAGTGGAAATGCTCTCTTAAAGTATGCAAGGTTTCACCAAAAGAAAAATTTTCTGAAGGGGAGGCAGAGGGAATGGATTCCTCTGCATCTGAATCCTCATAGGTGGACAAGGGCATGTCCTGATGATCAGAAGGGTCAGAGTCATTGGACTCCTGGTCTGTAGAATCAGAAGGGAACTCAATTCTTTCTCTCTTAGCAGGGGAAGTCTGGCTTCCCCTAATTAACGTAATATGGTCTTCAGCCATTCTAAGCATTTGTTTTTGTGGCATGGGAGCTTGAGCATGCGCTTTGGTCATCAGTTTTCTAAGCGTAGTGCTTACTCTGGGCCTAAGAAACTCGGTAGTTTTGGCTAAAAAAGTCTGTTTAATTTGAACATCGGTAGGATGGAATACACCCTCAGAAGCCTGTGCCTGCACAGCGGCTCCGGACCTATCCAAGGTAGAGACATCTGCAGGTTCCATAATCTAAGAAGCATCTCGCGGCATACTGGACTCTGAATGGGTCTCAGCAGAGGCCTGTGAATCCACAGAAGCGGGCAACAGGGGCTGCAAAGGCACCTCACTGAGTACCAGCAGACTGGCAACTAGCTTAAAGGAAGCGTTGTCGGCAGTTTTGGACCTATGCGGTCTGTCTCTGTCTTTATCTTTACGTTTTTTCGGAAGATCAGTAGTCAGATGGCTTATCGAAGCCACTTCAGAATACAGAGAAAGAGAGCGAAAGAATTTAGTGACAAAGATAGCCAGACGACAAATAGTTGGGGCGTTAAGGAACAAAACTAACAGCGAGGGACGTTGTGGTCTGGACCTTAACAGGTGACGCAGTAAGAATGAAAATCTCTGTGAGGTATTTGCTTTCCACAGGCAAGACAATTGTTGACTTTTCCTGACATCGGTTAGAACAAGAAAAAAGAATTCCCAACGGGGACCAGCACTTGAAAACTGCTTCGGGCTCCTCCATGGCAAGAAAGACTGATGCAATGGCTGGCTGTTTTATACCCCTGATGACCTGACGTCATGGAAGAAGCGACAGCATCACACGCAGAAATACTAAGACTTTGTTATTCGGGCTGACTGAGGGCTACCTGCAGGCAAATAACCCAAGTGTGATGACTGCAACAGTGAAACATGAAGAACATCTGGTAATGACTGGCTCCTAGGCAAAAACACAAGAACCTTCTTGAGCACATGTCTATTTTTATCTGAGAATATGCATCTTGAAGGTCTAATGACCACATCCAATCGTCATTCTCTAGAAAGGGAAAAAAAGACTGAACCATGACCATCTGGAATTTTGTTTGCTGAACAAACTTGTTCAGAAGGCTGTAGTCCAGTGTTGGCCTCTCCCCCTTCCCTCTTCTTTGGCACTCTTGAGTAAAACCCAGATTCTAACTGGTTTGGTGGGACTTCTTGGATGACACTCTTTGTAGCAAACTTTGTATTTCTTTGGCGGCTTGATCCCTTTGATGGGCTGGAACATCGGGGATTTTCCTTCGAAAACATGGAATAGTCCTGAAGGGGATACTGTAGTCTTTGGCAATGATTTTCGGCACCCAAGAATCGGATGTTATTTGTCGGCAGGCTGACCAGTGCAGAGAAAGTCTTCCCCCGACTGCTTCCAGAGGTAAGCAATCAGGCCTCCTTTTCAGGAGTGCTGGTAGGACTATCCAAAGGAGGAGTCCCTGGACCCCTGGTTTCACGGGCCACCTTTGCCTCAGGGTTGGCATCTTCCATCTGAGCTCCCTCCTCTACCACGAGGGGAGCCAGTGCCACCTGTGTCATGGAAAGGTCCCAGGGACTTCTTGAACCACATTTTCCCACTCCTCTAATTCCTAGAGAAGGATTGTTAAGGGGTGGAAAAACAAACGCCCATGGCAGACAGGGTCTTACCTTCCTTTTCACACCTGGCTAGTGTTTTCTTTACTTTTGGGATGAACAAAGAAGATCCGCCAAATGGAGCATTAACTTAGGAAGACTTGAAGGGCTCTGCGAAGTCACACAAGTGCATCCAAGCATGTTGCCTAATGGCAATGCGAGAACCCGCTGCACTGGTCGTCCCTTCGGCTGCGTCAGCAATGAGTCGCATGGAAGAGTTTGATACAGACTCCAAGGTGGCAAGCTGCAAGGCGACTTTATCTTGTACCTCACTCAACACAGCCCCAGCTAGAGTTTTTGATAATTCCTTAATCAGGTTTCTCTGCAGTCTAGTAAAGTGTGCCATAAAGTTCAAAGACTTAAGTGTGAAGGTCGATTAAGCATAAACCGCTTTCCAAACCTGTCCATTGTCCTAGTCTCCCTGTTAGGGGGATGAACAGAAGGACTCTCGTCGGCTACTTCCGTTTTGGTGGCAGCTGCCACCAGCATGGCATCTGACCAATCTTTCGCCCAATACTGGTGGTCTTTCAGTGATGACATTTTGTTAGGTCTCCGTCAGGAGTCTTCCAAGCCTGCTGCACGACTAGCTTGATGAGGTCGTCAGCAGGTGAGCACACCCAGGAAGTACATGGTCAGGCACTGAAAGCTTGCAAGTACACGGTTTCCTCCAAGGATGGGTCTTGCGACTTCCAGTTACCCGTCTGTTTCAGAATATCTAGGACGTCTCCAAAGGACACATCCTCAGGGGGTGATCATGAGGAACCCTCCCCTTCATAGAAATCCATGTCTTCTCTGACAAATTCTTCAGGGGAATCCAGATGCTTCTTCTTGTATGTCCTCTTTCAGGGTGACTCCTCAGTGGGAATCTCTGGGGAGAACTCCAAAGAGGAGGGGCCCTGTACCTGGGCATCTTGAAGTTTCAGTGCATGCTGTCCTGTCGTACAGATCAATGTCAACTCTGGATGAGGAAATGGAAATATGACACTCCTATGCAGGTGGGTCTAGCTGACAGCCTGTGGAGGCTAGGGCCCTCTCCATGACCTGAAAGGCGGTACCCCCTGAAGAGGAGTGGGAGCCCAGAACAGAGAATGACCACCTCGGAACAGAGGTCACACCCTGCTCAAAGCATCCACCTTCCAGGGATGGAGCTGGGGAAGGACCCGCAACTGGAAAAGTTCCTGGAACCGAGACTGGCACCATTCCAAAACCAGGAGCCAAACCGAGAACCAAGGAACTGACAGAGGGGTCTCGGGCCCTGAGACTCAGTCGGCTCCACAGCAGGAACAGACGATGTCAGAGCAATATCCGGTGCTGAGGTGGAAACATCTAGCAGCACCGAAACAGCTGGTACTGAGGAAATCAAGGTGCTGGACTCCGACACTGCAGTCAAAGTCAGAGGAGGATAAGCAGTAGTCTCGGGAGAAAAGGTCTCCAATCCAGGTGTGAGAGGGACCTGAGAAGGGGCAGGAACACCTCTGGCCAGCAACAGTTGATCCACCAACCTTACGATATCTAAGTCAGAAAGACTCCTGGACCAATGCTCAGAGGGAGAGTTGCAGTCTAAGTCACTCTAAACTACACTCCATGGCACTTTGCATCTCTTCCTGGGTCTAGGACTGTATTAGGCAGCAGTACAGGTAAAGGTAAATGCAGATGTTCTTGGTCCTACAATGCTATCAATGGGGCCATCAATTCTGAAAAAACTGGCAAAGAATCTATAACAAAAAGGGGGGGGGTAAACTGGCAATGATCCCCCTCACATCTCAAACCACAGGAACTGGCAGTGCCTTGAAGATGGGCCTTGCAACATCAGCTGATATACACACATATATATGTATATAACACGGTATAAAAGTCGACTCAATATTTTTCCATTATCATCTTCATATGTTATACATAACATTTAATAGCAGAATACTGCTTTTTAAATTTAAACATGCCATCATACCATTATGGTCTTCAGTTCCTACAAGGCAACTTATCTCATCCATCTTCTTGCAGACATTTTGTGTAAAATACTACCCAATACATTTATTTTCACAAGATCTACTGCCCTCCACCTTAATTTCAGCCCATTTCCATTTCTTTTATGTCTTCTGTAATATTCAACACCTGATTTACAGTTGGCATAATTTTTAACTAAAACTTTTATGTGATTGCTTTTTGGTTGTAACACCAGACTTAGAGCCTTACTCAGTCGGTTTGAACCTAAGCTCAGTCTCAAAATAAAATCATCTCATTGGTTAGTACATTTCAATAACAGCTTTTCTTTACAAAACCTTTAAATTCAGTCAACTTCATACATTACCAAAAATATGCTTCCAATTTCCTCTCTCATTCCCTTCACATTTCCAAATCTACTTTCCACTTAAAGGAAAATTCTCTGAAGTATCCTGGCAGGATAAAACGTGTGGGAATTTCCTTTCAAATATTCTAAATCTTCTGGATTTCACAGCATATATAGGGATCTTAAAAACTTTCCTCCACTGTTCTTTTGTAATTTATCATTCTATTCTTCCCTTCCCAGTCTTGTCTAAACTCCACAGACTTTTTTATTCACTCAGTACCTACTCTCTCTTTCATTTTGCCTACTTTCTGCCAATAATCCTCAATATAGAAGAAAATCTACAACCTGCAAACTACACTTCTGTTTAGCTTCATCCCACTCTATTACTTTTCCCCTTCAACTGATCTGCTCCCAGCATCAATGGGACCAGACAGTGTCCCGAGCTGCGTCCTACATGAACTCCAAGAGCAGCTAAACCCAAACATAAAACTACTGTTCAATCTCAGCCTTACTACAGGATATGTACCCCAAAGAGTGGAGTACAGCAACAGTGGTCCCACTCCACAAAGGTGGTGCCCCAACGGACCCTGGAAACTATCGCCCCATAAGCCGGACTAGCTTGGTCTGCAAAGCTATGGAAAGGATCATCATGGACCTCATAAATAAAGATATTGGGGACCTACAGACACTGGATCCTACCCAGTTCGGCTTTGTTAAGGGCAGATCCTGCCTCTTAAACCTGGTCGACTTCTTTGAAACAGTCACCAAGGCCATTGACGAAGGGAAGGTGGTCCACACAGCCTACCTGGACCTCGCAAAAACCTATGATACAATACCCAACTCGGGCATTATAGATAAGCTCACCAGCTTAAATATAAACCTCTATGTCACTAGATGGGTTGCAAACTGGCTCAAGGACAGAACCCACATGGTTAGAATTGCTGGAGCCATGTCAGACTCCAAACCAGTTACAAGTGGCATTCCACAAGGCTCAGTCCTGGGACCTCTTTTGTTCGGTATATATTTCTCGGAGGTACAGGCCAACACAGAAGGACTGTGGCTGACCAAGTTCGCAGATGACTGCAAACTGGGTGCCATAATAGACTCTCCAGCCGACACAAGCATCCTCCAAAAGGGTCTCACAGAAACAGACAAATGGTGCCAGAGCCATGGCCTCAAGCTAAACGCCAAAAAGTGTATAGTCATCCCCTTTGGCAAAAACAAAGTGCCCGCAAATTACCACATAGGTGGTAATCCATTAAGTACAGAAGAAGTAATTAGGGACCTGGGGACCCAAGTTGATAGCAATCTCTCATTTGACAACCACGTGGCCAAAGTGGTTAGAAAAACATTTTATATAGCCCACCTAATCATGAAGGGATTCACATCTAGATTAGGGGAGGTCATCATGCCTGTTTACTCATCCCTCATCAGGCCCATAATCGAGTACAATGCCCCTTTTGGGATGTACCTTACCTAACACCTGCAGCAACTGGAAAGACCCCAAAAGTACCTCACCAAGAGGATCAAAGGGCTCAAACAGATGCCATATGCTGCCCAGTTAAAGAAAATCCAGCTCTACTCAGTGGCATACCGCCTGCTCAGAGGCGACCTGTGCCTGACGTATAAAGCCATGTCCAACCTGGAATTAAGGGACATGCTGCACCTCAAAAAATCCAAATCCCATCGAGCTACACGCTCGAGAGACTTGAACCTCAGCACTGAAATAAATAGGACATGCTGGAAGGACAGATTCATAACCCAGAGGCTCCCTTCACTCTGGAATAAAATCCCAGTCCAGGTTAGGCAGAGTCCCTCATTGACTCTCTTCAAGAGGAATCTTGATGAGTGGATGGGAGATCGTAGGTTTACCCCGGGTATCACTTCTGTGTCACTGTTAGACAGAAGCACAGTATACTAACCTCGAAAAAGGGCATAGCAAAATTAATTTAAAATGGGTGGCGAAAGCCAAACATACTCTGGCTAGGCTTATAAATGCCCTAGGGCAGATAGCCTAGTATGAACCCATGAACCTAATAACATAGCTTCTTAGTTTCCTCCATTTAATTCCTGTCATTTTTTGCCTATTTTCTGTACCCCAGTTGTAAATATTCTTACTGGCAAAATCTTTTTTTCTCTACTCCTGCACCAATTTAGTTTTTTAAATTTTACCTACCATTTTATAAACACAGCAGTTGTGATTCTTACTGTTCTAATAAAACACACACTAAACAGAAATAAAACAAAAAAGACCAACCGAAACCTTCTAAGTGACGCAACGAGACATTTATTAAATAGAGTGCTTTTGTCTTAAAACGTTCAACAACATTTAGAGTAATGAATCAATGTGCAACAGACATTTAAAACACTTCCCCACCCAATAAAATAAACCCTGTTCATGAAACCATTGTGATGTCATGCATAATGAATCAAATCTATTGCACTTAAGGCAACCATGATACTAAAAACGAATAACAGAATTGATTGACTTACGAAAAGTAAAGACATTCAATTGTGATTGAGAATAAACACAAGAACTAAATGTTAACTACTAAACTACAAATAAAAGACAATACATGTTACTGACAAACCACAATTACACGCTTACTGCCCTAAACTTAAAACACTACTCAAAGATGTAATATCATAAGAACCGGAGCCACTGTAGTATTAAGTCAAAGCTGCCAGCTTAACTCTCCCAATGTTTTCATGACTAGAGTTTTTTTTTTTTTTTTTACTGGGCGGGGGAGTGTTTTTAAACGCTGTCCTTTGCATACTGACTCATTACTCTGATGAAGACTTGTTAAAAGCTTTAAGACGAAAGTGCTCAGTATTTAATAAACGGCTCTTTGCGTCACTTAGAAGGTTCCAGATTTTCTTTTCTGTATAACTGCTATTGTCCTTAAGGGCATACATCAAAAATTGTAATCACTCTTTATTCCTTGTAATTTGGCTCAATTTCCATGCCTCTTAACGGTCCAGTATTTGTCAGAAAAATACCATTTTAAAACTAAAAATAACAAGATGCCATGACATTCTGACTGGATTCTTTAAATTACAATTTCTTTGCCCTTCACCTGGCATTACTTCATCAACTTGCATCACCACTGTTGTGGGCAATGCAAAGACATTAGTAGTGTTGTAGCCTTATTCACACAGCAAATGTCAATGAATCAGTTGAACACGAAAACAAGAAAAATCGCATGCTTCAAGCTTATCAAATGATACCTAAAAACTGTGCATACCAAGAATACATTATCCCTCTGTATGAAGTAAGTATGGGCACCCTTAAAACTGGCAACATGTATAGCTCTGCAGTCATGGGACTCTGCATATATGCTTACTTTATCAGATCCAGACACAGTGAAAGTTCTAAGGTATGAAGAGAATTTGTCTAAGATGAAATCATTGCTTAGTTTAGAAAACGTATTTTGGAATGGAAAGAGACAAGAATCAGACAGCAACTGAAAGTGTCAAAAAACAAAATAAAAATTATAAAAAAAGGACCAGTAGAAAAAGAAAGGAATGAAAATTGGAAAGCACATACGTATATTACAGAGAACTGACAGAACAAACACATGTTGACCAAGATTTGACACATGAATGATTAAGGAGAGGTGAATTTAAACCAAGAGATAAAAGGCTAATAATGGCAGCCAAATACAGTGGGGTAGTAGATGCAAATTGTTTACGTCGAGAGAAAAAGTGTGAAAAACCAATACATGCAGGTTTGGCAAAACAGAACTGAAAACAGTTGTACATCTCCTTGCTGGCTGCAATAAACCCATGGCTGAGCGTCTGGGAGACCAGCTGGCATAATGGTTAAGGCCTTTGCCTCTCATGCACAAGGTACAAGGTTTGATCCTGACCTCCGCTCAATGCCCTGTTTGGAGTTTGCATGTTCTCCCTCTGTCTCTGTGGGGTTCCTCCCACCTCCAAAAAACATGCAGAGTTTTTCCATCTCAAAACGCACTAATGAATGAAGCTGTGGGCAACAGCACAGAATCTATATGGTGCCCTGAAGAGAGAAGAGTTTACAGGCCAACCACTTTGGGCATCTACTGTGGTGTGCAGTATCCTCAAGATGGGATAACGCGTTATCACAGACTGCGTCCCATGGTAGGGCTAGCCATTCAACTGTGTAAAATACGACTCTAGGTAATTCAGTCATGTTGACTGATGTCACCAAAATGGACATTAGTAGTTACCGGTGATAAGTGGGTTGAGGACCTGGCCTACCCTGACCAACGCCAGGGACCCATGCTAATGGTGGGAAGGGTGTATGCCCTCCTATTGATCAGTGTGTGCCTGCCATAAAAGTTCAGCAGCCCTAGGTCAATAAGGTACTGGACAGCCAGTGTCTAGTTGCCCAGCCTGGGTTACCTGGGATAGCTCTGTTGAGTGAAAGCTGGATGTAAAACCAAACATGAACAGAGAATTGCTGCACTTAATGTAGGTTCACTGACAGGACATAGCTTGGAAGTGGATGACAAGATATGGAGGAGGACGGACATTCTGTGCATCCAAGAGACAAAATGGAAGGGCAGTGCAACAAAACCACTTGGCTTGGGATCCAGGGTCTACTACTCAGGAGGGGGACAGGCTAGAAATGGTGTGGAAACTGTGGCATGTGAGAGGCTTCAGAAGGCAATGAGGGATGTCATCAGAATTACTGGCAGACTCCAGTGTAATGCCAAGGCAGTATTCATAACCTCAGCCTATGCCCCACAGCAGGGTTGTGATAGTGAGGAAAAGAGTGCATTCAGACAGTAGTTGCAGGACATACTACATAAAGCAGGACAACATGAACTGGTGTTGATAATGGGTGACCTGAATACACATCGGGACTGCCTGGCTCTACATGGGTAGGGCAACATGAATAAAGGAGAAGCCATTCTAGACTTCTGTCTGGGAAATGGCTGGATAGTAGCCAACACATGGTTCAGAAAGAGACGGTCACAAGATCACATACAAGAGTAGCCAACATGCAACTCTGGTAGACTTCCTCCTAGTGAGGAAAAGGCACTGAGGTGGAATCCATGATTGCAAAGTCATCCCCAGTGAAACAGTCAGCCCGGCCCACAACATAAACCACTGGTTGCCACAATCAGCTGTAAGCAGTGGTCAGAGAAGGCTCTATGATCAACAGCAACCAGGCTGAAGACTTGAAAGTTGACTGGAGAGAAGTACAACATTTCAAAGAATTAATCAGGGCTGTAACACCCCAAGAAGAGGAGGAAATAGGTGGAGATGAAGAATGGCAGTGCCTCAAAACAGCATGTGTCAGTACTACAGAACAGATATGTGGCTGAGCCAGGTATGGAAATAAGGTACATACAGAAAGCTGGGGGTGGAATGCTGAAGTCCAGGAAGTGATAAAAAGAAAGGAGGAGTGCAGGAAAAATTGGGAGACAGAAAAGACCGACCTGGCTAGGAAGGAATACTGGTTGGCTAAGAAAGGAGTTGCAATAACAAAGAACTGGGGACTAGAGGCACTCTACCAACTTCTGGAAAGTGATTCAGTAGGTGGTACAAATAAATCATCAGGTTGCAAGGCAAAGACAGAAAAGATAAAGAAGAAAGTCAGATGCCCTTCACAACGGGTCACAGCAGCAGGTTACTAGGCTAATGGCCCTGGGCCCTTATAAGCCTAGCTTGCACACAAAGCCGTAATTCTAACCATTCAGCTAACTCAGCTCAGTTGCTAAGATACCAGCAACAACCTGCTCACCAGTCCACAGAGCATCAAAGGCTGATGGAAGGAGTATTTCCAGCAGCTTCTGAATGAAGACAGCCCCACAGAAGCCGTACAGCCCCAGAAACAGCCTATGATGAGAGAAGAAGAGCCCACGCTGCATACTAGAAGTAGTAAGAATAGTACTAAGGAAAATGAAGTCGGAAAGCAGCAGGCTCAGATGAAGTGACGCTTTCGGGTTAACCACCCTTCATCAGTACACAAAATTGAATGAATCTAAAAGCATTTAAGTAGGAACACAATTGCATCACATGATTCAGCCAGCCTAACAAATTCTTCAAACAATTAATTTCTTAAAAAAACAGTATATAAATTCTAAAATTCCTATATGTTACCTAAACATTCTATAAATATAAGAAATAATACTATAACTTTCACATATACATATATATACCCACATACATCCATATTGCACTTAGAATATTTCATATAACTTACATAATAGATATAGGCAATAGTTAATAAAACACAATAACACTACAAATAATGTAAAAAGTGTTAAAAATATATATAACAGCCCCTCAATCAAATCTATTGGTGTATTTGGTATAGAATGCAATAAGATCTAAATATTTTCTCTTTGTCTTTTGATAAGAACTGGTTTGAGACTAGTCGCTACATTTAATCCAGGTTGTTGTTCTGCGTCTAATCTAATTATCCATTCAAGTTCTTTAAGTTCTAAAGAATTATTAATATCACCCCCTCTCAAACCAAGGTTAACCTCACAAATCACTCTAAATTTAAACGCATGCCCTTCATTTTCCTTAATATGTTTACTTAATGCATTTGTCATGATTTCCCTTCTAATTTCGGACTTATGTTCTATTATACGCTCTTTTAACTTTCTGATAGTCTTACCTATATAAAAACTTTTACATTTACTGCAAGTCGCAAGGTAGACTATTTGACAAGTGTTACAATTAGCTAAACATTTAAATTCATATTTTTCTTTTGTTATTGGATGTTCAAATATATTTGAAGAATCAAATATATCAACACAACATGTACAATTATGGCATTTTTGCATTAAGTTTTTCTTTGAATAAGTACCCTTTTCCTCTCTTTCTTTAAAATCTTTATAACATAACTTCTGTTTGAGATTCTCCATACTCCTAAAGGAAAAACTTGGTTTCATTCCTAATAACTCTTTAACCTCCGGTGAAGCTAGCATTATCAGCCAGTTTTTTTCTATGATATTACAAACATCTCTTGTATGGACATTGAATGTAGTTACATATCTTATTATATTTCTGTTACCTAACAAATTCATTGGTTGTCCATTAGATCCACCAAAAACAGGTTTATACTCTGTTTCTTTTCATTTTAATCTCATCGTATATATGTTCAATAATTTGTGATGGATAATCTAGCTTGATAAAATCCTGCATCATTCCACCTGCCTGGATTGTAAAATTTACGTCTTCTGTATTCAATTTACTAGTTCTAATCAATTGAGCTTTAACCACACCTTTAAATACATGTTGTGGGTCCATACTATTTTTTCTAATATATCTATTTGCACTCACTTCCTTTTTATAGATTGTTGTGTGTATACCATGTTCCTTCTTATATAGTTTAATATCTAAAAAAGTAATATCCTTCTCAGAATATGTCATTTTAAATTTTAAAAAACTTGTAGTATTATTTAAATAGTTAACATAATCAATTAATTCGACTACATTACCATCCCAAATAAGGCAACAGTCATCGACAAATTTCTTATAAAATTTCACCTTTGTGTTAAGTGTATTGTAATTTGTTAGGCTGGCTGAATCATGTGATGCAATTGTGTTCCTACTTAAATGCTTTTAGATTCATTCAATTTTATGTACTGATGAAGGGTGGTTAACCCGAAAGCTTTGCTTCTATTAAACCTTTTGGCGTATAAGTGTACAGATATGATAAAGATGCTAGTTGAGATAGGGGAGAAATGGCTCCTGAGGGTACTCATTGCAGTGTGGAGAGAAAGAAGTATCCCAGATGACTGGAGAGTAAGCATACTCATTCCAGTGTACAAAAACAAAGGGGACATCCACAAATGTGGGCAATACAGAGGCACCAAACTCCTGTCACATTGCATGAAAGTTCTGGAGAAGGTGACTGATAAACGGACATGCAGACTAGTTCATAGGTTCATAGGTTTATTCTAGGCTATCTGCCCGAGGGCATTTGCAAGCCTAGCCCATAGTTTTGTGGCTTATGCCACCCCTTTAGTATGGGGAACTATACCCATTATTTTGCTGTGCCTCTAGTAGAATGCAAGATGGGAAATGAGCAGTTGGGATTCAGGTCAGGATGCAGCACAACCGATCCGATGTTTGCAGTGAGGCAGATAGTTGAAAAGAAGCTAGAAATGAGAAAAGAGTCCAACTGGGAATTCCTAGACTTGGAGAAAGCATATGACAAGGTCTCTAGAAAGCTGATCTGGGCAGTACTGTGGTGGTTCGAAGTCCCACAAACACTGATAGAATTACAAGGACTCGGTGATTCAAGTATGAACAGTGTTCGGCCTCACAGAGGGGTTCCCAGTAGGATCGGGTGTTCAATAAATAGAAAACACAACCAACTGTTGAAAAACACACAAAACCAAGTCAGCAGCTCGTACAACAACTAATGCAACACAGTATTGTTGAAACCAGCAGTAAATGTTGAATATTTACACCAAAAAAGATAGTCCAAGTGACAAAATATCCGTTTTATTCCACAGAGTTTAGCGCTTTTATTCCTAGTAGAACTTCATCAGAACTCATGAAGTTCTACTAGGAATGAAAGTGCTAAACTCTGTGGAATAAAACAGGTATTTTGTCACTTGTACTATCTTTTTTGGTGGAAATATTCAACATTTACTGCTGGTTTCAACAATACTGTGTTGCATTAGTTGTTCTATGAGCTGCTGCCTTGGTTTTGGGTGTTTTTCGAGGATTGGGTGTTCACCAGGGTTCAGCTCTGAGCCCACTGCTGTTCATACTGCTGATGGACTACATTAGCAAACGGGTTGGAAGGGACAGAGCAACAAAGTTACTGTATGCAGATGATGTGGCATTACTGGCAGACTGAGTAAGAGCTTCAGCAGACGACAGAGAAATGGAATGCAAAACTGAAGGCACAGGGGATGAAACTAAGCATAGATAAGACAGTGGTAATGGCAGCAAATTGGGGATATCAGAAGAAGTTGAGAATTGAGATAGAAGACAAGACAGTAGAACAGAAATAGCTTCAAGTATCCGTGATGGGTGGTTCAGGAGAAGAGAAGTCTGAATGAAGAAGTCAAAGCTAGAATCAAAGGGGCTGCAGCCAACTGGCATAGAGTCTCAGGTGTAGTCTATGTCAGAAGAATGCCAAAGAAGCTGAAAAGTAAGGTGCACGAAACAGTGGTGCAACCAATACTACTGTACGGTACAGAAATCTGGGCAGTAAAGGCAGAACAAATGAAGAAGCTAGAGGTGATGGAAATGAAGTGCCTGAAAAGAGGGGGATGCACACTGTGGGACAGACGAAGAAATGAGGACATAAGAGTAGAAGACAAAGTAGCTCCAATTGCAGAAAAGATCAAAGAGAACAGATTACAATCAGTTGGACACGTGCAGAAAAGCAGAAGACGATCCAGTGAAGAAGATATGGGACAGACAGGAAGAAGGTAAGATGAAACTAGGACATCCAGCAAACAGGTGGATGGATTGTGTTTAAGATGATCTGAGACACTCAGGCAAGAGTGTTAAAGAAGGCAGGTGTCTGGCACTGAATCGAGAGAGATGGTGACAATTAACACAATACCCTGACCCCCATTTATAAAATGGGAAAAAGGGGAAGGATGATGATGCTGATGATGAGGGTCTGTGCACTGAAAGACACAACAATGTGGCAAGACTTCTGCATGGGGATTGTGCAACCACTACACTATACAAGTAGCTGATAAGCACTGGAAATATGAACCACAAAGCATTATCGACAGTGATAAAGGTCTGATCATACTGGGTAACCAATATCAACAGTTAAGAAACCAGACGGGAAGAAAATAAGATATAGCAGTCCAAGAAAAAAGGACAACAGTAGCATTAATAATTTAAACAGCTACAACCAGTGATTACAGTGTGTTATGTATGGAGAGAAGCAAAGTCAAACTGCCAGGATTTGCAAGCAGAAACAAGAGCAAAGTGAAATAGAGAGATCCTGGAAGTTCCAATAATAGCAGCGGCAACACCACTAATTAAAAATAATTTACAAGCATTTTTAAACATGCTACCAATATATATAACTCCCTCTGAACTGCAGAAGAAGCAATTCTGGGTACATAGAAGAAGCTTAGAATAGCACTTCTTGGCAAATGTCCTCATCTTCTAACCCACCAAACACAATCAAAACACCCCCCAATGTAATATTACAGCCAATGACAACACCATTATCCCCCCCAACAGACCACACCAAACTACTTGGTGTTGAGATGACAATAACCTCAATTTTCACATGCACATCTCATTAACCATAATAAAGTACACAAAAAACTAGGAGCTTTATACAGAAATAAGCAATTCCTCACCAAAACAGCCAGGATTTCAGTTGCAAATAGCCACCTAATCTCCACCCTACTCTACGCCTCTCCAATATTTACCAACCTAAGGCAAAGCGAATTAAATAAACTCGAGACTTGTAACCAAACAAACAAGCAGTATTTTCCATTTATTCATTTAAACTCGAGACTTGCTACAACAAAATAGCAAGGTTTGCCACTGGTGCAGACTACTGTAGCCACCACTACACCTCACTTACTGAACTAGGCTGGCTAGAACTCTCTAACCACCTTCAATTGTACCAACTCTCACTCGCCCACAAACTAGTAAATCATCCTCTAAAAGTCCCCTCCCTCCAAAATCTACTCCAACCCTATCATACCACCAGACTACTACGCTCCAGCAACAAAAATCAATTACAGGTAACTAGAACAAGGAACTCTGCTGGAGAAGCACTCTTTCTCCTACTCCACAGCAAAATTATGGAATATCCTTCCCCACACAATAACTTCTGTATCATCATGTACTAACTTCAAAGCTGTTCTAAAATCTCATCTAAAACAGCATGGGGCATGCCCCTGTAACAACCCTAACTAACATCTCTACCCCAACCACGCTAAACCTATCTTCCACCCTACTAACAATCTGTGATTACAGTCAACTACATTGTTTTTAAACCTATATTTCAGCTGTAATCTTAGCTAATGTTACTCATGAGTAATATCTGCTAGATCAACTATTAATATACTTGCCAGTCTTAATGGCACCAATGATATAAGTGTTTAGTACACACTCAATTGTCCTTTAACTAAATATATGACTCATTTTGAACTATAATTGTTTACTGCTATTGTTACACAAAAACCTAACTATACTTCTTGTAGCTTGTAATTAAATGTTTTTTTATTATGGAGCTTTTCTCCCTGGGCCTCTGCAGAAAAAGGACCTGTGTCCAGTCGGATTTTCCTGGTCAACAAATGTAAATAAATAAATAAATAAAATGTGTTGGTTTGTACAATTTAATGTAGAGCAGTGGTGTTTTAAAATTTGCTGCATCTAATGAGATAGGTAGTCTTATTAGGGCATAATTTCAATACATTTATAATGTTGCAGTAGCCCATTTCTTTTTCTCTCAAATATTTTGATTAAGATTTAAAAAAAAGTATAACAATTCATAAAAGAAAAAAAAGAGAAGTTTTTTGAACAAATTAACCACTCAAATTGAAAACTCTAACAATAAATTAAAATAAAACTACTACTTAAACACAATTATCAGTCATTCAAAATATATTTCTATTTCATATCAGGTTACACTCAAGTTTCTCAAGTACCTCTACAACTTTTAACCAGGAGTTGTAACACAAAGTGACTCTATGAATTCTCATCTTGATTGTAGACAGTTCCAGTTAAGAAACATTAAGTGCAATATTTTTTCTTTCTTTAATTGATGAAGTCTCACTCTTCCAGTTCATAATTACTTTACATGCTATAGCTAATAAAGTCCATAAAAGTAAATATTTTGATCTGGGAACACATTTAGGTATTGGAATATTAAACAATATCAAATATTTAGTTAACTGAAATTTATCATTAAAAACAGTTTGCAGAAAAAAAAATTAAAAACTTCCCAAAATGCTTTCAGCAATTTACAGTCATAAAAAACATACTGCCAGTTTGCTTTCAATTGTAATTTACATCTCCAACACCAAACATCTTGATTAAACATTAATTCCATTTTATAAGGAGTAATAAAGGTTCTATGTATAAATTTACAAGAAAACAACTTCCATTGCAACAAAAATGTTGTCTGCTTTGAAGAAATTAGCATTAACTTTTTATAATTTTCACTAGGAGGATGGATACTTATTGATCCATAATAATCCCAAAAATTATCTTTATAATACAATTTTGTATTTTTGACTACTTTACATATTTTAGACAGGTACCAGTTTCCTATTACTGTTTGGTTTACTATAATAATCATAAATTATATAAATTTGGGGACAATAGCCTTAATAGTTATATGCATTGACTCTAGTTTACTTATAATTTACTGCCTTAAAGTTTGCATGTCTACCCACATTTCACTACTTATATCATATTTGTCCATATTCCTTCATGCAAAGACGTTTTCCAGAGTCCATTAGTTGATGCCAATATATTACATTTTTCCCTAAATGTAGTCATTTTAGAGACATCAAACATGTTGATATTATTCTCTGTACAGGCTATATGGTATAACAGAAATGACCATGCTCTAAATTCTGGGATTTTATTTGGATAATTTTTAAATAAGTTTAATGCATTAGTTATGTATTTAGAACATATGTTTATTTTTATTCTTCAAAATATATTCCCTTATCAACCAATTAAAATTATTGGATAATATTTCACTAAACTGGATTGGCAAAGAGTGATTTGATTTTAACCAAATAAATTCCTGTATTTGTTTCCAATCAGCAGAATAAGGAGGATTTAATAGCAATGTTACGGTCTTAATAACAGAAGAAAAAGCATACATTTCTATATCTGGAAGGCCAATTCCACCAGATATCCAATCTTTTAGATGATGACAATGCTATTCAAGGTTTATTGAGATACCATAAAAAGTTTAACATTAGTTTATTAAATTGATGCATGCATGCTTTAGAAAGAGGAAAAGCTTGTATAATACATTTAGAAAGATGAGCATTTAATTAAAAAAAAACTATCCTGCATTGTAAAAGAAAATATTCCAACTATCTATAAGTTTAATTAAAATATTGGTATCATTAATTGTTAATGTTTCATTAATATCATTTGATAATCTAAGCCCTAGATACTTAATTGTATTATCTAGAACTATACATTTACAAAATGTCCTAACCATATGCTTATTACAGTTTATAAGTAAAATTTTAGTTTTATTATCATTAAATGTAATGCCAGAAACCTTTTGGAAGAGTTCCATTGTCTCAAATAAAGCTTGTAACAAACTGCCATAATCATTTAAGGTTAACAGAATATCATTTGCAAACAAGTGCATTTTAGAATTTAAATGATTAACAAAGTATAAATGTTCAAATCTGATACAATTCACAAATGGTTATATGACCAAAGCAAACAATAATGGGACACAATGGCCATCCTTGCTTAGTACCTTTAACTGTAATTAGTCTAGATGTCCACAATCCAATATTTATATAAGCTAAAGAAATTTCACATAGTAATCTAATTTTATAAAATCTTGTGAAAAAAACATTCTTCCAGGGCTAGCAGTAAATAATCCCAGTGAAGTGAATCAAAGACACTACTAATGTCTAGACTTATTAGAGTCAAGCTTCCTTTTGTAATATTAACATAGCCAATAGTAAGAACTCTTAATATTATCATACGTTTCTATTTAGTATAAAATCAGTTTAATCTTCAGCAATCAGTAAAGATAAAAACAGTTTAATTATGTTAGCATATACTGCCATAAAAATCATATAATCAACATTTACTAGGGATATTGCTCTATTAGATGAGCATTCTTTTCCATCTTTGTCAGGCTTTAATATTGGAGAAATGAATGTACATTTCCATGACAAAGGAATATATTATTGCTTCTTTAGCCAATGCAAAGACACTTAATATTGTTAAGTTTTCCTTAGGTAATAATTTATAGATCGCTGGAATAATACCGTGTATCCCAGGTGCTGCATTTAATTTTAATTTATTAACTTGAAATTTAAGTTCTAACATTGAAACTGGCTTATCTATTAGCTTTATTTGGTCTTCAATTAACTTATTTTGATAAGTAGTACAAAAATGTTTTTATTATACTTTGATATATATTACTGAATCATACAAGTTAAAGTGTATTTTAAAGGCCTCTATGATGCCTTCTAAATCTGAAACCTTCTTCCTAGTTCAAGGAATATAAACTTGTTTTATATGATTAGATTTAATAATCTTTTTTGTTCTGTTTGCTAATCTACATTGGTTTTATTATTCAGAGAATAAGAGCTCATTTTAATCTTCTCTGCATTAATCATAGTTTTATGGTGTAATGTCTCTAAATATTTGTATTCATCTCATCAAGATATTTTGTTAGGTTTTTATTACCTTTCTGGATATCTAATTTTAGTTTGTCAACCTTAATTTGTAGACTAATAATTCTTTACTCCATTGTTTTTTCTAATTACTACAGCAGGATAGAACTTTGCCATATATATGATTTTAAAGAATCCCACACATATATCTCAGCTATATCCTTTGTTAAATATACATTCATAAAGCACTGAATTTCCTTGTTATAAAATTCCTTAAAATCTTTACGGTTAGTTGCATATGATGGAATTCTAGTAATAGAAACACTTTGTTTTGCATTCATTTTCAGTTCAAATGTAACTGCACTGTGATCAGACAGAGGGCAAATGACAACTTTATGTATTTTTCCACGTATTTCACTTGAAATATATACTCTATTCTTGTCTGGGTATCATGTCAATGTGAATAATGTGTCAAAAAAATAATGAATCTGCCTCTGCAAATTAATTTATGTCCTTAATACTAAACATATCTGTGATGTCTATTAACGCCTTGGATGGCGCTTGTTTTCCACTCTTATTTGTTGTGGTAGTATCACAATCATTCAATATACAATTAAAGTTTCCAGTAGAAATGTCCCTTTAGTATGTTGTAAAAACAATCTTCTCAAATTGTTGCTTAACAACTTTAACTCCTAACCCAGAAATCTAATAAAGGTTTATCAATGTGTACATGTTTCTGTTTCGAAAGATACTAGACAAAACATCCCAGCTATATCCTTGTACAGATTTATGCCTTTAAGCATTAATACAGAATGTTTCCATAAAATTGCAAAACTTTTTTTGCTTGTTTATGAGCTAACAAGTACTGAATAGTTGTTAGTATTATGTCTGTTATGCCCTCCTGTAATAAATGTGCCTCTTGTAAAAATACAACTCTAGCATTAAACATTTTTAGATATTTGCTTAAACTTCCCCTTTTGTAACAGTTATTCAGACCATTAATACTAAAAGAAATACACTTCATATATAATACATTAGTAGAGCCATATACTCATAATATAATAAAATAAAATATGACTAAAAATAATTGCATATGTTTATCAAACAAGCTGAAGTTATTAATGATTGTTGGCACCAAATTATAGGTAATTAAACATGGAAATACTAAACACTTAAATAAAAAGTAACCATACATTCACTGAGGTTTAAGACCCTACTTCTGAACAGCATTTCTATTCAAGCATTCTCTCTAAAGTCTCCTCCCAAGTCACATCTCATATCTATTTGAGATTGCACTTTATACACACAGTTACTTATTAAACAAATATTAACAAATGAGTAATACAAATTTAACATACAAAGTTAATCTGTAACTCACTTACATTATTTTAATATAATTGTATAATGGTACTATATGTGCTTATAATCTTATATATTACTAATTGAGATGCCAGAGGTTTACATATGCATGTGTATGCATAAAATGATGCGAGTTCAAAGAGTAAAGCTAGTATACTTTTATTAAGTAATAGATATGTACAACATGAATCCCAGTCAACATTCGAGAACCATGTTACTAACAACCTTAACTATCAACGTATGATAAATGAACTTATAAAACAAAAAGGATGGCATCTTAAGAAAGCTTAAAAAAACTAGAATCTTGTAACCTAGCAGTATAACTTCCATTGATATTGTACAGTTTAAAAATGTTGCTTGCGCATATATTATGAAACAATGTGCAGATTAATTAAGTAGCTCTTTCAACTGAAATAGCAAAATATCCAAAGAGTCATTTTGCTTATTAAGTAGTGACCTAAAGCAGTTATGAAAAAACATTTACTTAAATAATAAATGTGGTTAATTTCAGACATGAATCATAATCCTGTTTTAATATTTATCTGAAAGGGGTTTAACCATTAATAATTGGCCTGCCGTTTAACAAGGATCTGATGAATAAAATTCCTCACCTCCACAATGAATTGAACATTGAAGAAATTTAATAATATGTAGACATGCTAAGAAAACAGTAGTTTTCTTTATAAAAAAAAATATAATTCTGTTATGTACAAATGAAAGCCCTTACCTCTGTCTCTCCCCACCATTTGTACAAAAAAAAATCCATACCTTACCTACAGAATATCTCAATAAATACAAGCATTTATGTCTGAGGAGATGTACTAAAAAATAACAGTGCATTAAATCGTACCTGTAAAGCAGCTATATATATATATATATATATATATATATATATATATATATATATATATAGACTTATAAGTGCCAAGTTAACTTCTCTTCTATGCTGTTTTAAGCCTAACCTGTTTCCTCCAAAATGTAAAACTCAAACTATCTGTGAGGTATAAACCTCCATCAATATGCCATCTCCCAAGTCATATACCAATGTATATTTATGAAATATAAGGTTCTTTATCTTGCCATAAAAACATCTATAAAAATGCATAGCTGTATCTGTCTGTGGTAACTGTGACGTTTGGAGAACACCCTAAACATCAAAATATGGGGAGATAATGATTTCTGCAGGGAAAAAAGCAAGTCCACACACAAGCCTTAAATAACTCTATGGATATCAATATTTCTATTTATAGAATAGGCTAATGTACTACAATCTGTACTCCCAATTTTACAAAATATATCTATCAAGTGCTTGAATTGAAATAGGCTTTTATATTTCATATAACATTAATAATATATACATATTTGTGTGTGGAAGGTGCAACTTCCCCACACTGGGTCAGTAATCAAAGAGGCTGAATTCTTACCACTGACACTGCAGACGGACATTCACTTAGAATACAAATGGATACACTCAGTATTTCCAGATGCAGCTCTCTGCATAAAAGTACAATTTCCCTTAAAGGCAAACAGGGAACACACACACACAGTCAAGGTATGGATCTCTCCTTCTTCCTCCAGGTCCCCAATAAGACCCCCCCCCCACTAGTACAGCTGCAGGGTTAGGTCTTCAGAAGAGTGCCCAAGCCAAATCCTCCAGCACCCTTTCTGTGAAACCAGTGCTTTGTGTCCCTACTCCAACTAGATGACAGAAACACAGGTTTGATTCACACACACACACACACACACACACACACACACACACACACACACACACACACACACACACACACACACACCTCCCCCTTCTGTCCAGAGCATAATGTAGTTATATAGAGACACCACAATCAGCTACTCTAATGCCCTTAAAGGATGTCCAATTATATTGTGCAATATTAATACTAATACAAATGGTAGTAGTTGACCAAGACAGCTAGGCCTTCAGGAGTAGCCCACACAGTGTCACCAAATAAATATAAGCACTCTCAAAGGTTAAACACTTTCTAAAAGGACCAGCCACAATAACAGTTTTAAATAGTTGTAATAATAAAGGAGCATGAAAATACTGAATATATAGTTACAGTAAACCACAGAGTTCGAATTACAGGAAATAGTGAAAATAACATTGATGGACAGACTCAAACAAATGAAGAAAAACAGTAATAAACTAATCTTGCTGTATATTCCTCACTGATCTAAAGAAATTAATGTTCTTCAATAACTTACTTGGGCAAGAAAAAAATTAAATATGTCATCTATCTTTCTAGTCAAGTTCCCAAACAGAATACTCATTACTCAGGGATTACTCCCTGTAATATCCAAAAAGATATTTCCAGGGCTGGCAGAATGACCTCATCTGATCACCTAACTCTAGGTTCTCACACTATCCCCTTCTGAAGTTGAGAGAGAAATTTAGCATAGACATGTAAAAATGCATACTTAGAGCGTTTCTAATGTTTACAGCTTGCATGAGGCCAAGAAACAATCACAGTACAGTACAGTCACAGTACTTCCTTTCTTTCTACTGAAGCTGATAAACAATGGATTCTTCCAAACCTACAGTGTCTGGTCCTATTCATCACTGTAGGAAACCATTTTAATGGTATAACAGCTCATTTACATTTCCTTTATTTTTCTTAAAGTAAGCTAGCTGGACAACCTCTGCTCTTCCAGTGTTTTCAGTTACAGTATAAACATTCAATTAGTTACTACCTGCATGTATACTTCCTTTCTGTCCAGCAGGACCCACTGCTGATGCATTTTTCAACACTAGCAACTTTACATTTTAATATTTAAATGTCATACAGTTCTAATACATTTGTAACATAAGCATCTGTACAAGTCAGTTTGGTATTCAAAGGATATCATTATTTACAAAATTCCAGCTAGCTATGCTGGCACTAGCCCATATCATCACATTTCTCCCCATCTTGAGTACTCAAAGCAAGTTTTTCAAGTGACCCTTGAGAAACATGGCTTGAGAGAAATAAGCCTATCTGGAAAGATATTACCCCATTCCCTGTCTTGAGAGCCCATCTGCATTGGCACTGCTGACACACCACTATGGTGTTGTACTGACATATGCCTGCAGTCCTAAGCTCCACCTTAACTTGGCATTTTGCTGGCTGCCTCTATGTAGCCATGTTAAGGGACTGTGGTCTGCAATTACAATGATTATATTCCATACAGATAAGGCTAGATTTTCTGCACAGCCCACACTATGGCTAGACATTCCTTTTCTAAAGCTGCATAACAATCCTCCCTGGGTTGGAGATATGGCTGAGATATACCATTGGGTGTTGTTCTCCCTTTGAGGAAACCAAGGTAAATACAGCCACCACCCTATGTTTGAAGCATCTACCTGCACAACAAATTATTTGCTGTAATCTGGATTGGCTAAGATGGGGGGTCCTCCCAAAGCTCCTTTAAACTTCTGGAATGCTTGCTCACATGCTGGGGCCCATACTATTTTATCTGGCCTGTTTTTCCTCATCAGATCTGTGAGGCAAACAGCTATTGCACTATAAAACTGGGAACAAACTTTCTACAGTACTCTGCTGCCCCTAAGAGTGCCCTCACATGTTTTTTGGTAACGAGGCAGGCTATGCCTGAATGGCTTCCAATTTGGCAAGTTCTGGCCTAATCTTACCACTCCCTACTCTATGTCCCTGATAGGAGATCTCTGCCATACCCACCTGACACTTACTAGGCTTAATGGTCAAGCCTGCCCTTTGCAGTCTGCCCAGCACCTCCCTGGCATGCTGAAGGTGCTTTTGCCAGGAATGTCTGTACATGGCAATTATTAGCCAAGTAAGCAAGGGCATACTCTCCTGGTCCTGCTAGGATATGATCTACCAGTCTCTGGAAATTCGCTGGGGCATTTTTCATTCCAAAGGGCATTTCTGTGAACTCATACAAGCAGAAAGGAGTCACAAAGGTGACCTCTCTCTAGTGCTGGGAGTCAAGGGCACCTGCCAGTAGCCCTTGGTCAGAACAATAATGGTCAGATACTTAGCCCCACCCAGCTTCTCCAAGGTTTCCTCTGTCCTAGGCATGGGGCAAGCATCTGACTCTGTGTGACTATTTAGTCTTCTGTAGTCCACAGAGAACCTGATGCTGCCATCCTTCTTTCATATCAGCCCACTGGGGAGGCCCAAGGATTGCTGGACTCTTGGATTACTCCCAGTTCCAAAATCTCTTCCCTCAAGAGTCTGTCTGACTCACTCAGGCACACTGTAAGGGGTTTGCTTGATAGGTCTTTGGGGTACTGTATCCATAATGTACTGCAGCAGGTGGGTGCACCATGGTTTCCCAGTGAATATGTCCCCAAACTCATGTAACACTGCTTGGATTTCTTGAACCTGGGTAGGGGATAGCTGCTGGGACACTGCTACCCCTTCCACAGAGGTGTCAGTCTGAGCCTCACTGAGATCAGTCACCAGATCCCCCACAGACTCCTCCTGCCAGCCATGCAAATACTAGTACAATAACCTCCCTATCATGGTAAGGCTTCATCATGTTAACATGGTACAATCTGTGCCCCTGCCTCGCAGTTCTACTATGTAGTTAATATCACTGACCATCCCTGCCACTTGGAAGGTTCCCTCCCAAGCTGCCTGCAGCTTACTGAGTTTGACAGGAATGAGCACCATAATCTGCTGTCCCACAATATACTCCCTGGCTCGAGCATTTCTGTCACACCAGACCTTTTTCTGATGTTGGGCTCCTGCCAGGTTCTCCTGGGTCAAGCCCATGAGCTCCCTAAGTCTTGTCCTGAAGTTTAGGACATATGGCACAACAGACTACTTGTGGGATTCAATATCACCCTCCCACTCATCACAAATCAAATCTAAGGACCCCTTCACAATATGCCCATACAGCAACTCAAAGGGTGAAAAACCTGTGGATTCCTGGGGCACCTCCCTGTATGCAAAACAATAGATGGGGCAAATACTTGTCCCACTTTCACCAAGTGGTCTGCAAATGCCCATAGCATAGTCTTTAGTGAGGAGTTTAACCTCTCCACAAAACAATTAGTCTGGCGGTAGTAGGGGTGGTCTTTAGCTGCTTCAGTCCACAGCACTCCCACAGACAAGCCAGCAGGTCTGACATTAAATTGGCACCTCTGTCAGTATTTCTTTTGGGAAACCTACCCTGTTGAAAATCTATAACAAAGCATCGGTCACCTTCTCTGCCTCGATGAAGGACAGAGCCACCACCTCAGGGTATTCAGTAGCATAATCTACAACCACTAGAATATACTTCTTCCCTGTGGAATCTGGAATACTCAGAGGCCCCACAATAAGCATAGCTACCCTCTGTAATGGGTTTTCAATTACAGGAAAATACATCAAATGAGCTTTGACCTTGTCTCCTGCCTTGCCTATTGTTTCGGCACTGCTCACATGTCCTGCAGTACCCCGTTACATCTCGCTAAGGCTAGAAGTGCCAGATGGTAGGCTCTGGGCACTATCAACTGCTCAACTGCTGTATTACATCATCTTCTAGCCCTCCCTCAGGGGTCCACTTCTCTATACAGTAACCCTTTGTTCCAGTATACAGACTCCCTTTTCCTTGAGAATCAGGCGCCTCCCTAGCTACCTCCTTCAAGCCTTGTAATGTAGGGTCTGAGAGCTGATCTTGTCTCCACTCTTATCTTTGTGACTTTTCCCAGATCTCTTTCCACAGGAAGTCTGGTATCTTTTGACTGCAGTGCCTCAATGTCAGCCTTGGCACTACCACTCACCTTTGCCCTCACAGTCACCCTATTCAAGGGAACATCAGTACCTACCAGCAGCTGTGGGTCATCTTCAGGCTCACTGGTACGCGGTAGCTCCCTCCCTGAATTAGCAATATCACTAGTATTGACTTCAGAGGTGTGATCTGTCTAGGTCTCCCCCAGGCAACAAGACACACATGCCTATCTCCAAGCCTGTGCATCACTGCATACACACAAGGTACTGCATTATCAAAATCATTCCCTCTCAAGACAACTGCAGGGATATCCTCTAACACATCTACTTGCTTGCTTCCTTTTCCACCCTCCCAGTCAATGTGAACCCTAACCAAAGGCATCTGAAATGGGATCCCTCCTAAAGCTCTGAATGGAGTGGACTGCCCAAGCAAATACTCCTCCTCTTTAACCACTACAGGCCTCACAATGGTTGTATCAGAGGCTCTCTCTCTTGGCAGTGGTCTGTTTTCCATCCACCAAGATAGGATACAAACTCTGGTTGTAGACTGGTACCCCTGTTCTCGCCAGACAACTTACCACTGGCATTGTGTTATCCCCACTTGCTGACTCCCCCACCTTTTGTTCCCCACCTTGCCCCGTGGACATCTATGCGATACATGGCCTACTGGTTACATTTAAAACATTTAACCCTTGATAATGGCCATGTACCTGAACTATTGTCTTCCCCTGTTACTGGCAGACTCTGTTGGGGTGGTTTAAGCTGCCTACCATGGGTTCTCTTACATCCATGTGCAGCACTGGGTATCCTTGTCCTGTGCAGTGATGCCCTGCTTGCCAAGTATAGATCTCCTTTCCCCCCCAGCTCATGTGCAGAGTTGTATTCCCCATCTGCCAACCAGATTCTCATGTCCTCAGGCAAAGTGCTAAGGGTTTATTCCCTCACCAAAAGGTCTGCCAGCCCTGGAAAAGTGGTGACTTGACACCCACTCACCCACCTATGAAAATAAGTGCTTAGTTCAGCAATATAATCACATATACTTTCATCTAGCTTGTTGTCTGTGCTCACACAATTTTTCTGTAAGCTTCAGTTATTAACTTAAAGCATTTCAATAAACATTTTTTTAACTTCACCATAATTTAAGCAATCAGTATCAGACAATTTAGAAACAGCAGTCAAGCTTTACCATGGAGTAAGGGGGTGAGGAACTGTACCTAGAGGCCTCTGTCAATTTTAAACTGTTAGTTTTATTCATATATTTGAAAGAGTATGCTGTCAGAATTATCAACTTGGTATTGAGGAAAAAGGTCACTGACCTTTATCGCTTCACGGGTACGGTTACACCCTTTCCCCATTACCTCCATGACCCTGGTGAAGAGTCAGCATTTCTTTTTCATATTGCCTCTGCCTCTCATTTTCTTCAGCTTCCAAACATCTCAGTCTCCCTTTTTCTTCAGCTTCCACATGCTGCATTCACTCTGCTGATTCTAATTCCAACTGTTTGGCCTGCAGATCAAGTCTCTAACTCCAGGCAGGTTTTTAAGTCCTCTGAGGAAAAGGTGAACTGTCCTGTCTCTGAGAGCTGTACATCCCCAATGCCAGACTGGTTGTCTTCCTGGCTTTTGGTCTGTGCTGCAGCTCTGATTAAGGCTGCAATCATTTCCCCTTTAGTCAGGTTAGCATGCACGAGTCCCTTGGCTTGGCACATCGCAGCCAAATGGTTCCTTGTCAGCATGCCATAATCCACTGCTAACATCCTTGCCTGCTTTTACTGACTAACGTAAGCTAACAAAAAGTAAATAAAACTACTGTGATATGAAACTATGAATGTCTACTTTGTGGCTGCTTGAGAGTACATCTTTAGTGACAACTGCTTAGAGGCTACAGAAATTCAAATAATATCCACACTACTGTTCACCAATAAGGGACGTCCTCACACTGGGCCAGTAATGAAGGAGCCTGAATCCTCAACATTGACACTGGAGAGGGACATTTCTCTTGGAATACAAATGGATACACTCAGTATTCCAGATGCAGCTCTCTGCACCAAGTACAATCTCCCTTAAGAGCACACAGGGAAACACACCACAGTCTGGGGTCTGCACCTCTCTGTCTCCCTCCAGGTTCCTAATAAGATTCCTCACTGGTACAGCTGTAGGGTTAGGTCCTCTGCCAAATGCCCAACCCAAGTCCTCCAGCACCCTCTCTGGGAAACCAGCGCTTCAGGCCCCTGCCACAAGTAACTAACACACACAACACTGAGATTTGATTTTTACGCAAACACACAGCTGGAAAAGGCTGATATATGTTTACTAGCTATGCTCCTTTCTGCCCAAAGTATAAGGTAGTTATCACTGCCACCAGACACTCCACAATCAGCTGCTCTAAGGCCCTTAACAAAGGGTGTCCAATTATACTGTGTAATATTAATACTAACACAAATGGTACCAGCTGACCAAGACAGCTAGGCCTTCAGGAGTGGCACACACAGTCACCAAATAAATATAAGCACTCTCAACAGTTAAATACTTTCTAAAAGGACCAGCCGCAATAACAGTTTTAAATATATTTAATAATAAATAATAAAATAACATGAAAATACTGAATATACATTTACAAAAAAAACACAAAGTTCAAATCACAAGAAATACTGAAAATAACACTGATGGACAGACTCAAAGAAAAACAGGAATAATCTTGCTATATATTTCTGACTGATGTAAATAAATTACTGTTCTTTAATAACTTACTTGAGCAAGACAAGATTAAATATGTCAGCAATCTTTCTAATCAGGCTCCCAAACAGAATACTCAATACTCTAAGATTACTCCCTGTAATATCTAAAAAAAATATTATTTCTAGGGCTGACAGAATGACCTCATCTAATCACCTGACTCTAGGTTCCCACAATATCCCTTTTTGAAGTTGAGAGAGGAATTTAGCATATACATTTCCCTTATTTTTCTTAATGTAGGCCAGCTGGTTAACCTCTACTCTTCCAGTGTTCTTTGTTACAGAATACACACTTAATAAGTTACTACCTGAATGTATATTTCCTTTCTGTCAGCAGGACCCACTGTTGATTCATTTTTCAACATTAGCAACTTTACAAATATATTTTGATAGTCAAATGCCATACAGTTCTAACATCTGTAACATAAGCATCAGTACAGGTGAGCTTGGCATTCAAATGCCATACAGTTCTAATAAATTTGTAACATAAGGATCTGCAAAAATCAATTTCATATTCAAAGAATATCATTCTTTACAAAACTCCAGCTACCTATTGCTGGCACTAGGCCATATCACAGAGGGTAACAATCTATCTGAATGCATCTAAAATACATCATAAAGTGAAAGTAAAGGACTATTGTGATTGACACCTTATTTTCATATATCATAAAACACATACCTTTAACGCAATGTTCGGTGTAGACGACGGCTTATAAATTTCCATGTACCTCAGTAACATAACATTAAATACCTTACTATTTACACATCACCAGAAGTACAGTTTTAAATGTGTGTGACTTCTTTTATGACTTTAATTGCTATCACTGTTTAAGTGCTGGTCGCCAATCATTCATTAACAGTCACTGGCTTAAGAGACAGAGAGAGAGAGAAAAAAGACAAATTCAGAACTTAAGTCAGACTCTAAGATGTCTCTGTGTATTAGAGTCAGGAGAGAAATAAATATTTTACCCAGGCAATATAGTTTACAACTTTCAAGACCTTCACAAAATAGCTATACCCTTGACTCATATCTTTAGCTTATTGCTAGCATAATAACTTCCCAACAATTAATTAACAATACTGTGATGCCTGAAGTCAGTAACAAATGGCAGACACTCTATACTGTGATGCACAAAGTCAACGTATGGCAGATGCTCTATTTTTCTAATTTGATATCCTTGGTAATATTGGCATCATTGCAAAATCTATTAATTCATCTACCCTCTCGAACCACAAAACCATTAACACAGGATCTGTACCGTTAAGCACCTGAACCTCCAGCATTCGCAGATTCATCACAGTATTTTACTTCATAGAATATTTATGTTACAGGTAAATATTTTAAATAATGTTAAACCAGAACAGGCACCTTTTCTAACCTTTGACCTTGAACTTGGCACCACTACTCTGCCATCCTGATTTCCCCTTGACCATCCACACAATCGGTAAACAGCCCACAAGATGAAGAACATAAAAAAAACTCTTCCAGCTTGCAACCTTGGCAGGAAGTGCAAAGACTATCTGAACAGGAAAGCAAACCTAAAACGACACCAGATATAGCTTGAGCTCATCTCTAGTTTTGAAGGGAAACCAACTAATTCGTAAAATGTAGTTAAGGAAATCAATCCACATAAAATAGCTTCTAAACCGCAACTCACCACACACAAAAAACACCATCCAAGCCATCACCATAAAGTACAGTTTTGTACCTACCATAAATGTAGATGTCCGAGAGGAATGCATCTGCAGTCTTTACAAATGGGTTGTCCTGTCGTCAGGCAGCCCTTCGGTCGGCCGGATTCCAAAGTCTGGGTCTGGCTTCGGCTGGTGTCGCACTTCACCCGACGTCATTGCGGCAGTTTTTCGGGTATAAAGGCATCAGCCGACGCCATTTTCCTCAGTGTTTCTTGCCCCAGATGCCAGGTGCCCTCTAGGATGGCTTAATTTGGATAAATGCCAAAGTTTCCAAATAGTAGAGAGCAAACACATAAAATAAGCATGTATGTACATATATACAAACAAATACACCATAATAGATCCCCCCCAAGCTAGCTGAAGATTGGCAAATACCCTAGGAGTACCTCAGAGGGGAAGGAGGGTGGGTAATCCTGACTGCAGATGCATTCCTCTCGGACATCTACATTTATGGTAGGTACAAAACTGTACTATGTCCTTCAAGGATGCATCTGCAGTCTTTACAAATGGGTAGAATACCATAGCTAAACTAGGGGAGGAGGAAATGAGAAGAGATTATGGTGTAGTTAGGATCCCTTGCAAAACAGCAGTGGCAAAACCAGCACGGGATCTAGAGTATAGAGGTAAGTTATAATGCTTGGCAAATGTATGCACGGAGGTCCAAGTAGCAGCCTCTATAATGTCCTTGGTAGCCACTCCTCGTAAGAAAGCTGTGGTAGTGGCTGTAGCCGTTGTGGAGTGAGGCCTGATGTTCTCTGGAGTTTTCTTTCCATGGTAGGAGTAACAAAATCTAATGCAATTTCCTATCCATTTTGAGATTGTCTGTTTAGAAATTGGTTTTCCTTCTTTTCCTGTTGCATATGCTACCAGAAGCTGGTCAGTTTTTCTATTGTTTTTTTGTCCTGTCCAGGTAGTAGCGTAATTGTCTGTGTACATCCAGGGTATGTAAGAGCTTTTCTCCCCTGTTCTGTGGATTGGGGAAGAATGTAGGAAGGTGGATAGCCTGATTTAAAGAGACTCTGGATACCACCTTAGGCATAAATGTAGGATTTGTCCTCATGGACACTATCTTGATGGAAGATCAGGAAGGGTTGTACTGCCATTAATGCTTGTAGTTCAGTGACCCTTCTTGCTGAAGTTATAGCCAGCAGGAAAGCAGTCTTCCAGGATAAGCATTGCAATTCTGCTGTAGCTGCTGGTTCAAAAGGAGGTAGAGTCAGTTTTTCTAGCACAAAGTTCAAGTCCCATGCTGGCAATGGAGGTTTCCTGGGAGGTTTTACATTTTTAATTCCTCTCAGAAACTGTCTGAGCAGAGGATGCGAGAAGACAGGAGGATCCAAGCTGTATTCTGCTGAAATAGCTGAGGCATGTATCTTGATGGAGGAATAGGACAGGCCTGTATGGTAGAGCTCCGCCAAGTACTCCAGGATGTTGGCTATGTTCACCAGTGTCACATCTTGCCCCTTTGCAGTACTCCAGATGAGATATCTTTTCCATTTTGCTGCATAATTCTTTCTTGTTGAAGGTCTACGAGCCTCCAGGATTATGTCTTTAACCCTTTGGGATAAATTTGTGTTAATTGCTGTTATGTAATGTTCCAGGCAGTTAGCTGCAGAGTTTTTAGGTTTGGATGCAGAATGCTGTAGTTGTTCTGTGTGAGCAGTAATGGGATCGGGGCAGTGTCCATATTTGTTCCCGGGACATGCTCCTCAGCAGTGGATACCAATGTTGTCTTGGCCAGTCTGGGGCTATCAGAATGATCCTCGGACATTCCTCTTTGATCTTGAGAAGCACCTTGTGCATCAAAGGAAGTGGTGGGAATGCGTATGCTGTCAGGTTTTTCCAACTGAAGGATAGGGAGTCCACCTTCCAAGCAAGTGGGTGGTAAGTCCTTGTGCAGAATTTCTTCAACTGGTGATTGAAAGGGGATGCAAACAAGTCTATTTGTGGTACACCCCATTCTCTTGTGATGGTTTTGAAGATGTCCGGATGCAGCATCCATTCGTGGGCATCTGTTGTAGTTCTGCTTAATATGTCTGCTAGAATGTTTTCCTTCCCTGGTACATAAATTGCCTGTAACTGAATGTTGTAGCTCAGAGCCACATCCCATAGGTCCTGTGCCAGCCGGCATAGAGGGTATGAGTGTGTGCCTCCCTGTTTGTTGATGTACCACATAACTGTGGTGTTGTCTGTCCTTATCATCAACTGGCCTTCTTGGAGAAAAGGTCTGAATGCCTGGATTGCCAATTTTACTGCCATCATTTCTTTTAGATTTATGTGCAGATGCAGCTGGTCTTGAGTCCATAGGCCTTGAATGCACTTGTCCATCATGTGTGCCCCCCAACCGAGGTCTGAGGCATCTGTCGTGATGGTTTGTCTTGGTTGACTTTTGCAGAAGGGCAGTCCTGTGTTTGAGTGAGAGGCCTGAGCCCACCATAAGAACTCTTGCTTCAGGCATGGGATCATTGGAATTTTGGTTTCTAGGCTGTGCTTGTGCTGAGACCACAAATTCTTTAGGTACCACTGTAGCTTTCTCATATGCAGCCTGGCATGAGGTACAAGTATTATGCAGGATGCCATGAAGCCTAGAGCTTGAAGCACTTTTCTTGCAGTTAGATGGCTCTGCTTTGTTAATGCCAAGAAGTAGAGAGGAAGTTGTTCTTTCTTTTCTGCAGTTAGGAATGCCATTTGTTTTGATGTGTCCAGTTCTGCACCCAGAAAGGTTATTCTTTGGGATGGAATCAGCCTTGACTTTTTTGTATTGACTGTATATCCCAGGGCTTGCAGCAGGTAGATGACTCTTTGTAAGTCTTCTGTTAGTTTGTTTTTGTTGTCCGCTTGTATCAGGCAGTCGTCCAGGTAGGGATAGATTTGAATTCCCTGAAGTCTGCAATGAGTGATTACTGATGCCAGGCATTTCGTGAACACTCTGGGCGCAGTAGATAAGCCAAAGGGCAATGCTGAGAATTGATAATGCTCTGATCCTGCAAGAAATCTGAGGTATCTTCTGCAAATTGGTCTTATGGGGACGTGCAGGTATGCCTCCTTGAGATCTAGAGTTACCAGCCAAGACTCCTTGCCCAGCATGGGAAGAAGCTGCTGTAGGGTCAGCATTTTGAATTTTGGAACAATGAGGAATGTGTTTAAAGCGGACAGGTCTAGAATAGGCCTCCATTTGTTTTCTTTTCTTGGTACCAGGAAGAGCCTGGAGTAAAATCCTTTTCCTTGCTCCATAAATGGTACCTTTTCCACAGCTCTCATTGTTAATAATTGAGATATTTGTTTTAGAGCTTCTGTCCTTTGAGAAGGTGGTAGATTTGGCATTCCTCTCTTTCCTGGTAGTGTATGGAAATGGAACCTGTAACCTTTGTCTATAGTCTGCAAAATCCATTTTTCTCTTGTAATGCAGTGCCAGTTTCTTGTAAATAATGTTAGCTTTCCGCCTAAGGGTGCTTCTAGTTGTTCCCTGGTTGGCGGTGCCACCGCCAAGTCACTGTGATTGAGTTGTTGTAGTGGTGGTGGCTGTATCCGTGCCTCGTTGGTTGTTACCCTGCCACTGGCGACCCCTGTAGGCACCCCTGGATTGGTTTCTGCCTCTAGAGCACCTATTCCTGCCTCTTTGTGCCTTAGAGGAGTCCGGAAAGGACCAATTCTTGGAGGGCCAGTTCCTGCTAAACCTTGGAGGTTGAACTTGTAAGAAATCTTTCACTGTTTGCACAGATTTTGCTTTCTCTTCCATCTTTTTTAGTACCTGCTGTGCGGGAGCACCAAATAAATTGACCTTGTCCATAGGTGCATCCAAAAGCTTAGTTTTGACATGGTCTGGTAATGCCTGTTCTTTCAACCATGCATGCCTCCTGATAACTGTGCCAGTCATGCTGATCTAAAGGAAGCCTCCAGTGCATCATAGCCACATTTTAAAGAATGGTTACTAACCTGCTGTATGTTATGTAACATTTCTTGAACATACTTTTTATCTAAAGATTCTTCTGAGGACAGCTTTTTAGTCAACTGATCAAGCATAAACTCTTGATATTGAATCATATGAAATTGGCAGTTCAAAGCTCTAGCTGACAAAGTAGCAGAGGTGTAAACTTTTTTACCCCATCTCTCTAAGGACCTGGATTCCCTATCAGAGGGGAGGGGGTTTTTAGAAGAAGTAGCTGCTACAGCTTTAGGGCCCTGGGAGATAGTCTCTGGATCTGCAAAAGGAGCCTTATATAAGTGGTGATGAGTGTCCGGGACCCTGTAGTACCTATCGGGCTTAACAGGGGCCGGAGGTAAAGTATCAGAGCAGTGCAAGCATCATTAAATGCATCATCAACAACAGATAGAACTGGAGGTATAGCTAAAGGCCTATGCTGTGGTAAGTGTAGAAAGGTCCTAAGCCTTTTTCTAGAGTCTGAGAAATCCTGGCCCTGCCACTGGAATTGTTCCCTCATAGCATGCAAGGTTTCCCCAAAGGAAAATTCCTCAGGAGGAGAGGCTGAAGGGATGGACTCCTCAGCATCAGAGTCTTCGTAAGGAGAATAAGAAGCCTCAGGAGGATCTGTATGATCTGAGTCATCAGAGGAGTCATCTGTGGCTACTGGCTCAGGGGGCTCTGCTCTAGGCCTCTTTTCTGGAGGAGGGACAGAGGCTCTTTCTGGATGAGGCTGGGCTCCACGGATTAAAGAGATGGGATCCTCTGCCAAAGAAAGCATATGGGAGCTGGTGCTGGGCCTGTGAGAGGGGGGTTTGGCAGGCACAGGTTTTGATGCTTTGGCTGCTTTAGCCCTGTTAAAGGCCTTTATAGACATATCTGGAGGAGGCCTAGCAGCTCCACGTGCAGGGGTAGAAATATCTAGGGGTATGGTGTCTGATAAATCCTGTGAAATCGCAGCAGAAGGTTGGATTTCAGAAGCCGTTTCTACCAGGTTAGAAGAGGCCTCGGTAGAAGGCAAGTTGTCAGCAGAAGAAAGAACCGCTTGCTCGGTTTCGGCCGAAACCGAGACACTCGTGGTTTGCTTAACCGCGGTTTCAGCCGAAACCGCGGACCGCGAGTGTCGGTCCTTTTCTTTGCGTTTTTTGGTTATTTGCGAAGTCGGAGGATCCGACGGCATAATGTAGGCAAAATCAGAGCCGAAAATCTGTTCAGCAAAGTCCGAGCGACGTCTAAGCGTCCGCCGGTTAAAAGAAGCACAGGCTAGACAAGCTGCTACGTCGTGGTCTGGGCCTAAACAATGTATGCAATAGGAGTGGAAATCTTTATGAGGTATTTGTTTCCCACAAGATAAACAGTTATTAACTTTCTCTGACATCGGCTGAGGCAAGAAAGAGTCCCCAACGGGGTACTTAGCTTTATAGAAGTCTTCGAAGTAGTATTCGGTAGTAGTAATCTCTGGATCTGACCGACCGGCAGTTGCGAACAGCTTATGCTTCGGGCGCCACGCGGCAAGAAAGACTGAGGAAAATGGCGTCGGCTGATGCCTTTATACCCGAAAAACTGCCGCAATGACGTCGGGTGAAGTGCGACACCAGCCAAAGCCAGACCCAGACTTTGGAATCCGGCCGACTGAAGGGCTGCCTGACGACAGGACAACCCATTTGTAAAGACTGCAGATGCATCCTTGAAGGACATCCCCATAACTTCAATCATACAAGGAAAACAAAAAAAAAAAAAAATCACCCACAACTTAACTCAAGCAGCAAACACACATCGCAATCATCCAATGCACAACCAAGCATAAGACATCCAGAAATCCACTCAACCCAAAAAAAATAAATAAAAAATCACACCACCAATGTAGTACTATAAAGTCCATTCGACAAAACATAACATCCATTCATAGCAAAACACACACAGCCATACAGCCCATTTAGAAAAGTAGAAAAAAATAATTTAATGTTTATCAGTAATAGAATGATTTCAAATATCTACATAAATACTGATTTATGTTTATAATGTTCTAAAAAATACAGAAAGACAAATCATTTTATCTTACTTTTGTGTAAGCCAGTTAGACAAAGGAAAAGCAAAAAAAAAAATGTGTCCATTAATTTTTCTTCTTCTTGTCAGTAGATTTCCATCCATTCTTTTCTGCTAGTCTTTTCAATGAACTATTGCTCCATTCAATTTCTTCTGTTTGTTCCAAAATGTTGTTTGATTATAAGAAGGATATAGTTGACTCCACTGCTTCAAAGGTTTTACTTCCTTCTGTAAGAAAAACTACAAGTCTAGTTGGAAATGATAAGTGCACTTTATTTCCTTCTTCTTCAGTTCTTTTACCAGGTGAAGAAACTTTTCATTTGGAAATTACACATGAATAGTCATTGTCAAACCTTATTGTACTCACTGAACTTAATGTGAATTTGACCAAGCAGTCTTTAAAACCAGTTCCTTATCTTGGCAGGAAAAAATCTCACAATTATGGATCTCAAATTTGTATTTGTATTTTTTTTTATACAAGAGACCAATACCATATGATAGAGATTCTGGCAAATTTAAAGTCCTGGGGAGCCAAGAAGTAAATAAATTACCATATTGTCTCCTCTTCCTATTGTTTTTTTTTTTTTAGGCAATCTGTAAAAGCATATATTGTACTGCCTAGATCTATTTTCAAGATAATCTGTTTTATTTAGTCAAGATGTATTTTGTTTTAATAAAAATTCAATATCACGCTCTTATGAAACTTTCTTCTATACCATTTACTGTGTCTTCCATAATGGTGATCTGGGTCTTCTGCTGCATTAGTATTTCACGCAACTGTTCCATTAGGTTTGTGCATTTTTCTTTGAAATGATCTAGTTTATTGTCCATTTTATCTAGTTTTACAGAAAGGTCTTGTATGCTAGTAAGAAGTGATTGTAGTTCCTTCTTTAATGACAAGTCCTGTGAGTTTGATGGAGTAACTCATTTTGAAGAACAGGCAAGATCCTTTCTGCTTGAATGGTGACAAGAATTAAAGTTAAAAGTATATATTCCAAACAATCTTCCAAAATGCAGAACTGAGAAACTAAGCTGTTAGGCTGTCACCATCCTGGCCACCACATTAGCCCATTTCTTGAGAACAGGCTGTCAAGTACATGAGTATAGTCGTTTATTAGTACATCTATTCTGAAAACCTTTAATGTTCAGATTTATGAGACAATTCCTGGTGTAACAATGGTTCAACATCACGTGAATATACAATCCTATATCCACACAAAACATCTCTTGCTAACATTTTTTTTTTAATAACATGTGTCTGCATAAGACTGAAGAGCTTGGGAATCTGTTGATTTTCTGCAGTAAAATCTTTCTTAAACAGCTCATTACAAAAGAAGGTACGTCAGGGAGGGAAAAATTATGATAGTGATTTTTTATCTATGTTCCTTGAAAAAAAAAGTCACCATACTTCAAGAGAATTTAGTTGCAGTCACCCAGGAAGAGTTACCTTACAACCACCACCAGGTCTGGTAAAGGACTATTTGGAGGACTGTGTCCCAGCAGTTACTGTGCACAGATTTATAGATATTCCAAAGCTGATCAATAATGTCGGTCAGGCTGCCCTCCTTAATCTGGGAGGGCCATACCAGCTAATCCCAGAGAAACTCTGTGAACAGTTGTAGATCAGTGTGTTTGCATATACCTTTAAGAAGCTATCCAAGCCTTTGCACAAGTGCATAAATACTAAGCATGTGCAAGTCTGACTGTTATTTTCTAGTAAGCTGTTGAGATGTAAGCATGTATGTATACAAGGTCTGTTAAATACCTTGTTCATATTTAATGATGCTGTTATCCATCCTGATGTGTTTCTATGTATTAAATCATTCAAACGAAACCCCCAGCCTTCTTGGCATATATGTTAGAGACGAACAAGCAACAGAGTGCCAGAATGGGATCCAGAAGCAAGACGGAGAGACGTGCAGCTAATATAAAGGAATAAATCGTCCCTAAAATGTGCATACTTCGCAAAACAGGTCAGAAATGAGTTTCAGGTATTAAAACTTGCTCAATACTATTTCTTTTCACATAATATGAAATGGGGCATACAGAACATTCTAAATGATATTCGCATAAACAGATTGATAAAAAAATTCAAATTACTACGGAAAATGTTTGAAATAAAAGTCTGAATTGTATAAAATAAATAAAATAAAGGGAACGGACAGCATTTTGCAATACATGTATTTTTTGTATTAAGCATAGATAGCCAAGTTATCAAAAGTGTATAAAGTGTTTGCATGTTTGTGCAGTGTTACAGTAAAGCTATTTCGCAAAGTACAGCCATTACAAAGATAATTTCACAGAGTACAGTATTTCAAGGAGTTTATTGTACATTTGAACGTTGTTACAAGCTCACAGCACAGTCTGTTCATACATAATTACAAGGGCCATATTTTCAGTGCATTTGGCCATTCTTTGTGGGCATGGCAGATGGATTTCAAAAACCCAGTGCACTTGTGTTTGACAGTAACACTGATGAGAATTGGACAGTGTTTGAACAAGAGTACATTTTCATATGCTTTTTTGATAAAGATGACAGTAGAAAGGCATTTATTCTGCTTAATTTACTTGGGTCAGAAGCTATAGAAAGGGAATGCGCATTGTACATGGACCTGCTATTTATACCGTAGAGAGGGAAAACCATCATATTGTTGTACTGGCTGAATCAAGGGAGGACCCAGAGTGCTTAAACATAAATTTAAAGAAATGCGCAACCCCCAGACATGTTACAATGGAGAGGCACCTATTATACACAAGGGATCAAAAGCTTGGTAAAACTTTTGCCGCACATATAACTATGCTAAGAAACAAGGCTAAAATGTTCAGATTTGATGATTTAAGGGATGAGTTGATAAAAGACAGCCTTGTGTGTGGTATAAAAGATGCTGCTGTGAGAAAGATTTTGCTTTGTGACAGTGGTTTAACTTTGAATAAGGCCATTGAGATTTGTCAGATATACGAGCTTACAGAAGAGCACACAAACATGCTTACAAATGAGAATAGCTCTAGAAGCCACAGTGATAAAGCTCAAGTTGACAGTATACAGCATGTGGTTAAAAGAAACAGGCTCAAGCACATGGCAGCAACTGTAACCCCTGCAGCACTTACTGGTAAACCCCAGAAACTTCTAGCACATTCCAGAAATCACACAGTCTCAGTGAAGCGCAAGAGTGAGTCAGCAAACTCAAAGCATGGGTCCAAACCTAATTTCATTGCCAACTGTCATAACTGTGGTGGAAGTCATGAATCTAAAAGGGAAAAATGTTTAGCTTTTGGTCAGCAAAGCCACAAATACAAGAAACGGAATAATTTCAAAAGGTTTTGTAAATCAAAAGGCCTACATTCTTTCATTAAAAAGGAACATTTTAAGAAATGAGTTGATCAGTAAATTGCAATTCTACTCTATGTTGATGGTGTGTCAGTGCTTTATGAAATGGTGAATGCAATAGATTTAAGGGCAAAGAATGAAGTATTTTGTCCTGCTCTGATAAATAGCAGACCCATACAGCTCAAAGATGATACTGGTTCCAAGTGCAATCTTATGCCAGCAGAAACATTTGCTAGTGTGTGTAATGTTGAAAGGCTAGATTTGGCAAGGTGTGCAAAGATTGTTGCTTATGCAGGTGAAGAAATTCCAACTGAAGGCTCAGTAATGCTTTAATTTTACTCTGCCGGAAGAAGCTAAGATTTACTAGTGGTCAAGAGGCATGTCCAGTCTGAAAATGGGACTGCTTTCAGTTAATAAGGAAGTCCATCATGTTGGCTTGAAAGACCACTCTAATTTTGCCCAGTATATTTTTTTCTACCTATGCTGATCTTTTCTGAGATAAACTAGGCTAGCTTCCAGTTATGTACTCCATTAAGTTAGACCCAGAGGTCAGTTCAGTTATCAGGCCAGCAAGTAAAGTTCCAATACCCATGCAGGACAGAGTCAACGCCGAACTAGATAAAATGTTGCAACAGGGTGTGATCTGTCCAACTGAAATTTCAACTGAATGGGCATCGTCCATGGTGGTAGCTCATAACAAAAGCTCAGATGACATCACAATATGTAATGAACCATGAAATATGAACAAAGCACTAAAAAGACATTCATCCTATGCACACAGTCAAAGAAGTTGCAGCCTTGATGCCAAATGCCACTATTTTTTCTCTCCTAGATGTAGAGCTCATTTTGGCAAATTCAACTTGACAAGAAATCCTCATTGCTCAGTACTTTCAGTACTCCGTTTGACAGGTATAGATTTTTGAGAATGCCATTTGGGATAATTTCTGCAAGTGAAGTCATCTTTCAATGTGCAATGGAGCAAATTTTTTCTGGGTATCCTTGTGCTATCATAGTACATGACATACTGGTAGGGGGTCGTGATGAAGCTGAACATGACAGAAACCTCAAACGTTCTAGAAGGGGCACGTCAAATGAATCTTAAGCTCAATCCACACAAATGCAAGTTCAGGCTACAAGAAGTTACTTATGTTGGTCATTTATTTATGAGCACAGGCTTACGACCAGACCCTAACAAAACAAACAAGCGAATCTTGAGATGCCAGCCCTGCAATGTTTTCTTGGCACATTCAACTAATTAGGCAAGTTCATTCCAGACTTGAACCAACTTTCAGCACCACTCAGAAAGCTGTCACCTAAAGATGTAGCATGGTCCTGGTTAGAGCAACACCAAAGAGCATTTGATGTAGCGGCAAGTACAGTTGTGTACACTTACCATAAATGTAGATGTTCAACTGTATTCACTGTTGCAGTCTTTACATTTGGGTTATCTGCTTGCAGTAGCCCTCAGTCGGCCTGATTAACAAAGTCTTGGGTCCTGCGTCGGTTGCTGTCCCTTTTTCCATGACGTCAGTGGTTCAGGGGTATAAAACATGCAGCCAATGCCATTACATCAGTTTTTCTTGCCCCAGATGTCAGGTGCCCCCTAATGGGAAGCAGTTAAATCTATAATACATGGATATACCTCCAACAAAAAAGCAAATACACCAAAAAGCTTTTTGAGCATAGTAAATGAGAGTAGAGGTATAGCCAAAGGAAGAAAGGGGGCTGGAGGGAGGGTAACCAGGACTGCACCTCTGAATACACTAACATCTAACTGTACTATGTTCTTTGTGTTTCACTGTTGCAGTCATTACATTTGGATAGATTCCCAAAGCTAAGGTCGGGAGGAGGAATTTAAATAGAATTAGGACCAGCTATAAGGCCCTGCAAGACTGCAGTGGCAAAACCAGCTCTGGATTTAGAGAAAATTGGCAAATAATAATGCTTGGTGAAAGCATGTACAGAACTCCAGGTAGCAGCTTCTAGGATTGTCCCTTGTAGGGATGCCCTTGAGAAAGGCTGTAGAGGTAGATGCAGCCCTGGTTGAATGGGGTCGGATACCCTGTGGGGTAGGTTTTCCATTGTGCTTATAGCAGAAATGAATGCAGTGGCCTATCCATTTTGAAATGGTTTGCTTAGAAATAGCTTTTCCATCTGTCTCTGCAGCAAATGCCACCAGCAGTTGTTTGGATTTCTTTGAGGTTTACTCCTGTCCAAGTAGAATCAAAGTTGTCTGTGCACATCTAAGGAGTGCAGTATCCATTCCCCTTTGTTCTGTGGGTTAGGAAAGAAGGTAGGCAAATGAATGGACTGATTAAGAGCAACACTGGATATCACCTTGGGCATGAAGGAGGGATTGGTTCTGAGGGACACCCTGTCCGCATGAAAGATGATGAAAGGCTGCAATGCCATAAGGGACTGCAACTCAGATACCTTTCTTGCAGACGTGATTGCTAAAAGGAAAGCCGTTTTTCAGGAAAGGATTTTTAAATCTGCAGTAGCAGCTGGCTCGAAAGGAGGAAGAGTGAGTTTCTCGAAGACAAAGTTAAGGTCCCAGGCTGGAGTTCTCCTTGGAGGCCTTAAATTTTTGGCCACTCTGAGGAACTGCTTGAGCAGTGGGTGAGAGAAGAGGGGAGGCTCTGTGCTATAAAGAGCTGAAATGGCTGAGGCATTAACTTTGATAGAGGAAAAGGACAAGCCCTTATGAAGCATCCTAGTCAAACACTGTAGAATCTGAGGTAAATTGGGCACTGTTGTGCTCATCCCTGGAGACTGGTTCCAGGTACAAAATCTTTTCCATTTTGCAGCATAAGATTTTCTAGTACTAGGCCTCCTAGCCTCTAAAATGATATCCATCACTGATTTACAGAGGGGTGGAAAAGAAGAGATTAGGTAATTAGCCAGGCTGCTAGGTTCAGGGTTTGCAGCTGAGGGTGCAGAATCTGGTTCCCCTGCTGAGACAACAGGGAAGGAGTCTGAGGCAGGTGCCATGGGGCCAAGCATGACACACTGCACAGGAGGGGGTACCAGTGTTGGCGTGGCCAGTCTGGTGCAATTAAAATTGTCCTTGGCTTGTCCTGTTTGATCTTTAGTAATACCTTGGAGAGACAGAGGAGGAAAGGCATAAACTGATAGGTTTTTCCAGCTGAAGGATAGAGCGTCCACTTTCCAAGCTATTTTGTGGGGAATCCTTGTGCAAAATTTGTCCAATTGATGGTTCTGGGGGGAGGCAAACAGGTCTATATCTGGGCTCCCCCATTTGCTTGTCAACACGTTGAAAATCCTTGGTTCCAGTTTCCACTCATGTGGGTCCATGAGGTTTCTGCTTAGTCCATCTGGCAGTGTCTTTAATTTTCCTGGCAGGAAATGAGCTTGTAGATTCACTTGGTAGCTCAAGGCTGTGTTCCACAATGTCATGGCCAGTCTGCAGAGGGGATAAGAGTGTGTACCCCCCTGGTTGTTTATGTACCACATGACCATGGTGTTGTCCGTCTTTACCATTAGTTGTGCTGGAAGAATGTGGTCCTTGAAGGCTGTCAGAGCATTCTGTACAGCTAACATTTCCTTTTGATTTATGTGTAGGTGCATTTGACTTGGGTTCCATTTGCCCTGAATACACTAACCTGCCAGGTGAGCCCCCCATGCATAGTCTGATGTGTCTGTTAAGGTTTGGGCGGCAGGGGGTAGTGTGAACGGTAGTCCCTTATTTTGGTGGCAGGCCTCTGCCCACCAAAGGAACTGTAGGCGTAGACAATGTATGATAGGAATCATAGCTTCTAGATCCTGTGAGTGTTGACACCATAAGCTTTTGAGATACCATTGCAGTTGCCTCATATGCAGCCTTGCATATGGAATTAGAAGAGTCCATAAACCCCAAGGCCTGTAATATTTGCCTTGCAGACAACTGGGTTTTTGTGGCCACTTGTTTGAAGTAGGCTGTCAAATGAGTCAGTTTCTCTGGCGTGAGGAAAGCCATCTGGGAAGTTGTATTCAGGCTTGCTCCCAAAAATATAATTTGTTGACAGGGTACCAGGTGTGATTGGTTTTCATTTATGGTGCACCCCAAACAGGTCAGTACCCTCTGAACAAAGTCCAGACGATTCAAAAGTATGTCCTGGCTTTTTGCCTGAATTAGACAATCGTCCAGATATGGGTATATTTGAATATTTCTTTGCCTGCAGAATGCAATGACTGGAGCTAGGCACTTTATGAATACCCTGGGTGCAGTAGATTAGCCAAAGGACAGTGTAGAGAACTGATAGTGCATGTAGCCTGCTTGGAAGCGTAGGTATTTTCTGCAAGACTCCCTGATAGGGATGTGCAGGTGTGCTTCTTTTAAGTCTAGTATTGCCAACCATGCATCTTTGCCTAGCATAGGAAGAGGCTGGTGAAGAGTCAGCATCTTGAATTTTGGAATCATCAGAAAGGTATTTAGAGTAGAAAGGTCCAGCAAAGCACATCATGTATTGCCTTTTCTGGGTACCAGGCAAAGTCTCGAATAGAACCCTTGTCCCTTTTCCTCTTCTGGTACAAACTGAATAGCCCCCATGCTTATGACAGAGAGTACTTGATTTTGGACCTCAGCCCACTGATTTGGGGGTAGATCTGGCCACCCGCTTGGTGTTGGTAAGGTGTGGAAGTGAAATCTTCATCCTTGGGACACTATATATAAAACCCATTTGTCCTGGGTAATGAGTTCCCAGTTTTTGGCCTGCAGACCAATCTTTCCGCATAAAGGAGCATTCAGTTGGGAAGTGCTTGGAAGTTTTAGAAGCAAGTCATTGAGACTGTTTTGCATAGGGGGAGTCTTACTACTCCCTGATTTGAGTGCGGAAACACCTCACAGCTTAGTCTTGTGTGTCCCCTAGGACTGAAAAGTACAGATGTATACACTTGCCATAAATGTAGATGTTAGAGTGTATTCACTGTTGCAGTCATTACATTTGGGTAATTTGCTGGCAGGTTGCCCTCAGTCGGCCTGAATAACAAAGTCTTGGGTCCTACGTCAGTTGCTGTCTCCTCTTCCCTGACGTCAGGTCATCAGGGGTATAAAACATGCAGCCGACACCATTTTAATCAGTTTTTCTTGCCCCAGATGTCAGGCACCCCCCCAAATGGGGAGCAAAAAAAAATTTATATATATATATATATATATATATATATATATATATATATATATATATGCATGTATTTTAGAACCCACAAAATTTAGCTTCCACTAAAAGCAAATACCCCACAAAGGCTTTTGAGTTTAGTGAAGGAAAGAAGAGGTATAATAGAGAAGAAAGGGGGCTGGCGGGTGGGTAACAGACAGCAACAGTGAATACACTCTAACATCTACATTTATGGTAAGTGTACACAACTGTACTATGCTCTTCATGTTTCACTGTTGCAGTCATTATATTTGGGTAGAATCCCAAAGCTATGGATGGGAGGATGGAATTAAACAGATTTAGGAGCAGCTATAAGGCCCTGCAGGACTGCAGTGGCAAAGCCTGCCCTGGATTTAGAAAAGAGAGGTAAATGGTAATGTTTTGTGAACGTATGAACTGAGCTCCAAGTAGCAGCTTCTAGAATGTCTCTGGTAGGAAGCCCTCTAAGAAAGGCTGCAGAAGTAGAAGCAGCCCTGGTGGAATGGGATCTGATCCCCTTGGGCACAGGTTTACCATGGTGCATGTAGCAGAAACGAATACAATGGCTTATCCATTTTGAAATAGTCTGCTTTGATATAGCCTTCCCCTCTGTACCTGCAGCAAATGCCACCAGTAGTTGCTCAGACTTTCTTAGAGATATTGTCCTGTTTAAGTAGAATCTTAGTTGTCTGTGTACATCCAATGAATACAGAATTCGCTCCCCCTTGTTCTGCGGATATGGGAAAAAAGTTGGCAGGTGAATGGTCTGGTTAAGAGCCACAATGGATACCACCTTAAGCATAAAAGAAGAATTGGTCCTGAGGGCTACCCTGTCCGGGTAAAAGATAATGAAAGGCTCCACTGCCATGAGAACCTGTAGTTCTGAAACCCTTCTAGCTGAAGTGACTGCTAAAAGAAAGGCAGTCTTCCAAGAAAGAAATTTTATGTCCGCAATAGCAGCTGGTTCAAAAGGAGGTAGGGTGAGTTTTTCCAGCACAAAATTGAGGTCCCATGCAGGAGTCGGTGCTCTCCAGGAAGGTCTTTAATTTTTGGCTCCTCTGAAGTACTGCTTTAGCAGGGGATGAGAAAAGAGAGGAGGCTCAGTGTTGTAATGAGCCGAGATGGCAGAGGCATGGATTTTTATTGAAGGAAAAGTTAGGCCCTTGTGAAGCATCTCAGTTAAATATTGCAAAATCTGAGGAATATCGGGCTTTGCTGTGTTTATTCCTTGTGCTTGGTTCCAAGCACAGAATCTCTTCCATTTATCAGCGTAAGATTTTCTATTACTAGGCCTTCTAGCCTCCAAAATGACATCCATCACAGGTTTACTGAGAGATGTGATTGGTGAAATTAGTTGATTAGCCATGCAGAAAGATTCAGAGTTTGGAGCTGAGTGTGCATAACTGGATAGTTCTGCTGAGACAGTAGATGAGGTGTTTAAGGCAAGTACCACGGAGGAAGGTGTGACATATTCCTTAGAAGCAGGTACCAGTGTTGGCGAGGCCAGTCCGGAGCAATCAGAATCATTTTTAGTTTTTCCTGTCTGACTTTTAGTAAGACCTTGGACAGCAGAGGCAGAGGGGGAAAGGCATAGACCAATAGGTTTTTCCAGCTGAAGGATAGAGCATCCACCTTCCCAGCTTTTTTGTGATGAGTTCTTGTGAAGAATTTGTCCAACTGATAGTTTTGGGGAGAGGCAAATAGATCTATGTCTGGGCTCCCCCATTTTCGTGTCAACATGCTGAAGGTTTGTGGATCCAATTTCCATTCATGTGGGTCCATAAGATTTCTGCTTAGGTCATCTGCCAGAGTATTTTGCTTTCCTGGCAGGAATTGAGCTTGAAGATGTATTTGGTAAGTCAAGGTTGTGTTCCACAAGGCCATGGCTAGTCTGCAAAGGGGGTAGAAGTGGGTACCCCCCTGCTTGTTTAAGTACCACATAACTGTGATATTGTCAGTCTTTATCAGTAGTTGTCCTGGATGAAGGAAGTCCTTGAAGGCTGTCAGAGCATTCTGTACAGCTAGCATTTCTTTCTGGTTGATATGTAAATGCATTTGATTTGGGCTCCATTCATCCTGAATGCATCTCCCTGCCAGATGGGCCCCTCAAGCATAGTCTGATACGCCTGTAGTCAGGGTTAGGGTGGCAGGGGGTAGAATGAATGACAGTCCCTTGTTTTGGTGACATGCCTCTGCCCACCAAAGGAACTCCTGTTGCAGGCAGGGAATGAGAGGAATCATTGTTTCTAGGCTGTGACAATGTTGACTCCATAAGCTTTTTAGGTACCATTGAAGTTTCCTCATATGCAGTCTTGCATATGGAATTAGTAGAATGCAGGATGCCATAAACCCCAAAGCCTGCAGAATTTGTCTTGCAGATAGCTGGGTTTTTGTTGCCACTTGTTTGAAGTATGTTGTCTGTTTGTCTGGCGTGAGGTAAGCCATCTGGGCAGTTGTATTCAAGCTTGCACCCAGGAATGTAATTATTGGACAGGGTACCAGTTGTGATTTCTTTTAGTTTATGGTGTACCCTAGGCATGTTAGAAGCCTTTTTACAAATGCCAGATGTTGAAGAAAAGTGTCCTTGTCCTCTGCCTGAATGAGACAATCGTCCAGATATGGATAAATTTGAATGTTTCTTTGTCTGCAAAACGCAATTACTGGTGCCAGGCTCTTTTTGAAGACCCTGGGCGCAGTAGATAAGCCAAAGGGCAGTGCAGAGAACTGGTAATGCAAATAGCCTGCTTTGAAGTGGAGGTATCTTCTGCAAGATTCCCAGATTGGGATATGCAGGTATGAAGTCTAGAGTTACCAACCAGGCATTCTTGCCTAGCATAGGCAGTAGCTGTTGTAGAGTCAGCATCTTGAATTTTGGAATGTCCAGGAAAGTATTTAGAATGGATAAGTCAAGAATTGGACGCCATGATTTGTCTTTTCTGGGTACCAGGAAAAGTCTTGAATAAAACCCTTGTCCTTTTTTAGTGCTGGTTGAACAGCCCCCATATCCATGAGGGACTTGTTTCTGGGCCTCTGCCCACTGATTTGGTGGCAGGACTGGCCATCCGTTTGGAATTGGCAACGTGTGGAAATGAAATCTGTACCCCTGGGGTACTATGTTTAAGACCCACTTGTCTTGGGTAATTAGATGCCAATTTTGTGCATGAAGTGCTAGTTTTCTCCCCAAAGGGGCTGCCAAAAGAGAAGTGCTTGGAGATGGCAGAAGAAAGTCATTGAGACTGTTTACTGTAGGGTGGTGCTTTGCTACCTCCTGATTTGGAGGTGGAGGCACCCCATTGTTTTGTCCTGTAAGATCCTTGTGACTGAAACCTGGAGCCTTTGGAACGTCTGGGTTTGATCTGTGCGTCTCTGTTGGACACTGGAAAGGACCAATTCTTAGTAGACTAGTGCCTACTGAACCTGGGTGGCTGCACTTGCAAAAAATCTTTTACAGTTTGCATATATTTAGCTTTGTCTTCCATCTTTTTTAAAACCTCTTCTGCCTTATTACCAGACAGATTGTCCTGCTATAAAGGAACATCCAACAATTTAGCTTTAACATGATCAGGAAGATTTTGCTCCTTGAGCCAAGCATGCCTTCTTATCACAGATACAGTTACGGCGGCCCTGCGGAGGTCTCCAAGGAATTAAAACCACATTGCAAATTATGCTTTCCAACTTGTTCAGCTGAATGCAATAAGTAATGTAACTCTATTTTCCACAGTACAATCAGAAATCAACATCATTTTCTGTTTCAGTAAGCCCATAACATGCTGTTGATATTTAAGCATATGAAATTGGCAGTTTAAAGCCCTGATTGCCAGGGCTGCAGACATATAAACCTTCTTACCCAGTCTACCCAGCGCCCTGGAGTCTCTATCTGAAGGGGTAGGATTTTTGGCTGTATAAGCCTCAACACCCTTGGGACCCTGAGAAATAGTTTCAGGGTCAGCAGCAGGTTTATTGAAAAGAAATTTGTGGGAGTCAGGAACCCTGTAAAATGTGTCTGGCTTACTAGGAGCCGGAGGCAGGGAATCAGGAGCCACGCTGGATTCTGAGAAAACATCAACAATGTCTAAAACAGGAGGTATAGCCAAAGGCCTATGCTGAGGAAGAAGAAAATCCCTAAGCCTCTTTTTGGATTCTGAGAAGTCTTGGCTCTCCCAATGAAAATGTTCCCTTAAGGTATGCAAAGTCTCTCCAAAAGAAAAATCCTCAGGAGGAGAAGCAGAAGGGATGGATTCCTCTGCATCAGAGTCCACATAAGGTGGAATAGAAAATTCCTGATCAGAAGAGGAATCAGAAGAAATGGAAACCTGATTTGAAGATTTATAATCGGTGCCTTGCCTAGGCCTTTTAGCAGGGGGGGGGGAACCCCTGATCAAGGTAATTAAATCCTCAGCCATTTTGATCATTTGTTTTTTTAGGCACAGGGGCCCGAGCATGTTGCTCATGCGTCGGTTTTTTTAGACATAGAAGTAGGTTTTGGCCTTGTTTTTGATGAGGGTGTTGGTTTAATATACAAATGTTGAGGCCTGAAAAAGTACAGTTTTGTACCTACCATAAATGTAGATGTCCGATAGACATGCAACTGCAGTCATAACATGTGGGTTGTCCTGCCTCAGGCAGCCCTCGGTCGGCCGGATTCCAAAGTCTGGGTCCGACGTCGGCTGATGTCGCATTTCTCTCCGACATCAGAGCGGCTGGAGTACATAAGCATCAGCCGACGCCATTTTCTTCAGTGTTTCTTGCCCCAGATGCCAGGTGCCCTCCAAGGAAGGCTGTAATCAAATTGGAAAACAAAAACAGGATTCCAAACAAATAAATGAGCAATAAAACAAATACACCATAACAGATATCCCCAGCTAAGACAAACAGGGATAAGAGTGGACCCTAGGCATAGAGGGGTATGGAGGGAGGGAAAATCCGACTGCAGTTGCTCACCTACATTTATGGTTCTTCCATGAGAGAAATTGCAAGTCAGCTGAAGCTGCTGTCACCGAGGCCCACCATAGGAATTCCTTTTGTAGGCATGGAATGAGTGGTATGATTGCTTCCAAGATGTTGCTGTGTTGAGACCAAATGCTTTTTAGGTACCACTGAAGCTTTCTCATGTGTAGTCTTGCTAATGGGACCAGGAGAATGCAGGATGCCATGTAACCCAGGGCCTGTAGGAATCTCCTTGCAGTCATCTGGGTGAGTTTTGCTAAACCTTTGAAGTAATGAGTTAACTTCTCTTGCTTGTCTTCTGTCAGGTAAGCCATCTGAGAGGCTGTGTCTAGTTTGGCTCCTAAGAAGAATATTTGCTGGGATGGTTGCAGTCTTGACTTTTGGAAGTTGACTGTGTATCCCAGAGCTTGAAGTAACTGTATGACATAATCCAGGTTTTTTTGTCAACATCAATTTGTCGTCCGCTTGTATGAGGCAATCGTCCAGGTACAGGTAAATTTGTAAACCCTGGAGCCTGCAATGAGCAATTACTGAAGCCAGGCATTTTGTAAATACTCTGGGCGCAGTAGATAAGCCAAATGGCAATGCTGAGAATTGATAATGCTCTGGCCCTGCAAGAAATCTGAGGTATCTTCTGCAGCTGTGTCTGATAGGGACATGCAGGTATGCCTCCTTGAGGTCCAGAGTAATCAGCCACGACCCCTTGCCCAGCATGGGAAGGCGTTGCTGTAGAGTCAGCATTTTGAACTTTGGTACTATGAGAAAGGTGTTTAATGCGGACAAGTCCAGTATTGGTCTCCATTGAGATTCTTTTCTTGGAACAAGGAACAGTCTTGAGTAAAACCCCTGGTCTTGTTCTTGTTGTGGAACTCTTTCTATTGCTTTCATCCGAGTCAGCAGAGTGATTTGCTTGATAGCCTCTGCCCTCTGATTTTGTGGTAGGTTTGGCATGCCTTGTTTTCTTGGTAAGGTATGAAAGTGAAACCTGTACCCTCGGTCTATAATGTCCAAAATCCATTTGTCCTTTGTTAGTCTGTGCCAGTTTTCTGTAAACAGAGATAATTTCCCGCCCAAGGGAGCTTCTAGTTGTTCCCTGGTAGGCGGTAGTAGAGGAAAGTCATTGAGATTGTGGTTGTGGGGCAGGTGAAACCCCTGTCACTTCTTTGGTTTCCTGGCTGCCATTGTCGTCCCCTGTAAGGGCCTCTGTATTGGCCTCTTCCTCGGCCACGTCTGTTCTTACCCCTTTGAAACTTTTCTGGATTAGGAAAAGACCAGTTTTTTGAAGGCCAATTCCTACTGAATCTGGGGGGTTGAACCTGGAGAAAATCTTTCACAGTCTGAACTGATTTTGCTTTTTCTTCGATGGTCTTTAACACATCCTTAGCATTTGCACCAAAAAGCTTGTTCTTTTCCAAAGGTGCATCCAGAAGTTTTGCTTTTACATGATCTGGTAGAGGTTGATCTTTTAACCAAGCATGTCTACGAATGACTGCCCCTGTCATAGCTGCCCTACATGAAGCTTCCAGTGCATCATATCCTCACTGCAGGAAGTGATTGCTTACTTGCTGAGTGTTATGTACAGCTTCCTGCAAAGACTTCCTGTCTAAAGGATCAGGAGTGGCTAATGTTTTTTGTAATTCTTCTAACAGATAATCCTGATACAGTAACATATGAAAAAGGCAATTTAAAGCTCTCATAGATAAGGTAGTGGATGTGTAAACCTTTTTGCCCCATCTCTCTAATGACCTAGCTTCCCTGTTGGAGGGCAAAGGATTTTTTGAGGTGGAGGCTGAAACTCCTTTAGGCCCCTGTGAAATAGTTTCCAAATCAGCAGTATGGGCCCTGAATAAATGGGAATGAGTTTCTGGGACCCTGTAATACCTGTCTGGCTTGGCTGGAGCAGGAGGAAGAGAATCAGGGGTAGCACTAGAGTCAGAATACAAATCATCCAGAACATCAAGTACAGGAGGAATAGCTAAGGGCCTGTGCTGAGGCTTCTTAAGGAAAGTCCTAAGGCGTTTCCTAGAATCAGAATATTCCTGACCTTGCCACTTGAAATGTTCCCTCATGGTGTGCAGAACTTCCCCAAAAGAAATACCCTCAGGAGGGGAGGCCGAGGGGATGGAATCTTCTGCATCCGAGTCCTCATAGGTCTGGAAGAGCTCTTCCTGGCTATCAGAGTGGACAGAGCCCTCAGAATCTTCATCTGAAGGAGTAGGGTCAGAGGGTTCAACCCGGGGCCTTTTATCAGGAGGAGGCAGGGATCCTCTCTCAGGATGGGCCTGTGAACCTCTAATCATGGAAATTAAATCAGCAGCCATGGACATAATTTGTGTCTCTGGAGTCGGCTGAGGTAAGGATTTAGAAGTGATATGCTTTGTTTTGCTGGCTGCCTTAGCCCTAGTGCAGGCCTTAATAGACATGGCCATAGGGGGCCTGGCAGCTCCACGTGCAGGAGTGACCTTGTCTACAGCAATGGTCTCGGGCATATCCTCGGTTTCGGTATCCGGAGGAAAATCTATAACTGGCAGAGTAATGTCTGGAATTGGAGTCGTCGGTAATGCGGTGTCGTCAGTTCGGAGCGGTGGAGAGACCGTCTCGGAGGGAACCGGAGCACTCGCGCTAGGTTTTGGCGTGGAGTCGGAGGTAGACGTGGGCCGAGGATGTTGGTCCCAGTCTTTTCGCTTTTTGGGAGTTTGCGATGTCGGAAGATCCGACGCAATGGTGTAAGCAAAATTATCGCCGAAAAAATCTTCAGCGAACTCCGCCCAGCGCCTGAGAGTGCGCTTGTTGAAGCGAGCACAGGCTACACAGGCCGAGACGTCGTGGTCTGGGCCCAGGCAAGGGAGGCAGTAAGAGTGGAAATCCTTATGAGGTATTTGTTTACCACAAGAAAGACAATTGTTAACTTTTTCAGTAATTTCTGACATCGGCTGAGGCAAGAAAAGGTCCCCAACGGGGTACTTAGCTTTTTTGATGACGTCGGTATCGTAGAATACAGGAGCTGACCGACCGGCACTTGCGAGCTGCTTCTGCTTCGGGCACCGTGCGGCAAGAAAGACTGAAGAAAATGGCGTTGGCTGTTGCTTATGTACTCCAGCCGCTCTGACGTCGGAGAGAAATGCGACATCAGCCGACGTCGGACCCAGACTTTGGAATCCGGCCGACCGAGGGCTGCCTGAGGCAGGACAACCCACATGTTATGACTGCAGTTGCATTCTTGAAGGACATCACCCTCAGAAGCTGGAGCCTGCTCAGCAGCTCCAGACTCATCCAAGGGAGAGACATCCGCTGGTTCAATACTTAGAGAATCTTGCTACATATCGGACTCTGAATGGGTCTCGGTAGAGGCCTGAGAATCAGAAGTAGCGGATATCAGGGGCTACGAAAACAACTCACCGAGTACCGGCGAACTGGCGACTGGCTTAGAAGCATCGTCGGCAGTTTTAGACCTCGGCGGCCTGTCTCTGTCTTTATCCTTGCATTTTTTTTGGAATCCCGGTAGTCGGATGGCTAACCAACATTTCTGGATAACTAAACCAAGAACCGAAATATTAAGAGGCGAAAATATACCGACGACGGATAGTGTGCTGATTAAATAAAGCACAAAACCGACAGCACGGTACATCGTGGTCAGGGCCTAGGCAGGGAATACAGTACGAATTAAAATCTTTATGAGGTATTTGCTTTCCACAAGTAATGCAATTATTAACTTTTACTGACATCGGTAAGGAGCAAGAAAACGTTTCCCCAACAGGGTACTTAGCTTTAGTTGAAGCCTTCGGTTCTTAAACTCGAATACAAAAATTTCAGGAGTCAGCTGACCAGCACTTGCGATCTGCTTCTGCTTCGGGCACCGCACAGCAAGAAAGACTGATGTAATGGCATTGGCTGCATGTTTTATACCCCTGACGACCTGACATCATGGAAGAAGGGACAGCAACCAACACAGGACCCAAGACTTTGTTAATCAGGCAGACTGAGGGCTACTGCAAGCAAATAACCCAAAAGTGATGACTGCAACAGTGAAACACGAAGAACATCAAAAGATATTACAAAAACTGAGAAAATGGAAGCTGTGTCATATGCATATAATCAGTAAGATTCTAGCAGTCAAAATATTTTGGAAGCTGTGTTATATGGATAACATCAGTAAGATTCTAGCAGTCAAAATATTTTTAGTCCATTTAATCTTATACACATGTCAAGCATATTTTTATCAACCACAGGAGAAGTTGTGGATAGCAATTAATAAAGAGTTGAAGGACTTTATCTGGGAGGGGAAGAAGGTAAGAGTTAAGTGGGATAACCTGATTCTTCCAGTAGAACAGGGCAGACTAGGGTTACCCAATATGAAGGGGTACTTCAGATCTACACAGTTAAGGCTCCTATACATAGCATAAGCAAAGTAAGTGGAAAGGGATGATGCTGAAATAGGGGCAAGCTCAAGAAACAAGGATACTGGGATTTTGGATGTATGCTTTTAAGGAGAATAACAATAATCATACATAATATTACATCCATAAATCAGCAGAAAGTACTCCAAGAACTAAGCCAACATGGGAATGGAGAAAGGAGATTCTGCTAATAGGGATGACTGCAATTAGGAATGTAGACAATAGGCAAGAGGGGGCTGGGATTTATTGAGAAAAAATTGCCAAAGGAACCAATGTATTGGGAGCAAATAACTAGAGGAGAAAAGGTAACAGAATGGAAAGAGGTCAAAGAATGTATTTGGACTGCAGGTTAGAGAATGCCTTCCCTATTAAGGATTGATATCAAAGTATAGGCACAGAGGAAGAAGCAGGGGGTCCTAAACGAAAGACCAGCACTGGTACAGTTTTTTTAATAGAATCTAGAACAGAAGCCACCATTAAAAAGGGAATAATTGATACAGCATATAAATATTGCATGATAACTGAGTCAGAGGAGGTTAGAAAAGATTGGGAAGAAAGACTGAATAAGCAATTCACAAATAAACAATAGGAAGATGTATGTATGCATGTTTCCCAAATATGCAACAAAGTCTAAAAGATTTATGATTTTTCCTTGGAAATGTTTACATAGATACTTTTATACCCACACAAACTCCAAGAACTTTTCCTCAGGTAGACAACAAATGTTGCAGGTGTGACAGGAAAGAAAGAGGTTACTTAGGAAAAAGATGTTATGTACCTACCATAACTTTCCATGTTGGCTGTCTTCATCTCGCCTTCTTTCTTGCTGGTTGGGATCGGAGCCAATCCTCGGCTCCGACTCAGCCATCTTCTATACCTCGGGAGCTGTTTACTGGCTCGAGTGTACCCCTTATCCCATGATGCCTCGCGATAGCTACCCAGATCTCGTTTGAAATAACTCAAGACATAGCCAGAGAATAAACCTGTCCAAACAAATAGGTTGAGAATACCTGTCATACTCTCTAAATCAGTAGAGGAGACAAAACAGAGAACACTCAGCAAGTGAAACCAGAACACCTCTCGGTCCAACAGGACAGGGGGACGGAGGGTGGGACGCAAGAAAGAAGGCGAGATGAAGACAACTAACATGGAACGTTATGGTAGGTACATAACTTCTTTATGTTAAGTTGTCTATCTCGCCGTTCTGCTGGTTGGGACAGCGTCCCTAGCACCTACAATCCTGGGTGGCTCATTGGAACAGACTCTTCAGAACAGTGGAACCAAAGTCAGCTCTGCTCCTGGAGACCATATCTAGCTTGTAATGAGGTAAAGGTATGAGGATTTGCCCACGTAGCAGCTGCACAGACAGAATCTATGGGCAACCGAGATTGGAAGGCTACAGAGGTGGCCAAGGCCCTAGCAGAATGACCTTTCGGTTTAATAGGTAACTCTTTGTTCCTTAATTGATAGATGAAGGTAATAGTGTGAGACAACTACCTGGATAAGGTCACCTTGGAAAATGGGAGACCTTATTTGCCAAGAGCATAGGAAAGGAATAGTTGGTCAGACCTCCTTGTTTCCTTAGTCCGGAGCAGACAAAAACGCAATTGTCTATGAACGTCCAATTGGTGTAATTTGTACTCTGCCTTGTTGGTGTGGTTAGGGAAAAAGTACAGTTTTGTACCTACCATAAATGTAGATGTCCGAACAGGATAGCATCTGCAGTCCTTACAAATGGGTTGTCCTGTCGTCAGGCAGCCCTTCGGTCGGCTGGATTCCAAAGTCTGGGTCTGGCCTCGGCTGGTGTCGCACTTCACCCGACGTCATCTCTGCTGGTCTTCGGGTATAAAGGCATCAGCCGACGCCATTTTCCTCAGTGTTTCTTGCCCCAGATGCCAGTTGCCCTCTTGGAAAGCGAAATTTTTGGGTAAATGCCAATGTTTCCAAAAAAGTAGAAGGCAAACACAAAAAATAAGCATGTATGTACATATATACAAACAAATACACCATAAGAGATCCCCCCCCAGCTAGCTATTAGGTGGGTAAATACCCTAGGAGTACCACAGAGGGGAAGGAGGGTGGGTAATCCTGACTGCAGATGCTATCCTGTTCGGACATCTACATTTATGGTAGGTACAAAACTGTACTATGTCCTTCAAGGATGCATCTGCAGTCCTTACAAATGGGTAGAATACCATAGCCAAACTAGGGCAGGAGGAAGAAGAATTATGGTGTAGTTAGGATCCCTTGCAAAACAGCAGTGGCAAACCCTGCTCGGGATCTAGAGTATAGAGGTAAGTTATAATGCTTGGCAAATGTATGCACGGAGGTCCAAGTAGCAGCCTCAATAATGTTCTTGGTAGCCACTCCTCGTAAGAAAGCTGTGGTAGTGGCTGTAGCCCTTGTAGAATGAGGCCTTATGTTCTGTGGAATTTGCTTTCCATGGTAGGAGTAACAGAATCTTATGCAATTTTCTATCCACTTGGAGATTGTCTGTTTGGAAATTGCTTTTCCTTCCCTTCCTGTTGCATAAGCTACTAGAAGCTGGTCAGTTTTTCTATTGCCCTTGGTTCTGTCCAGGTAGTAGCGCAAAGTACAGTTTTGTACCTACCATAAATGTAGATGTCCGAACTGGATAGCATCTGCAGTCATAACAAGTGGGTTGTCCTGTCGTCAGGCAGCCCTGCAGTCGGCCGGATTCCAAAGTCCGGGTCCGGCTTCGGCTGATGTCGCACTCCACCCGACGTCATCTTTGTTGGTCTTCGGGTATAAAAGCATCAGCCGACGCCATTTTCCTCAGTGTTTCTTGCCCCAGATGCCAGTAGCCCTCTTGCAGGCTAAAATTTGGATAGATGCCAATGTTTCCAAATAGATAGAGGTAAACACAACAATAACCATGTATGTACATATATACAAACAAATACACCATAAAAGACTCCCCCCCAACAGCTAGCTATTAGGAGGGTAAACACCCTAGGAGTACCACAGAGGGGAAGGAGGGAGGTAATCCTGACTGCAGATGCTATCCAGTTCGGACATCTACATTTATGGTAGGTACAAAACTGTACTATGTCCTTCATGGATGCATCTGCAGTCATAACAAGTGGGTAGAATACCATAGCCAACTAGGGAGGAGGATAAAAGTAGATTATGGTGTGTTTAGGATCCCTTGCAGTACAGCAGTGGCAAACCCTGCTCGGGATCTGGAATATAGAGGCAAATTATAATGCTTGGCAAATGTATGCACGGAGGTCCAAGTAGCCTCAATAATGTCTTTGGTTGCCACTCCTCGTAAGAAGGCTGTGGTAGTGGCTGTTGCCCTTGTAGAATGAGGTCTTATGTTCTGTGGAATTGGTTTTCCATGGAAGGAGTAACAGAATCGTATGCAATTTCCTATCCATTTGGAGATTGTCTGTTTGGAAATAGCTTTTCCTTCCCTTCCTGTTGCATAGGCTACAAAAGTTGGTCAGTCTTTCTGCTATTTTTGTTCTGTCCAAGTAGTAGCGTAGCTGTCTATGCACATCCAAGGTATGCAGTATTCTTTCCCTCTGTTTTGTGGGTTGGGAAAGAAGGTAGGTAAGTGGATTGCCTGGTTTAAAGACACTCTGGATACCACCTTGGGCATAAATGTAGGATTAGTCCTCATGGACACTCTATCTTGGTGGAAGATCAGGAAGGGTTGCACTGCCATTAAGGCCTGTAGTTCTGAAACCCTCCTTGCTGAAGTAATTGCCAGTAGGAAAGCAGTTTTCCATGACAGGTGTTGTAGGTCTGCTGTTGCTGCTGGTTCAAAGGGTGATAGTGTTAATTTTTCTAGTACAAAGTTTAAATCCCAAGCTGGTAATGGTGGTTTCCTTGGAGGTTTTACATTCTTGATTCCTCTGAGGAACTGCCTGAGCAAAGGGTGCGAAAAACAGGTGGATCAAAGCTGTATTCTGCTGAAATAGCTGATGCATGTATCTTGATGGAGGAGTAGGACAGGCCTGAATGAAGAAGTTCGCCAGATACTCCAGAATGTTAGGTATATCTATGTTTGACACATCTTTTCCTCTTTCCGTACTCCAAATGACAAACCTTTTCCATTTTCCAGCATAGTTCCTTCTTGTTGAAGGTCTGCGTGCTTCAAGAATAATGTCTTTAACTCTTTGGGAAAGTTCTGAATTAGCTGCTGCTATGTGATGTTCCATGCAGTCAGTTGCAACGTTTTAGGTTTGGATGTATGATGCTGTAGTTGTTCTGAGTTAACATCAAAGGCATCAGGGTATTGGCCACATATTGTTCGAGACATGCTCCTCAGTAGTGGGTACCAGTGCTGTCTTGGCCAGTTTGGAGCTATCAGGATTATCCTTGGACGTTCTTCCTTGATTTTTAGTAGTACCTTGTGTATCAAGGGAAGAGGTGGGAATGCATATGCTGTTAGGCCTTTCCAGTTGAAGGAGAGCGAGTCCACTTTCCATGCTAGTGGGTGGAATGTCCTTGTGCAGAATTTTCTGAGCTGGTGATTGAGAGGTGATGCGAATAGGTCTATCTGTGGCATTCCCCATTTCTTTGAGATGGTCTTGAAAATGTCCGGGTGCAGCTTCCATTCGTGGGCATCCGAAGTGGTTCTGCTTAATATGTCTGCTAGAGTATTGTCTTTCCCCGGTACAAATATTGCCTGTAACTGGATGTTGTAGCTGAGTGCCAGGGTCCACAGTTCCAAGGTCATTCTGCATAGGGGGTATGAATGAGTGCCTCCTTGTTTGTTGATGTACCACATGACTGTGGTGTTGTCTGTTCTTATCATCAACTGGCCCTCTTTGAGAAATGGTTTGAATTTTTGGATTGCCAGTTTTACTGCCAGCATTTCTTTTAGATTGATGTGCAGGTGAAGTTGATCCTGTGTCCACAACCCTTGCACGCGTTTGTCCAGCATGTGGGCCCCCCATCCTAGGTCTGAAGCGTCTGTTGTGATGGTCTGGCTTGCTTGACATCTGCGAAAAGGTAGGCCTGTGTTTGACTGGCATGCCTGAGCCCACCATAGGAACTCCTGTTTTAAGCATGGAATTAGTGGGATTTCTGTTTCTAGACTGTGTCTGTGTTGGGACCATAAATTCTTTAGGTACCACTGTAGTTTCCTCATATGTAGTCTGGCAAATGGAACCAAGATTATGCATGATGCCATGAAGCCCAAGGCCTGCAGAACTTTTCTTGCTGTTAACTTGTTCAGTTTTGTTAGTGCCAAGAAGTAAAGAGGAAGTTCTTTTTGTTTTTCTGTAGTCAGGAATGCCATTTGTTTTACTGTGTCCAATTCAGCCAAGAATGTCCTTGTTTGGGATGGTATCAGCCTTGACTTTTGTAAATTGACTGTGTATCCCAGTGCTTGTAGCAAGTAAATGACCCTTTGTAAATCTGTTGTCAGCTTGCTTTTGTTGTCCCCTTGTAGCAGGCAGTCGTCCAGGTATGGGTAAATTTGAATTCCTGTAGCCTGCAATGGGCGATTACTGATGCCAGGCATTTTGTGAATACTCTGGGCAGTAGATAAGCCAAAGGGCAATGCTGAGAATTGATAGTGCTCTGATCCTGCAAGAAATCTGAGGTATCTTCTGCAGATTGGTCGAATGGGGACGTGCAGGTATGCCTCCTTGAGATCTAGAGTTACCAGCCAAGACTCCTTGCCCAGCATGGGAAGGAGTTGCTGTAGGGTCAGCATTTTGAATTTTGGGACAATGATGTATGTATTTAAGGTGGACAGGTCGAGAATTGGTCTCCAACTTTTTCCTTTCTTGGAACTAGGAATAACCTGGAATAGAACCCCTTTCCTTGCTCTGCTGTTGGCACTCTTTCCACAGCTCTCATGTTTGCTAACTCCATTATCTGGCGTAGAGCCTCTGTTTTTTGATTTGGAGGTAGATTTGGCATTCCTCTTTTGACTGGTAAAGTGTGGAAGTGAAACCGTAACCTTGATCTATGGTTTGTAAAATCCACTTGTCTTTTGTTATGTAGTGCCAGTTCTTTGAAAATAAGGTTAACTTTCCGCCTAGAGGAGCTGCTATTTGTTCCCTGGTAGGCGGATGTAGGGTTAAGTCACTGTGGTTGTGCTGATGTAGTGGCAGTGGCTGTGTCTGTGCCTCTGTTGTTACCTTGCCACTGTCGTCCTCTATAGGCACCTCCTCTGGATTGGTTTCTGCCTCTGGAACGTCTATTCCTGCCTCTTTGAAATTTTGTGGAGTCAGGAAAGGACCAATTTTTGGCAGGCCAGTTTCTGCTAAACCTTGGGGGTTGAACCTGCAAGAAATCTTTAACAGTTTGAACAGATTTTGCCTTTTCTTCCATTTTCTTCATAACCTGCTGGGCAGGTGTACCAAACAAACTTGTCTTGTCCATAGGAGCATCCAGCAACTTAGCTTTAACATGATCTGGTAAGGCTTGTTCCTTTAGCCATGCATGCCTTCTTATCACTGTGCCAGTCATGGCTGATCTAAATGAAGCCTCCAGTGCATCATAGCCACATTTTAGGGAATGGTTGCTAACCTGTTGTATGTTATTTACCATCTCTAATACATATTTTTTATCAAGAGATTCATCAGTGGTTAGTTTTTTAGTTAACTGATCCAGCATAAACTCTTGGTATTGTATCATGTGAAACTGACAGTTTAAAGCTCTAGCTGAGAGAGTAGCTGAAGTGTAGACCTTTTTACCCCATCTGTCTAATGACCTTGCTTCCCTTTCAGAAGGAATAGGATTTTTAGCTATGGTCGCGGCTACTGCCTTGGGACCCTGGGATATAGTTTCTGGGTCTGCAAGTGGGGCCTTGTAAAGGTGGTGATGAGTATCTGGCACCCTGTAAAATCTGTCTGGTTTGGCAGGGGCTGGGGGTAAAGAATCTGGAGCGGAGCAAACATCATTGAAAGCATCATCCACCACAGAGAGAACAGGAGGTACAGCTAAGGGCCTGTGCTGTGGGAGGTGGAGAAAGGTCCTAAGTCTTTTTCTGGAGTCTGAAAAATCCTGTTGCTGCCATTGGAACTGTTCGCAAGATGGCATGCAGGGTTTCCCAAAGGAGAATTCTTCTGGTGGGGAAGCAGCTGGAATGGATTCTTCAGCATCAGAATCTTCAAAATTGGAGAAGGGAGCCTCTGGCTGGTCAGTAATGTCTGATTCATCAGCAGAATCATCAGAAGACACTGGCTCAGGGGGCTCTGCCCTAGGTCTCTTCTCTGGGGGCTGAGAAGCCCTGTCTGGGTGAGATTGAGAGCCTCTAATTAAAGAAATTAAATCTTCTGCCAAAATAAGCATTTGAGAACTAGAAGAGGGCCTGGATGTGGGGGGTCTAACAGGCACTGTTTTAGTAGTCTTGGCTGCTTTAGCCCTGGCGAAGGCCTTAATGGACATGGCTGCTGGAGGCCTAGCAGCACCACGTGCTGGGGTAGAGACATCCAAGGGGATGGTGTCTGATAAGTCAACCACCGTAGTGGGTAAAATTTCTGAGGTCGATTCAAGAGTTGTAGCAGGGGCCTCAGTTGTAGGAGTAGGTTCAGCTGTACTTTGATCAGTTTTCTCGGTTTCGGCCGAAACCGAGACACTCGATTTGCTTAACCATGGTTTCGCCGAAACCGCGGACCGCAGTGTCGGTCTTTTCTTGCTTTTGGTAGATTGGGTAGTCGGAGGATCCGACGGCATAATGTACGCAAAATCAGAACCGAAAACTGTTCTGCAAACTCCGACCGACGCCTAAGCGTTCGACGGTTGAAGGAAGCACAGGCCGAACAGGCTGCTACGCCGTGGGCTGGGCCTAAACAAGGCAGACAGTAAGAGTGGAAATCTTTATGAGGTATTTGTTTCCCACAGGTTAAACAATTGTTAACTTTTCTGACATCGGCTGAGGCAAGAAAAGGTCCCCAACGGGGTACTTAGCTTTAGAAGTCTTCGAAGTAGTATTCGGTAGAAGTAATCTCTGGATCCGACCGACCGGCACTTGCGAACAGCTTCTGCTTGGCCACGCGGCAAGAAAGACTGAGGAAAATGGCGTCGGCTGATGCTTTTATACCCGAAGACCAACAAAGATGGCGTCGGGTGGAGTGCGACATCAGCCGAAGCCGGACCCGGACTTTGGAATCCGGCCGACTGCAGGGCTGCCTGACGACAGGACAACCCACTTGTTATGACTGCAGATGCATCCATGAAGGACATCTGTCTATGTACATCCAAGGTATGCAGCAGTCTTTCCCCCCTGTTCTGTGGATTGGGAAATAAGGTAGGTAGGTGGATTGCCTGGTTTAGAGACACTCTGGATACCACCTTAGGCATAAATGTAGGATTAGTTCTCATGGACACTCTATCTTGATGGAAGATTAGGAAGGGTTGTACTGCCATTAAGGCCTGTAGTTCCGAAACCCTTCTTGCTGAAGTAATTGCCAGTAGGAAAGCAGTTTTCCAGGATAGGTGTTGAAGATCTGCTGTTGCTGCTGGTTCGAATGGAGGGAGTGTCAATTTTTCTAGCACAAAGTTCAAGTCCCATGCTGGTAATGGTGGTTTCCTAGGAGGTTTTACATTCTTGATTCCTCTGAGGAACTGCCTGAGTAGAGGATGTGAGAAGACAGGGGATCAAGCTGTATTCTGCAGAAATAGCTGATGCATGTATCTTGATGGAGGAATAGGACAGGCCTGTATGGAGAAGCTCTGCCAAATACTCCAGGATGTTGGCAATATCTATCTTTGACACATCTTTCCCTCTTTCAGTACTCCAAATGACAAACCTTTTCCATTTTCCTGCATAGTTCCTTCTTGTTGAAGGTCTGCGGGCCTCAAGGATAATGTCTTTAACCCTTTGGGATAAATCTGGGTTAGTTGCTCTTATATAATGTTCCAGGCAGTCAGTTGCAGAGTTTTCAGGTTTGGATGCAGGATGTTGTAGTCGCTCTGAGTTAACATCAAAGGAATCAGGGGTAGTGTCCACGTCCCCCCCCCCCCCCCCCCCGAGACATGCTCCTCAGCAATGGATACCAATATTGTCTTGGCCAATTTGGAGCTATCAGAATTATCCTTGGACGTTCCTCTTTGATTTTCAGTAGTACCTTGTGCATCAAAGGAAGAGGTGGAAATGCATATGCTGTCAGGCCTTTCCAACTGAAGGATAGAGAGTCCACCTTCCAAGCAAGTGGGTGGTATGTCCTTGTGCAGAATTTCTTGAGCTGGTGATTGAGTGGGGATGCAAATAGGTCTATTTGTGGCATTCCCCATTTCTTTATGATGGCCTTGAAGATGTCCGGGTGTAGCATCCATTCGTGAGCATCCGAGGTAGTTCTGCTTAACATGTCTGCTAGGATGTTTTCTTTTCCGGTACAAATATTGCCTGTAACTGAATGTTGTAGCTCAGAGCCATATTCCATAGGTCCAGAGCCATTCGGCATAGGGGTATGAATGAGTGCCTCCCTGTTTGTTGATGTACCACATGACTGTGGTGTTGTCTGTCCTTATCATCAATTGGCCTTCTTTGAGGAATGGTCTGAAATTCTGGATTGCTAGTTTTACTGCCAGCATTTCTTTTTGATTTATGTGCAGGTGCAGCTGATCTGGAGTCCATAAGCCTTGAATGCATTTGTCCAGCATGTGGGCCCCCAACCTAGGTCTGAGGCGTCCGTTGTGATGGTTTGGCTTGTTTGAATGTTGTGGAAGGACAAACCTGGGTTTGACTGGCATGCTTGAGCCCACCATAGGAACTCTTGTTTCAGGCATGGGATTAGTGGTAATTCGGTTTCTAAGCTGTGCCTGTGTTGAGACCATAAATTCTTTAGGTACCACTGTAGCTTTCTCATATGCAGTCTGGCATGGGGGACCAGGATTATGCAGGATGCCATGAAGCCCAAAGCCTGCAGTACTTTCCTTGCTGTTAGTTTGTTCTGCTTTGTTAATGCCAAGAAGTAAAGAGGAAGTTGTTCTTGTTTTTCTGCAGTTAGGAATGCCATCTGTTTTACTGTGTCCAATTCTGCACCCAAGAATGTTCTTGTCTGGGATGGTATCAGTCTTGACTTTTTTAAATTGACTGTGTATCCCAGGGCTTGTAGTAAGCAAATGACTCTTTGTAAGTCTTGTGTCAGCTTGCTTTTGTTGTCCGCTTGTATCAGGCAGTCGTCCAGGTATGGGTACATTTGGATTCCCTGTAGCCTGCAATGAGTGATTACTGATGCCAGGCATTTCGTGAACACTCTGGGCGCAGTAGATAAGCCAAAGGGCAATGCTGAGAATTGCTAATGCTCTGATCTTGCAAGAAATCTGAGGTATCTTCTGCAATTTGGTCGTATGGGGATGTGCAGGTATGCCTCCTTGAGATCTAGAGTTACCAGCCAACACTCCTTGCCCAGCATGGGAAGAAGTTGCTGTAGGGTCAGCATTTTGAATTTTGGAACAATGATGAATGTGTTTAAAGCGGACAGGTCGAGAATAGGTTTCCAACTTTTCTCTTTTCTTGGTACTAGGAAGAGTCTGAAGTAAAATCCTTTGCCCTGTTCTGTAGGTGGTACCCTTTCCACAGCTCTCATCTTTGTTAATTGAGCTATTTGTTTTAGAGCTTCTGTCTTTTGATTTGGTGGTAGGTTTGGCATTCCTCTTTTTACTGGTAAGGTGTGGAAATGAAACCTGTAGCCTTGGTCTATAGTTTGCAAAATCCACTTGTCTCTTGTGATATAGTGCCAATTTTTTGAAAATAAGGCTAACTTTCCGCCTAAGGGTGCTGCTATTTGTTCCCTGGTAGGCGGTGTCAGAGCCAAGTCACTGTGATTGTCCTGTTGCAGTGGTAGTGGTTGTGTCTGTGCCTCGTTGGTTATTGCCTTGCCACTGGCGTCCTCTGTAGGCACCTCCTCTGGATTGATTTCTGCCTCTGGAGCGTCTATTCCTGCCTCTCTGAGATTTAGAGGAGTGTGGAAAGGACCAATTTGTGGAAGGCCAGTTCCTGCTAAACCTTGTGGGCTGAACCTGTAAGAAATCTTTAACTGTTTGTACAGATTTTGCCTTCTCTTCCATTTTCTTCATTACTTGTTGGGCAGGAGAACCAAATAGACTGACCTTATCCATAGGAGCATCTAATAGCTTTGCTTTAACATGATCCGGCAAGACCTGTTCTTTCAACCATGCATGCCTTCTTATAACTGTGCCAGTCATGGCTGATCTAAATGAAGCCTCCAGTGCATCATAGCCACATTTTAAAGAATGGTTACTAACCTGCTGAATGTTATTCACCATTTCTAAAACATATTTCTTATCTAAGGAATCATCAGAGGACAGTTTCTTAGTTAACTGATCAAGCATAAACTCTTGGTATTGGATCATATGAAACTGACAGTTCAAAGCTCTAGCTGAGAGAGTAGCAGAGGTGTATACTTTTTTACCCCATCTCTCTAAGGACCTGGATTCCCTTTCAGAAGGGAGAGGGTTTTTCGCTGAGGTCGAAGCTACTGCCTTAGGCCCCTGGGAGATGGTCTCAAGATCTGCAAGAGGAGCCTTGTATAAGTGGTGATGAGTGTCCGGTACCCTGTAAAACCTATCGGGCTTGGCAGGGGCTGGAGGTAAAGTATCAGGAGCAGTGCAAGCATCATTAAATGCATCATCCACAACAGGAAGAACTGGAGGTATAGCTAAGGGCCTATGTTGCGGTAAGTGTAGAAAGGTCCTAAGCCTTTTTCTTGAATCTGAGAAATCTTGTCCCTGCCATTGGAATTGCTCTCTCATGGCATGTAAGGTTTCCCCAAAGGAAAATTCCTCTGGTGGAGAGGCAGAAGGTATAGATTCTTCAGCATCGGGATCTTCATAAGTAGAAAAAGGAGCCTCTGGATGGTCTGTATTGTCTGAATCATCAGAAGAGTCATCTGAGGACACTGGCTCAGGGGGCTCTGCTCTAGGTCTCTTTTCTGGAGGTTGAGAGGCCCTGTCTGGGTGAGATTGGGATCCCCTTATTAAAGAGATGAGATCCTCTGCCAGAGTAAGCATTTGGGAACTGGAACTGGGCCTGTGAGAGGGGGGGCTTAACAGGCACAGACTTAGCAGTTTTGGCTGCTTTAGCCCTGGCAAAGGCCTTTATAGACATGGCTGCAGGAGGCCTAGCAGCACCACGTGCTGGGGTAGAGACATCCAAAGGAATGGTGTCCGATAATTCTAGAGAAACCACATTAGTAGGCAAAACTTCAGAGGCCGATTCAACTAGGGTAGCAGGGGCCTCAGTAGTAGTCATGGATTCGGCTGAAGACTGACCCGTTTGCTCGGTTTCAGCCGAAACCGAGACACTCGCGGTTTGCTTAACCGTGGTTTCGGCCGAAACCGTGGACCGCGAGTGTCGGTCTTTTTCTTTGCGTTTCTTAACAATTTGAGAAATCGGAGGATCCGACGGCATAATGTACGCAAAATCTGAGCCGAAAAACTGTTCAGCAAACTCCGACCGACGCCTAAGCGTTCGTCGGTTGAAGGAAGCACAGGCTAAACAGGCTGCTACGTCGTGGTCTGGGCCTAAACAAGGTAAGCAGTAAGAGTGAAAATCTTTATGAGGTATTTGTTTCCCACAAGTTGAACAGTTATTCACTTTTTCTGACATCGGCTGAGGCAAGAAAGAGTCCCCAACGGGGTACTTAGCTTTTTAGAAGTCTTCGAAGTAGTATTCAGTAGTAGTAATCTCTGGATCTGACCGACCGGCACTTGCGAACAGCTTCTGCTTCGGGCGCCACGCGGCAAGAAAGACTGAGGAAAATGGCGTCGGCTGATGCCTTTATACCCGAAGACCAGCAGAGATGACGTCGGGTGAAGTGCGACACCAGCCGAGGCCAGACCCAGACTTTGGAATCCGGCCGACCGAAGGGCTGCCTGACGACAGGACAACCCATTTGTAAGGACTGCAGATGCATCCTTGAAGGACATACACAGGAAGGTCCATAGATTGGTTTAAATTATTTTCTGAGCAGACTTTCGGAAGAAACGAAGGATTAGTCGTCAGAGCAACCCTGTCCTTACGAAAAACCAAGTATGGAGGACGAACACATAGTGCCTGAAGTTCAGAGACGCGTCTGGCTGAAGTAATAGCTGCCAGAATGAGTGTCTTCCAAGATAGAAACTTAATGGAGCAGGATGCTGCTGATTCAAAGGGGGCAGAGTTAAGGAAGTTAGTACCAAATTAAGGTCCCAAGGAGGAGGGGGATATCTCACTGGAGGCCTAAGGAGAGTAGTCCCTCTCAAAAAAGCTTTACAGAGCTTATGAGACAATGTTTGAATTTGACAAACCAACATGAAAGTTAGAAATGGCCGCTAATTGAACTCGGATTGTAGCAGAAGCAGACCTGGAATGAAAAAGTTGTGCTAGGAACTCCAGAATTTTGTGGACTGGGGCTGAAAAGGGATCTACGTTCCTAGCCTCTGCCCAACAAGAAAAACGTTTCCATTTACTAGCATAAGTTTTTCTGGTTGTGGACTTGTGAGAGGAGACAATAATCTCACGTAAAGCCGGGGAAATGTTGGGAAGCCTGGCTAAGGTTGGAAGTGGAGCAACCAAGCTGTGACCTGGAGTATTTGGAGGGATTGATGCAACCCGCCTGATTGATGAATCAGTAAGTCTGGAATCGGATCCAGAGTCCAGGGCTGATCAAGAAGGTAATGGTGCAGGAATGGGAACCATATCTGTCGAGGCCAGTAGGGGGCAATGAGGATCATTTTGCAACCCAACGATATTGCTTTCTGTATGAGTTTTGGAATCAGGGGAAATGGAGGAAAGGCATAAAGAAGTCCCTGAGGCCAATCGTGGACTAGAGTGCCTCTGGGTGAATGACCTGGAAGTGGAAGAAGGGAGAAGTAGTTGCTGCATTTGATGTTGAAGGGGGTGGCAAAAAGATCGCAGCAAGGCTGTCCCCATTTGCGAAAGATAAGATCCGCAACTTCCTGATTCAGAGACCAGTCATGAGGCATGAGGATAGCTCTGCTGAGTCTGTCCGCTATGACGCTGGACCTCCCAGGGATGTGCGTCGCAATCAGAAAACGTTGGGAGGAAATCGCCCACTGCCACAGTCTGAGTGTTTCTCGACACAGGGGGTAGGACCTGGTTGCGCCCTGCTTGTTGATGTACCACACCACTGATATGTTGTCTGTTTGAATTGCAATGGTCCCAGAAGGAAGAGAGTCCTGAAGGGCTTGCAACGCTAGGAGCATGGCTCTCATTTCTAGGACGTTTATGTGCAGATGGTACTCATGAGGCTGCCAAGTGCCTTGGGCTGTCCTGCCCTGATAATGCCCCCCCACCCTATCAGGGAGGTGGCTGTGGTCACTGTGGCTACAGGAGGGGGCTGAATGAAGGGTCTGCCCCGAGTCACTAGTGGGGAGACCATCCACCAGGAAAGGTGCGTTTTGCATGCTTCTGTAATCATGATCGTGTGAGACATGGGCAGCTGTTGGAAAGACCACTGTGTGAACAGAAGCCACTGAAGCGTCCTCATGTGAAAGCGGGCCAGTGGGATTAGAAGAATGACTGCTGCCATGGAACCCAGAGTTTGAAGGACGAACCTGACTTGGATTCTTTTGCTCTGCATCAGAATTTGTACTTGCTGACGAATTGTAGACACCCTTTCTGGCGGTAGCCTTGCGGACATGTTCCTTGTGTCTAAGTCTGCGCCCATGTAGGTGACAGATTGACAGGGCAACAAGGCAGATTTTTCGAAGTTTACTGTAATACCTAACTGGGAGCAGATTGTGACTGTGTAGTCCCTGGCTTGAAGAAGTTGATGCCTGGTAGTAGCAGTGAGGAGCCAGTCTAGATATGGAAACACCTGGAATCCTCAATGTCTGAGGTGAGCCGTGACCACTGCCATACATTTGGTGAACACCCTGGGGGCTGTGGTGAGACTAAAGGGCAGAGCTCTGAACTGGTAATGAATGGCTCCCAGACAGAAGCAAAGAAATCTCCTGGAGCACCTGTCCATCTTGATATGGTAGTACGCGTCCTGAAGATCTATCGAGCACATCCAATTGTCCTGACCCAGAACGGGTAGAATGGACTGTAGCGCGACCATCCAAAACTTTGTTCAGACCTGTTTAGTCTGCTGAGATCCAGAATCGGTCTCCAGTCCTCTGTCTTTTTGGTATCAAAAAGAACCTTGAGTAAGTTCCGGATCCGTGCTGGTCTGCTGGGACTTCCTAGATGATTCTTTTTTATAGCAATTTTGAAACATCTATTACTGCTTGGTCCTTCAGATTGGGTGGAACATCTGGAAGGGATTTCCTTGACGGTAAGGGGGGGTTGACAGAAGGGAATTTTGTAACCTCCGGATATAATGGACCGTACCCATCTGTCTTGCGTTAAATCTTGCCAGGCTTTTGGGTACAGTGAAAGTCTTCCCCTGACTGCCTCCAGAGGTGAGCAGCCGGGCAACCCTTCAGGGATGCTGAAAGGGCTTATCAGAGAATGATTCTCTGTTGCCCTGGTTCTGCGGACCCCCTCTGCCACGAGGGCGGCATCTGTTGTTATTGCTTCCCCCTCTGCCCCTGGAGGAAAAATCACTACGTGTGTCAGGCAAGGCTCCCTGGGATTTTCGGAACCACATTTTGACACTCTTCTGACCTTTGGGGTACGGTCTAGAAGGAGTGGAAAAACGGACTCCCACGGCAGAGAGAGTCTTGCCTTCTTGCTCACACTTAGTCAAGTGTCTTTCACCTGTGGTCCAAAAAGAAAGGAACCATCAAAGGGGGTGTTGGTGAATAATGCTCGAAAGGGTTCCGCAAAATTACACAGCCGCATCCATGCATCCCTCCTAAGGGCCACACCTGTAGCTGCGGCTCTACTCGCACCATCGGCTGCATAGGAAATGAGCCTCACGGAGGAGTTAATTACAGAATTAAGCGTCGCCAGCTGGGAAGCTACTTTAGCTGGAGCACCCTCAGCTGATGGATCTTGAAGGGTATCTCAGAGCTCTTTAAGGAGATCTCTCTGAAGCTGGGTAAAATTACATAAGTAGTTCAATGACCTCATAGAAAAGGTCACTGAAGCAAACATTCGCTTCCCGTATCTGTCCATGTTCCTAGACTCCTTGTTAGGAGGATGGACAGACGAAGAGGTCTCTGCTAACTCTTTTTTGGTGGCTGCTGCTACCACGATGGCATCAACAGGAACACCTTTGGTAAGGAACTGCTTATCTTGGGGTGCTGTTATGAATTTGCCAGGTCTCCTCGGAGTTGGTTCCACTGTATCCGGAGATGACCGAGCTTTTCGAGCCACCACTGCCATAAGTGGATCGAAAGGCGGAGAAACACAGGAGGTGGAAGGTTGGGAACCAAACGCATCCAGAAACACAGACTCATCCTCGGTAGGGGCTAAAGGATTCCAGTTCCCCCTCTGCTTAAGCATTTCTAGGATGTCCAAGAAGGAAACATCTTCAGAGGGGGATCTTGGGGGCCCTTCCGATTCATCTAAGTCTGTATCAGAAGTGACAGACTCAGGGGAGTCAATGTGCTTCCTCTTGCACTTCTTACGAGGGGGCTCCCCTGAATGATCAGGGGAGGCCTCGGAAGAAGAGGAAACACCCAATGGGGTGCCGTGGAGCGCCAGTTCCCGATGCTTGGAGTCTGGAGGAGGAGCAGAGGTTGGCACAGGCACTACAGGGGACAGAGCCGGTGAGGCCAATAGTGGAGCTGACTCAGTGGCCAGCACACTCCTCATGACATCGAAGGTGTCCCTGACATGATGCAGAGCACTCCTCATGACATCGAAGGTGTCCCTGACATGATGCAGAGAAAGCTCCAGTTCCAAGGAAATCGGAATCTTTCTCTGCACCGAGGGAGACTACTCCGAGGCCGATGTAGGAGCCGAGCTCACCTGCGCCGCAGCTCCGAGAGGAGGAATGGGGTCGACAAAGGTCCGATGCCACTCGCCCCCTCGGAGCCGATGAGGGAGCCCCGGCAACCAGATCCCTCGATGGACAGCACCACCGAGGGGATCGGAGCCGACGACGGAACGGAAGGATATAGAGTTATTGGAGCTGACGGTTCCACTACTCGAACCCCAACAAACTCCGGCTCCGAACTCATTGGAGTCAGAGGAGGAACATTGATAGAAGTGGATGGAGCCAACACCTGTTGAAAAGGGTTGGACAACATCTTGGCAAGTGCCTGCGACTTTAGCAACCTACTGATCACTCTCTCCACATCGTGATCCGACAGCCTAGAGGATCGAGAGGAGTGAGAGGATCTATGACTGCGCTCGCTCTGAAGCAAGGGAGATCGAGGAGCCGAATGTACCGATTCCAATGAAGGGGACCTCAGCCTCCTGTGGCTCCGCAAAGGCTCCAAATTTTCTGATGGAGCCAACGGGGAGATAGTCTTATCGGTGCCAGCCGGAACCGAAGTAGAAAGTGGAGTCTGAACCGAGGACGGCTCCGAACTTGGAGCAGACGACTTGGTAGATTTAGGGGATTTCACAGGCTGAGAGGTCTTGGCCAGTGATTCCTGGGGCTTTAAAAGAACCATAAGAATAAGCTTATTCTTACACTCCTGCAGGACTCTTCGACTAAATGCATGGCAGATAGAACAAGACTCCTGCAGGTGCACAGCTCCTAAACAATAGACGCAAGAAGTGTGCCCATCTGTCAGAGACATTTTCTGACAGCATGAGTCACACTTCTTGAATCCAGACACTTTGGATTCCTTTGACATCCTGAAAGAAGGAAACAACAAATACCACAACAGCTACCAAAGTAAATACAGTTTACACAAAAAACACACTGTACTAACTATAGCTAAAGGATTTTTTTTTTTATATATAGGAAAAGCCTCTAACTTAAACAGCTAACCTATGAAAGAAAGATATAAGGAAAGCCTCTAACCTAAACGGCTAACCTGACAAGAAGGATGGGGGGGGGACTCTCTAAGTTAAATGAGTTCTACAAGAAGGGAAGGGATACTACAACTAAACACTAGCTATCACAAAAAACAAGACTAAACGTTAACAATAAAACACTGAAAAAATATATTTGTAGAGTAAGAAAGTTATACGAAAAAACTTTATATGAGCCTGAGCCAGAAAAAAGGCACCTCACAGCTGAAGCGGCAAATGAGATCTGGGTAGCTATCGCTAGGCATCATGGGATAAGGGGTAGCCTCAAGCCAGTAAACAGCTCTCGAGCTATAGAAGATGGCAGAGTCGTAGCAGAGGATCGGCTCCGATCCCAACCAGCAAGAACAAAGGCGAGATAGACAACTTAACATCATATTTTCTGGGAGTGCGGTGGGTTGGAGTACTTTAAGGATTCCCTGTGGGATGCACCGTCGGAGATGCTAGGTAGGCAGAATAGTAGGGTTGCAAGACAGAAGTCTTTTCTTACACAGAAAAACATCCAGGCCCAGCTAAAATTTGCAAAACAATACATCAATTATCCCAAAAGCATGTGGGAAAATGTGTTATGGTCTGATGAGACAGGGTTGAACTTTGTGGCCACAATTCCAAAATAAGAAGTTATGTACTTACCATAACGTTCTATGTTTGTAGTCCATCTTGCCTACATTCTTGCTGGATGGGCTCAAAGCTGAACCTCGGCTCCGACTAGGCGGATACTGAAGCTCGAGAGATTTTACTGGCTCGAGGCTATCCCCCTATCATATGGTGCACCACGGCAATTCCCCAGATCTTGTTTGCAAGAAAGTAACTAAATACACAATAGTACCCTGAATGCACTTCCCTGCCAGGTGAGCCCCCCCCATGCATAATCTTATGCATCTATTAGGGTTTGGTCGGCAGTGGGTGGTGTGAATGGTAGTCCCCTGTTTTGGTGGCAGGCCTCTGCCCATCAAAGAAACTCTAGGCGTAGGCAAGGTATGATAGGAATCATTGCTTCTAGATCCTGAGAATGTTGACACCATAGGCTTTTTAGATACCACTGTAGTTTCCTCATATGCAGTCTTGCATATGGAATCAGAAGAATGCAGGAGGTCGTGAACCCCAAGGCTTGTAGTATTTGCCATGCAGATAGTAGGGTTTTTGTGGCCACTTGTTTGAAGTAGGTTGTCAAATGAATTTGTTTCTCTGGCGTGAGAAAAACCATCTGGGAAGTTGTATTCAAGCTTGCTCCCAGGAATATGATTTGTTGACAAGGTACAAATTTCTTTTCGTTCAAGGTGTACCCCAGACAAGTTAGCACCCTTTGTACAAAGGCCAGATGATTCAAAAGTATGTCCTGGCTTTCTGCCTGAATTAAACAATCATCCAGGTATGGGTATATTTGAATATTTCTTTGCCTGCAAAATGCGAAGACTGGGGCTAAACACTTTGTGAATACTCTGGGCGCAGTAGATAAGACAAAGGGCAGTGCAGGGAACTGGTAGTAACTGTAGCCTACTTTGAAGCGTAGGTATCTTCTGCAAGATTCCCTGACTGGGATGTGCAGGTATGCGTTCTTTAAATCGAGTGTTACCATCCAGGCATCTTTTCCTAGCATAGGGGGCAACTGGTGAAGAGTCAGCATCTAGAATTTTGGAATCACCAAAAAGGTGTTTAGGGTAGACAAGTCCAGAATAGGATGCCGTGAATTGCCTTTTCTGGGTACCAGAAAAATTCTTGAGTAGAAACCTTGTCCCCATTCTTCTGGGACAGGTTGAATAGCCCTGATGCTTAAGAGAGAGAGAACTTGCTTTTGAGCCTCTGCCACTGATTTGGGGGTAGATTTGGCCAACCGTTTGGAGTTGGTAAGGAGTGGAAGTGGAGTCTGTATCCTTTGGAAACTATAGTAAAACCCATTTGTCCTGGGTAAAGAGTTCCCAATTTTTGGCCTGCAAGGCAATCTTTCCCCCTAAAGGAACAGTCAGTTGTGCAGGGATTGGAAGGTTTAAAGTTAAGTCACTGAGACAGTTTACCATAAAGGGAGTCTTACTACTCCCCACTTTGGGAGTGGGAGGCCCCCCCACTGCTTAGTCCTGTGAATACCTTGGGACTGAAGCCTGGGTGTTCTGGTTCTGGGTTTGGACTGAGAAGGCCTGGAAGAGGCAGGAAAGGACCCATTCGTAGAGGGCCAATGCCTTCTAAATCTGGGCAGCTGTACTTGCAGGAAATCTTTTTAAGTATTTCTTCTGCTTTGTTGCCAAACAGGCGGTCTTGGTTTAAGGGAGCATCCAGCAATTTAGCTTTAACATGATCTGGCAAAGATTGCTCCTTAAGACAAGCATGCCTTCGAAGTACAGACCCAGTGACAGCAGCCCTGCAAGATGCCTCTAATGAATCAAAACCACATTGCAAAGTAAGTTTTCCAACTTGTTCAGCAGAATGCATCAAATCCTGTAAATCTTTATTTTCAGCACAGTCAGGAATCAACATCATTCTCATTTTAAGCAATCCAGTGATATGCTGCTGATACTTTAACATATGAAACTGGCAGTTTAAGGCCCTAATGACCAAGGTTGCAGAAGTGTATACCTTCTTACCCAATCTATCAAGCGCCCTGGAATCTCTATCACAGGGGGTAGGATTTTTGGCAGTAGTAGCCTTAATGCCCTTGGGTCCCTGTGAAATGGTCTCAGGATCCGCAGTAGGATTTTTAGAGAGGAACTTGTGAGAGTCAGGAACCCTGTAATGCCTATCCGGTTTTCTGGGAGCAAGAGGTAGAGAGTCAGGGGCCAGGCTAGATTCAGAGAAGGCATCATCAACTATGTCCAGTACACGAGGGACAGCTAAAGGGCCTGTGTTGGGGCAGGAGTAAAAAATCCCTAAGCCTCTTTTTGGAGTCAGAGTAATCCTGGCTTTCCCAGCGAAAATGCTCCCTAAGAGTATACAAGGTTTCACCAAAAGAAAAATCCGCTTGAGGGGAAATAGAGGGAATGGAGTCCTCTGCATCAGAATCCTCATATGTAGATAAGGGTAAATCCTGGTCATCAGAGGAAACAGAAATTTCAGAGTCCTGATCAGAAGAGTCAGAAGGAAAATCAGTCCAGGTCTCTTAGAGGGGGAAGGGCAGCTTCCCCTAATTACAGTAATAAGGTCTTCAGCCATTCTTATCATTTGTTTTTAAGGCATAGGGGCCTGACCATGCGGTCTGGGCATCGGTTTTCTAGGCATGTATCGAGTTTTAGGCCTTGAAGATGGCGGCGTTGGTTTAATATGCAAGTCAGTAGGCTTGAATACACCCTCAGAACCAGGTGCCTGCACAGCGGCTCCAGACCCATCCAAGGTAGAAACATCTGCAGGTTCCATAGTCGAAGAAGTATCTCGCGGCATCCCGGACTCCGAATGGGTCACAGTAGAGGCCTGAGAATCTGAAGTAGTGGGTATCAGGGGCTGCGAAAGTGCCTCACCGAGTACCGGCGAACTGGCAACTATCTTAGGAGAAGCGTCGTCGGCAGCTTTGGACCTGTGTGGTATGTCTTTGACTTTATCTTTGCATTTTTTCAGAATGTCTAGTCGGGTGGCTTACTGAAGCCATTTCTGGATAATTGAACAGAATATCAAAATATTAAGAAGTGTAAATAAACCAACGACTAATAGTTCTAGGTTTGAATAAGGCACAAAACTGACAGCGAGGTACATCGTGGTCTGGGCCTAAGCAAGGAATGTAGTACGAATTAAAATCTTTGAGGTATTTGCTTTCCACAAGAAATACAACTGTTCATGTTTACTGACATTGGTTTAGAGCAAGAAAAAGGTTTCCCAACGAGGTAATTAGCTTAGTTGAAGACTTTGGATCTGAAACCCGAAAAAGTACAGTTTTGTACCTACCATAAATGTAGATGTTCGAGGATTCCCTTGCTGCAGTCCTGACAATTGGGTATAGTCCGCGTCCCAGTCGAATACCAGAGTACGGTCATGGCGCTTAGACTACCGTCAGTACGACAGGGTACTAATGCGCATGACCGACGTCATTTCCTCAGTCTTTTCTTGCCCCAGATGTCAGAAGACCCAAAAAGACAAGTCCCAAAAACAACCTGCACCAAAAAACATGTACAATATATACAGTAATACATATAAAAAATATAAGCATGTAAAACTCACCTACACAACCACCCTGAAACACAGAGGGAAGGAGGGAGGGTAAATTGGACTGCAGCAAGGGAATCCTCGAACATCTACATTTATGGTAGGTACAAAACTGTACTATGTTCTTCGTCTTCCCTTGCTGCAGTCGGTAGAATCCCAAAGCAGAGGTAAGGGAGGCTGGCAAATTATAAAGTAGCAGGAGCTGACAACATGCCTTGTAAAACAGCTGTGGCAAAACCAGCTCTAGTCTTAGAGTATATAGGCAGGTGATAATGCCTAGAGAAAGTATGCACTGAACTCCAAGTAGCTGCTTCCAGAATATCCTTAGTTGCCACCCCTTAGAAATGCTGTTGAAGTGGCAGTAGCCCTAGTGGAATGAGGCCTAATCCCAGCTGGAACCTCTTTGCCATGATGGGAATAACAAAATGCAATGCAAAAACCAATCCACCTAGAAATAGTTTGTTTTGACACAGGCTTGCCCTGTGAACTCAAAGCAAAAGAAACAAGTAACTGCTGAGACTGCCTAAAATCTTTAGTCCTGCTCAGATAATAACGCAATTGCCTGTGTACATCTAAAGTGTGCAAAATCTTTTCCCCTTTATTTTGAGGATCTGCAAAAACGTAGGCAAATGAATAGTTTGGTTTAAAGCCACACTAGAAACCACCTTAGGCATAAAGGAAGGATTAGTACGTAATGATACCCTGTCCTTATGGAAAATCAAAAGGGCTCTACTGCGATAAGGGCCGGCAACTCAGACACCCTTCTTGCAGAAGTAATAGCCAACAGAAAAGCAGTCTTCCATGACAAATATTTCAATTCAGCAGTAGCTGCAGGCTCAAAAGGTTGTAGAGTAAGTTTTTCCAACACAAAATTGAGATCCCAAGCAGGAGTAGGAGCTCTACGTGGGGTCTTATATTCTTTGCCCCTCTAAGAAACTGCTTGAACAAAGGATGCGAAAACAAAGGTGGGTCACAATCATAGTGAGCTGAAATTGCTGCAGCATGAATCTTTATGGAAGAGAAGGACAAACCTTTGTCCAATAATTCAGTAAGATATTGAAGAGCCACACTCAAATTAGGCTCTGAAATCTCCAAATTCTTTGCTGTACTCCAAAATAAAAATCTCTTCCATTTACACTCTCCTAGTACTAGGCCTTCTAGCTTCCATAATCACATTTAAAACTTGTTGAGGAAGCTGAGACCTACCATGCTTCAACCCAGAATATGCCAAGCTGTGAGATGAAGAGATTGAAGCTTGACATTGAGCAGATGACCGTCCTTCTGAGATAACAGATGAGGAATCAGAGGTAAAGGCCATGGAGGCTTCTTTACAAGACTCCTTAGAAGTGGGTACCAGTGTTGCCGAGGCCAATCTGGAGCTATCAAAATCATCCTTGGCCTGTCCTGTCTGACCTTTAGTAATACCTTTGGAAGAAGAGGTAGAGGTGGAAAGGCATAGACATGAAGGTTTTTCCAACTGAAAGACAGAGCATCCACTTTCCAAGCTGTGTGATGAAACCCCTTTGTGCAATACTTTGGCAGCTGGTGGTTTAGTGGAGAAGCGAACAGATCTATGTCTGGAGTTCCCCAGGACACTGTCAATTTCTGAAATACATGAAGATCCAGTTTCCACTCGTGGGGATCCATGATTTGTCTGCTTAATACATCTGCTAGGGAGTTCTGTGCTCGGCAGAAACCTGAAGAGTCAGTTGCAGGCTTAGCAGTCTCCCATAAAATCATTGCTTGCCTGCATAGAGGATAAGAATGTGTTCCCCTTGCTTGTTGATGTACCACATGACAGTTGTGTTGTCTGTTAGAATCAACACCTGCCCTGGAAGAAGTAACTCCTTGAACGCCATCAATGCAAACTGGACTGCTAACATCTCCTTCATGTTGATATGTAGATGCTGTAGTCTGGCAGGCCACTTGTCTTGTATCCACTTTCCATTTAGATGAGCTCCCAAGCAGTGTCCGAGGCATCTGTCGTTAAAATCTGACTCGCCTCTGGCCGGGTCACAGAGAGTCCCTTGTTTAGGTGACATTCCTGAGCCCACCACAAAATTCCTTTTGAAGGCAAGGTATTATTTGAATGACAGTGTCCAAATCTTGGCAGTGCTGTGTCCATACATTTTTGAGATACCATTGCAGCTTCCTCATATGCAGTTTAGCATTGGGAAGCACCAGAATACAAGATGCCATGAACCCTAATGCTTGAAGGACTGTCCTTGCAGTCAGCACGGACTGATGAGATAGTTGATGGAAGTAAAGTGACAGACTCTTTTGTTTGTCCGGGGTTAAAAGGCCATCTGGGCTGCTGTATTCAGTCTCACACCCAGAAAGCACATGTCTTGAGAGGGTACTAGACTGGACTTTATTTCGTTCACAGAATACCCTAGGCATCTTAGCACTGCTATGACATATTCCAGATGCTGTAGAAGGTGTTCCTTTTCTTGAGCCAGAATCAGGCAGTCGTCCAAGTAAGGATAAATTTGAATGCCTTGAAGCCTGAAGTAAGCTATCACTGGAGCCAGAACCTTTGTGAATACTCTGGGCAGTAGATAAGCCAAAGGGCAATGCAGAGAACTGATAATGAAAATCTCCAGTTCGAAAGATACTTTCTGCAACTTAGCCTTATGGGCACATGAAGGTAAGCTTCCTTGAGATCCAAAGTTACCATCCAGTGATCCTTGCCCAGCAGAGGTAACAGTTGCTGTAACGTCAACATCTTGAACTTGGGAATGTCCAGATAAGTGTTGAGGATAGATAAATCCAAAATTGGTCTCCACGTGTTCCCCTTCTTTGGTACTAGGAACAGCCGAGAATAAAATCCGAAGCCCCTTTCTGATACAGGGACTGGCTGAATAGCCCCTATCTGGAGTAACTGAGAAACTTGCTTGTGAGCCTCTTTTCTTTGTGGAGGAGGAACATCTGGCATGCCTGTGAAAGGGGCATTGTGTGGAAATAAAATCTGTACCCGTGATGAATGATATCCAGCACCCATCTGTCTTGAGTGATTAAATCCCAATTTTCTTTGAAAAGAGACAATCTTCCTCCCAAAGGAGCTGCCAGACGAGTCCACTGGCAGCTGAAAAGGCAGGTCATTGGTTCTGCTTACGAAGGACTGACCCCTGCCCTCACCAGAAGTCTGAGCAGGTGAACTGTCTGATCTAGGCCTCCTTGAGCCCTGCCCCTACCACGTCTAGACCTACCCCTAGACTGGGAACCATAAGCAGGATATGTCCACCCCTTAGCAGGCCAATTTCTACTAAACTTGGAGGCTGCACCTGCAAAAATCTTTAACAGTCTGCATAGACTTAGCTTTGTCCTCCATTTTCTTTAAAACTGCTTCCACAGGCGGTCCAAACAACACATCAGACTGTAAAGGAGCATCCAAAATCCTGGTCTTAACATGCTCAGCTAAATTCTGATCCTTCAACCATGCATGTCTGCGAAGAACAGAACTAGTAGCAGCCACCTCGAGGAGGCCTGAACAGCATCAAAACCACACTGCAAAGAATGCTTACCCACTTGTTCGAACCAAATCCAGCAATTCTTTACACTCAATACCTTCGCCAAAGCATCCACCTTAGATTTCAATTGTGAAAGGAGATAATTCTGATATTTCAGCATATGAAACTGACAATTCAACGCCCTCATGGCTAGAGTGGAAGAAGTATATACTTTCTTACCCCACCTGTCCAAAGCCCTTGCCTCTTTATCAGAGGGTACAGGATTTTTAACCACAGAAGCTTTAACACCTTTAGGCCCTGAGAAACAGTTTCTGGGTCCGCCCTGGGACTCTTAAACAAATACTTATGAGCTTGGGCACCCTATAATACCTATCAGGCTTAACAGGAGCAGGAGGCAAGGAATCAGGGTTCAGAGAAGCCTCTGCAAAACATCCTCCACCACATTCAACACAGGAGGAATAGCTAAGGGCCTATGCTGGGGCAAAACAAGAATTCCCTAAGCCTTTTCTGGAATCAGAGTAATCTTGGCCTTCCCATTTAAAGTGCTCCCTCATGGAGTGAAGAGTCTCTGAAAATGAAAAATCCTCAGGAGGAGAAGCTGAAGGAGTGGAATCATCCACATCAGAATCAGAATAAGTAGGAAACTCTTGCAAGTCTTCCACAGAAGACTCTGAAGCCTGTGAACACTGTTCAAAACTATCAAACTCCTGTTCCACCCTAGGCCTCTTATCAGGTGGGGGCATAGAACCTCTAATCAGAGTAATCAAATCTTCTGCCATTTTAAGCATATGTTTCTTAGGCACAGAGCCGAAATGCTAGGAGAAGCCCTACAGAAGCTGAACTTGGCCTTCCTCTAAAAGAAGCTTTGGCAACAGAAGGAGAGGCCCTAACTACCTTGGGAAGAGAGGGAAGAACAGTTACCTGAGAAGCCCCTCAGCCTGGCCTACCTCCTGAGAGGGCACATCCTGTAACAGTAAAGTATCTGCCTGAGACTCCATAGAGACTCCTGGCAAAACCTCTGGCTCCCTGAGCCTTCTAAAGGACCGGCGTCCGGGACTGCGGTTCCTCACCCCTAGACTTCACTGTTTTGTCCTTGCGCTTCTTAGATGAAGCATCCGGCATAGTATAATTGCAACGCTTCCCAAACACTAACCTAGCACAATCAAGCCTCCTCTTAATAGTGCGCTTGTTAAATCTAGCACAAGAGCGGCAACCAACAACGTCGTGCTCAGGCCCTAAACAAGGTATACACAATGTATGATAATCCCTATGCGGTATCTGCTTCCCACAAGAAATACAGTTATTCACTTTTTCTGACATCCGGTTAAATACTGAGGCAAGAAAAACCAAAATGTAACTCTGTATCGGTCTGAAACTCAAAATCTCAGAACGCCAACCTGCACTCGCAAAATTGCTTCTGCATCGGACCATGCGGCAAAAAAGACTGAGGAAATGACGTCGGTCATGCGCATTAGTACCCTGACGTACTGACGTCAGTCTAAGGCGCCATGACCTCTGGTATTCGGGCCGACTGGGACGCGGACTATACCCAATTGTCAGGACTGCAGCAAGGGAAGACGAAGAACATCAAAATTTTCAGGAGTCGACCGACCGGCACTTGCGAATTGCTTCTGCTTTGGGCACCACATTGCAAGAAAGACGGATGTAATGGCGTCGGCTGCATGCTTTATACCCCTGACTACCTGACGTCATGGAAGATGAAACAGCAAACGACGCAGGACCCAAGACTTTGATAATCAGGCCGACTGAGGGCTACTGCAAGCAGATAACCCAAATGTGATGACTAACAGTGAAACACAAAACATCATCACATTATAGTTTTCCATGTGAAACATTTTAGTTGCGTCTTAGCTGAAGGTTCAAATGGAGACTGGGTTAAAGCCTGCAAAACTACATTTAACTCTCAAGGGGGGGGGGTCTTTAACAGGAGGTCTTTGGAGTACTGTTCCTCTCAGAAACAAATGACAAAGCTTAGAAGATGCTAGAGAAGAATTATCTAATCCAACATGAAGGTTGGAGATGGCAGCCAACTGCTGTTTAACGGTAGAAGAGCTAGCTCCTTCACTGAAGACTGATGCAAGAAATTCCAGAACTTTAGATACACATGCAGAAAAAGGATCTAATTGGTTCTGTTGTGCCCAAAAAGCAAATCTTATCCATTTACTTTTGTAAAGTTTTCTGGTGGAAGCTTTCTGAGATGATAAAAAAATATGACAGACTGGTGAGGAGAGTCTGGGCTGTTTAGCAGTCAACGGAAGTGGAAAAACCATGCGGTCAATTTTACACCCATAATGTCTGGATGAATGGAGTCTGTCGGGTGAGAAAGGTTTGGAGTTGGATCCAAGATCCAAGGAGGATGAAGAAGAGGAGGCCAATTTAGGGCAATGAGGATTACTGTGCTCTTCAATCAGGATGCTTTCTGAAAAACTTTGAGGATGAAAGGTATTGGGGTACAGGTGCAAAGGAATCCGGTAGGCTAGCCGTGAAGTAGTGCATCTCTCGGTGACTTTCTCTGTGGGAGGATGAGGGCATAGAACCTGCTGCTATTAACAGGGGATGCAATAAGGCTGCACAGTTGACCCTATCGACAAACAAATCCTCTCTGTTACCTTCATATTGAGAGACCACTCGTGAGGTATTAGAATAGACCTTCTTAACCTGTCTGCAATCACGCTTGACATCCCTAGAATGTGCATTGCTATCAGAAATCGATTGGATGAGATCTCCCATTGCCACACTCTTAGAGCTTCTTAGAGCAGTGGATAAGATTTGGTTCCCCCTTGTTTGTTTATATACCAGTCTGAACTGCAGTAGTCCCCTGTGGGGAGAGTGTTTTGGAAGGCCTGCAATGCTAGGAGGGAAGCTTTCATTTCCACAACATTTATATGCATGGTGGCCTCTTCGGGGGACCATGTGCCTTGCACTGGCATTCACAGGAAGTGCTCCCCATGCCCCATCCAATCTGGGAGATGTCAGTGGTCACTATGGCCTTAGGATGGGAAAGAACAAAGGGACGACCACCTTGCACGTGACTTGAAGATGGTATCCAACATAGGAGATATTTCTTGCAAGCTTAAGTTACCTTTATCTGATCGACAGAGGGCAGTAAAGAATGGACCACTGAATAGCTAAGATCCACTATAGGACACTCATATGGTATCTTGATAACAGAACTAGGATTATTGCTGCTGACATGAGCCCTAAAGTTTGAAGGATAAATTGAGCTGACGGAGAATTTTGGATGATTTTCCTGACCTAGAACTGAATAGTCTGAACTCTTGCCTGAAGAAAAGATGCTGTTTGTGAGATCATGTTGAAAGAAGCACCTATGAATTCTAATGTCCGAGTTGGTACCATATTAGATTTGTTATAATTGACTGAAATACCCAGATGGAAGCAAATTTGGTGCATGTATTCTTGGGCCTGTATCAGTTGACGTCTGGTTGGAGCTGTGATGAGCCAGTCATCTAGATACGGAAACACTTGGAATCTTTGTAGCCTCAAGTGAGCCATCACTGCTGCCACACACTTGGGAAGCACTCTAGGGGCTGTGGTGAGACCAAAGGGCACAGCTCTGAATTGGTTATGACTGGCCTCCAGCCAGAAGTGCAGAAATCTTCTGGAGCATCTGTTCACTTTGATATGATTATGTGCATCCTGAAGATCTACTGAGCACATCCAATCATCTTTGCACAGAAAAGGCAGAGTGGACTGAACCATGACCATCTGTAACTTTGTGTACTGAACAGAATGATTCAGACTGCTGAGATCCAAAACTGGTCTCCAGTCCCTTATTTTCTTTGGCACTAAAAAATCTTGAGCAACTTCTGGACTCTCTGATCTGGGGGAACCTCTTGGATGACCTCTTTTCTAGCAGCTTCTTTACTTCTACTGTTGCTGCCTCCCTCTGACTGGGTGGAACATTGGGGATTTTCTTTAAAATCAGAGGTGGTGGATGGGAAAAGGGTATAATGTAACTTTTGAATATTATCCTCTGGAACCATAAATCTTTTGCAATTTTCAACCAGGCTCTCTGGTGCAAGGATAAACGACCCCCAACCGCCCCCAGAGGAGGACAGTTAGACTTCCTTTCAGGAGTGCTGGTAGGATCTATTAGAGAAAGAATCTCTCGATCCTTGGTTTTGCAGAACTTCTGCCATGAAGGCTGCATCTTCCATTAGAGCTCCCCCCTCTGCCTCTGAGGGAACTACCTCCACATGGATCTTGGAAGGGCACCTGGGATTTCTTGAATTACATCTTCCAACCTCCTTGAGGATTCCTACAAAAGGTTTGTTGAGGGGTTGAAAAATGTACTCCCTCAGCAGACGGGGTTTTCCCTTCCTGCTCACACCTGGAGAGCGTGTCTTTCACTTTAGGTTCAAATAGGTAACTTCTGTCAAAGGGAGCACTGACGAAGAAATCTAAGGGTGCTGCAAAGTCATACAAGTGCATCCAGGCATGCCCTCCTGATGGAAATGCCTGTACCCACTGCCCATGAGGTACCTTCTGCTGAATGAGATAAGCCTCATGGACAAACAGAAATGGACTGAAGGGTAGTCAGCTGTGAGGCAATAGTGCTCTCAGCCTCAGAAGATACGGTCCCAGAGAGAGATTTGTTAACTTCGCTAATCAAATCCCTCTAGAGAGTCTTATGAAATGTGCCAGATAGTTCAATGATTGAAGGACAAAGTTCACTGAAGCATAAACATACTTCCCAAACCTGTCCCATCTCACTAGACACCCTGTTAGGGGGAGTGAACAGAGGAACTCTGTTCTGCAAGCTCCTTTCTGGTGGCTGCCGCTACAACCATAGCCTCAACTGGTGCTCCTTTGCTCCAATGAATTCTGTCCTTAGGTAGTCTCAGGATGTTGTCTGGTCTCTTTGGCACTGGCTCAAAAGTATTACGCTCCTTTCACTCCTGTTGAGAGACTAGATCAATAGGTTCATCAAAGGGCAGAGTCACCCAGGAGGTAGACGGGCCAGCACCAAAAGCCTCCAGGAATACAGACTCTTCTAGGGAAGGGCTGACTGAGAACCAACCACTCCTTTACTTTAAGAGTTCGAGAATGTCTCCAAATATAATGTCAGGTGGTGATCTTGCAGACCCATTCCCTTCATCAAAGTCAGTGACTGGCTCTTTGGAGAGTCTAAGTGCCTCCTTTTCTGCTTTTTCTTCCTGGACACCTCGGCGGGGTATTCCATAGAAGTGTCAGATGGAATCAGTATGCCCTGATGGGTATCCTGGTGGCAGACTTGGGCTGGCTGTCCCTGTGGTAGGAATGAATGAGGTTCAAGACACAGAGATGACTGGGTTAGGGTGGTCTGAGCCAAAGAAGGCAGAGAAGTTCAAGCTCTAGGGATACAGAAAGCTGTCCCCACTATCCCAAATGCCATGGAGAGAAGGAAACTGATGGCTCCGGCATAACATGCTTACCAAAGTCAGAGCCGAGCTGTCTAATGCTGAGGCTCCAAGGGGAAGCGGCAGCTATGACAACTTCAGAGTCAACTCCAACATCTCGGATCTGGCACCGATGCTACTGCTACCAGTGTCACCCAGCTCAGAGGCACTCTGTGCTGGTCCACTCAGAGACGCCACTGGAGTTGAAGATGCTTGCATCTTTGGATCTAATGTGAACGACTCTGGAACCTTCAGATGTGACAACACCGAAAGCATAGGTCTGACTAGAGAAAGAGCAAGCAAAGAAGGGGGTGTTTACTAAGGTCTCTGGACCCGATGGGGTAGGAGCTGGGAGAACCTCCATTTGTATCTGCATCGACAGAAACTTCATCATCATCCTGTCCATGTCGGCTTCAAACTTTTTGAAAAGTGAGTCAGAAATGTAGTGGATGAGGGTCTTGAATGAGGGTGTCTGAAAATGCTCCAAAAAGGGAGATGGCAACCTAGAGGTGATTGGATCCGAGGATACTTTTCTTTCTGGATCTTTGGATCCAAAGATTTAGTAATCTTTACTGGAGGTTCCAAACTCAAAAATTAATAAAGTACTCGAGAGCTACAACAGTAACTCCAAGGCAGCAAAGAACATCTGGAGTATGTTAGGAACTAGGGCATTATGGGGAAGGGAGATGTGTGAGAGCTTTCAGTAATCCAAAAGTTAGTGGAATCGGCAGAGCCAAATCAGAGAATCAAATCTAAACCAAGAGGTGAAAACGAAAGAAAATTGACATTAGATGCTACCTTTGAGACAGACTTGCCCAACTTGGCTACCTTTGAGACAGACTTGCCCAACTTGGCTTTGTAAAAGAAAACAAATAGCTGGTCTGATTTTCAGAAAAAACGAAGTTATGTACTCACCATAACGTTCCATGTGAGTTGTTCATCTCACCTTCATTCTTACTGATGGGTTGTTCTGACTCGGCCAACTGCAAAAACTCGAGGTCTTCAACCAGCTTGAGGCAAATTCCCTATTCCACGATGCACCTTGTGCTTCCCTCAGATCTTGCTTGCTGCCAACAGGCTACATACTGCTACTAATATGATACTACAGAAACTGGATAAGAGAAACTATGACACAGATGAAATCTCGGTCATCAAGAAGCTTGGATGGGGGCTGGAGGGTGTTACATAAGAATAAAGGTGAGATGAATAACTCACACGAAACGTTATGATGAGTACATAACTTCTTTACGTGAAGTTACTCTATCTAGCCATTCATTCCTACTGACGGGTAGCATCCCAAGCACCATCTTTCTCAGGTGGCTCACAGGAGAATATTTTTCATGACAGTGGAACCAAAGGAAGCCGAGGCCTTGTCTACTTTGCAATGAGTGATGAAGGTATGAGGCCTTGACCAAACAGCTGCTGCACAAATAGTATCCAATGGTAATTTAGCCATAAAGGTTGACAAAGTAGATAAAGCTCTAGTAGAATAGGCCTTTATCCTTTGTTGTAAAGGAGTATTCACTGAACTGTAAGTGAAGGCTATACAGTCTGATAACCATTTTGTTAAAGTGGTTTTTGCCACTAGAGTGCCTTTTTTGACTCTGAAAAGCAGACAATGAGCTATCGGTTTTCCTGAAATGTTTGGTCCCATCTAAACAGAATCAAAGTTGTCTGTAAACATCAAGTTTGTGCAGCATATGTTCCATCTTATTATTGTATTTAGGGAAACACAGGCAATTCAATAGATTGGTTGAGATTTATCTCTGAACAAACTTTAGGCAAGAATGAAAGATTCGTCCTGAGTGAGACTCTGTCATTATGGAAAATCAAATAAAGGGGGTTAATGGACAAGGCCTGTAACTTTGAAACCCTCCGAGCAGAAGTAATAGCTATTAAAAATATGGTTTTCCATGATAGATATTTAAATTCACAAGATGTGTCTGGTTTGAAGGGGGGTAGGATATAACAGGAAATAACAAAATTTAGGTTCCATGGCATAGCTGGAGCTTTGATTGGTGGTCCCAAATGAACAGTACCCTTGAGAAAAGCTTTGGAGAGTCTGTGATGTAATATTATACCCCTGGTCACCTAGATGAAAGTTAGCAATTGCTGCCAATTGAACTCTAATGGTGGTTGCTGCTGCTGCCCCCTTCATTGAAAAAATTCCGGAATGACTGAAATTGAAGCCAGGTATGGATCAATATTGTTCTGAAGCGCCCATATAGAAAACCTTTTCCATTTACTAAGATATAACTACCTGGTAGACGATTTATGAGAGGATGTTAAAATATACTGAGCCACAGTTGATAGATTGTGATGGCTATGTTTGGAATTGGAGCAGCCAAAGCTGTCAGTTTGAGGGACTGAAGAGTAGGGTGGAGAGCCCATGATGAATGAGTCAAGAGATCTGGCACTGGGTCCAGAATCCAAGGTTCTTTCAATAGATGAGGCTGGAGGAAGGGGAACCAAATTTGATGAGGCCAGTAAGGGGCTATTACAATGCTGGCCCTTCCCAGAGCCTTGGCTTTCTGTAAAACTTTGGGTATCAGAGGGAAAGAAGGGAAGGCATAAAGGAGACCCGGGGGCCAATTGTGTACAAGTGCATCCCTTGGGGTATCCCCCCAAGGGGGGATTAGGGCAAAGTAGCTGCTGCATTTCGTGTTTGTTGGAGTTGCAAAGAGATCGCAGCAAGGGTGGCCCCATCTGCAGAATATCCTTTCTGCTACTTCTTTTAGGGACCACTCGTGAGGCAACAGAATTGCCCTGCTCAGTTTTGTCTGCTATCACATTGGATCTCCCCGGGATGTGCATTGCTATCAGAAAGTGCTGGGTGGAAGTTGCCCACTGCCATACTCTCAGGGCCTCTCGACACAAGGGATAAGATCTGGTTCCTCCTTGTTTACGTACCAGACCCACTGACATATTGTCTGTCTGAATTGCAATAGTTCCCAGAGGAAGAGAGTCTTCAAAAGGACTGCAATGCTAGAAGTACTGCTCTCATCTCCAGAACACTGATATGCACGTGAGCCTCATATCTGTTCCATGTGCATTGGGCTGTTCTTCCCCGATAATGCCTCCCCAGCCTATCAGGGAGGCATCTGTGGTCACGTGGCTATGGGAGTGGGTAGAACAAAGGGGCAACCTAGAGTTACTGGGTGAGATGTCAGCTACCACTGAAGATCCTTCTTGCAGGAATTTATCAGGAATTTCTATGACATTTGGAGTTCTTGAAAAGACCACTGCATGAACAGGAGCCATTGCAGTATACGCATATGCATCCGACCCAAAGGAATCACAATGATCGCTGCCGCCATTGTCGCTAGCAAATTGAGTAACACTGAAACAGGGGCTTTCTCTCGGGAGCAGGTCCAGAACCTGATTTTGTAGAACACAAACTCTTTTTGGCAAAAGGTTTAAGGTCATAGTAATGGTATTTAGCTCTGCTCTTATAAAAACAGTATGTTGTGATGGCGACAAGGCAGATTTTTCTGAATTTACAGTAATCCCCAACTGACTGCAGAGGTTCAAAGTCGTGCCCCTTGCTTGTATGAGTTGATACCTGGTGGTGGCAGAGAGGAGATAGTCGTCTAGGTTTGGAAACACCTGGAATTCCAAATGTCTCAGATGAGCCGTGACTACTGCCATGCATTTGGTGAACACTCTTTGGGCTGTAGTGAGACCAAACGACAGAGCGGGAAATTGATAATGACTGGATCCCAGGCAGAAACAGAGATGATCTCTGGATGGCCTGTCCATTTTTATGTGGTAGTACACATCCTGGAGATCTATCGAGCACATCCAACTGTTTTTCCCTAAAAAGGGAACTATTGACTGTAGCGTGACCATCCGGAATTTTGTCTTTCTTACCGACTTGTTTAGTCTGCCAAGATCCAAAATGGGCCTCCAGTCCCCTGTTTTCTCTGGAACTTAAAAAACCTTTGAGTAAGTTCCAGATCCTCTTTGGTCTGCTGGGACTGGCTGGATGACTCTTTTCCAGCAACCTTTGAATCTCTGAGGCTGCTTGTTCCCTGTGACTGGGTGAAACGTCTGGGATTTTTCTTATTGGGGGGGGGGGGGGTTGGAAAGAGAAATGAGTATCGTCTGGATAGGATTCTTTGTACCCAGCTGGCTTTTATTTTCAGCCAGGCTTCTGGGTACAAACAGAAGCATCCCTCAACTGCCTCCAGAGATGGACAAGCGGGCCTCCTTTCTGGAGCCATGACAGGGCTTCCCAAAGAACTGGTCTCTGTCGCCCTGGTTCTGTGGACCCCCTCTGCAGCAAGGGTGGCATCTTCCATTGTTATCCCCCTCTGGCTCTAGAGAGGGGATTCACCACAAGTGTCCTGGAAAGCTCCTTGAGTTTTACGGAAATGCATCTTCCCTCCCTTATGACCTTTGTGGCAAGATCTGGCAGGAGTGGAAAAGCGGACTTCGATGGCAGACTACTGATTCCTGGTAAGCATTTCCTTCACTTTGGTTCCAAAAAGAGACGAGCCATTGAAAGGGGTGTTAATAAAGGAGGACTTAAAGGGCTCCGCAAAGGAACATAAGCGCATCCAGGAATAGCTCCTAAGAGCAATTCCTGTTCCCACTGCCCTACTCGTTCCATAAGCTGCATAGGAGACCACACGCATGGAAGAGTTTACAAGAGAATTAAGGGTAGTGAGCTGGGAAGTTACTTTCTCTGAGACCCCCGCAGCTACTGAATCCTGTAGAGTATCTCTTAGTTCTTTCAGGAGATTCCTTTGCAACCTTGTAAAGTGTGTTAGATAGTTCAGTGATCGAAGAGCAAAAGTCGAACTAAACATGCACTTACCATATCTGTCTATGATCCTAGAATCCTTATTAGGATGATGGACAGACGTTGAAGTTTCTGACAGTTCCTTCTTGGTGGCTGCCGCCACCACCATAGCATCAATGGGCACTCCTCTGGTCAGAAAGGTCTTGTCCTGGGGAATTTCTAAATTTATTAGGCCTCCTAGGGACAGGCTCCATGGTAAGCACAGACTTCCACGCCTTTTGAGAGATTAGCTCAATCAACTCATGAGACACCCAAGAGGTGGAGGGCTGAGACCCAAAAGCCTTCAGGAGCACTGACTCATCAGTTGGGTTAAGGGACTTCCAGCCACCCCTCTACTTAAGAATTTCCAGGATATCTGCGAAGGAAATATCCTCAGAGGGGGACCATGGGGACCCTTCTGACTCATCTAAGTCAGTGTCCGAAGTGACCGATTCCTGTGGGGAGTCCAGATCCTTCCTCCTGCAAAGTCTCTTCCTGGGAACCTCTTCAGTGGGAGCTTCTGGAAAGGTCTCGGACGAGCAGGGCTTGCCCAAAAGTGCTTCTTGAGGCTCAGGGTCTCTACGCTTTAGTGGGATGTGTGATGAAGATGTACACACTGGTGCTTTGGGGGAAGGAGCTGCTGGTTCTGATGGTGTGGTTGTCAGCGCAGACAACACCCTCCTCATAGCATCGAAGGCACCTTGGTCCCGACGTGAAAAAAAACCCAGAGCTGAAGATATGGAAGATTCCTTTGGCACCAGAACAGTGGGCTCCGAGCCTGAGGTTGGAGCCGAGGCCCAGAGACGCAAAGTTGGGACCAAAAAATCAGTCTGAATATCCTTCATGGACCCGACAGGCGGCTCCTAGACCCTTCAATTGGCACCAAAGATGTCAGGGTAGTCAGGACTGACAAGCCTGAACTAGGTGTCAGACCTGAAGGCTCCACAATCATCAGCTCCGAGCACTTCGGCTCTGAAACTTCGAGACGGATCAAAGGAGGAACAGAAGATGGTGGGGGGAATTTTGTTGGTTCCGAAGTCCCAGGGATCAGCCCCGATAAAAGTTTTTCAGGCGGCGGTGTCTGCAGAAGCCTCTGCACCACACGATCCACATCCATATCTGAAAGCCTGCTTGAGGACTGAGAAGAATGAACAGATGAAGCCACCGACTGTAATATTTGGACTTCAAGGTAGGAAATACTGACTCCAATACTGGGGACCGGCTCCTAACCATAGCAACAGTCAGCTCAGATGACAGTGGAGCCGATGTTAAAGATTTTTCCAGCCTTTTCTTCGGTTCTGAGGAATTCAAAGTTTTAGAATCTCTGTCAAGGTTGTCCTTATCCAGTGACTCCTGAAAAGAGGATTTCAATAGACCTCTATCCATTAGTTTTCTCTTGCGTTCATGCAACACCCTGGAACTAAAAGAGTGGCATATGGGAACAGTCTTCCTATATTCACCTAGACATTATACACAATCAGTATGCCCATCAGTGATGGACATTTTTTGTCCACATCTGGGGCATTTTTTAAATCCAGACTTGGATTTTTTCTTCTCCTGCTGAGATATATTTGGCAACTAACAGTAACCGCTATGACAACAAGGAAGCCTATAGAAAAAAGCAAGCTTGTCAGTCACTTCTACTGGCTCTCTAACAAGATTGTTATATACACACCAACAATAACTGTCTACTTAGATTAACAAGACTAACTCTAATACTAGCAATGAACTACTTATGAAAAGGTAGTTTAACAAGGCCTGAACAACAAAAGAAAAACACGGCCGCAATAATGCTAAGGCACAAAGTACTAGCCCTCTAAGTTAAACGGGCTCTAAAATCACACACACACTTGAGGTTTATATCAACTACTACTACCTTACAAGAAAAACTAGCCTATGGGTTAGGGAGATAACCAAGACCTAAAAATATGGCCACAACGATAAGCTAAGAAAAAGATTCAACAGTACACTAAGAAAATGCCTAAACTACTGTAGAAAGGAAACTTATAAAATACACTTACATAGTGAAGAAACTTTCCAACAAAGGAGTAAGATTTATAACTTTCACTGGCCACAGGTGGTGAACGCCCGATCAAATTGTAGTGGCAGACGAGATCTGGGGGAAGATCAGGTTGCATCATGGGATAGGGAGTTGGCCTCGAGCTTGATTGAAGACCTTGAGCTTTTGCAACTGGCCGAGTCGGAGCAGAGGATCAGCTCCGAACCCATCAGTAAAGAATGAATAGCGAGATAGAACTTCACATCTGAAAATACTTATTTTTATTTTTTTTGTCCTATCATGAACTTCTATACAATTCAAACCTCTCTGCACCAAAATAAACTAATGTCTTTCGGCTTTTCCCAGTTAGGGGTCGCCACAGCAGAACTCCAATCCGCTAATGATTGGCTGTGGATTTTTACGGTGCCGAGGTGCCTGCCCGACGCCCAACCTTCAAAGAAGGCACACCCATTCATGCACGCACCTACCTTCCTGTCTTTAAATGTCACTCGATCGCAGGGATGACATGGAGACTCCACACAGAAGGTGCTCCAGCTGAGAATCGAACCAAAGAACCTCCTGCTGTGAGGCGACAATGCTAACCCCTGCAGCACCGCGGCTATATGTCAGCACCACACTACACCTTTTTATTACAGATTTTAACTTTTAACTAACCCTGAATGCCCTAATGATCATGCAGATGTGATATTGCTTTCTTGGAAAGCTAATTTATGTCCATAATGCACTGTGAGAGTGCAGCTGATAAGATTACAATGTCCTACTCTGATGCCAGAGCACAGCCCCATTCACAAAAATGGAAGTTGTGAGAAAAACCATCAATTATAAGAATCCTCAATTAAAAAGTTCAGTGACTTTTTTGCAGCAACTCTTACATTGGTGGCTCCTATAAGTGCTACACTATGTATAAAAAGCTGCTGAAAAGAGATAAAGTAATAACTGAGAACAGACTTCCAAGACAGTTGCACACCAATTAACTTCAGCTGTCAAAGTGTGAAAGCAGAAACTGAAAAAAAAGTGCCACTGAAACAATTTTTGTGTAAAATTCAGTTAATTGCTAACAAGTACACTATACAGCTATCAGCAAAGAAGAAATAATTAGGAAAATCCGAAAAAAAATCAACCAGAAAATGGTGAGGAAAAACACTGTATGACAAGGATTCTGCAGCTGTTCAGCAAAAAGTAGTCTAAGCTTCAGCTTTGGTACAAGAAATGGCTTCCAGTAATTTACAGAAAAAAATAAATCAAACATACTCAAGAGGTGATTAAAATACATGAAAAAACAAATGCACTCAAATAAAATACTGGAAAAAAATAGAAGAAGCTTTAACTAACTGTTCAGATAAACTGATAAAACTGAATAATTGGAGGTTGAAATGAAGAAAAAAACTGGCTAATTATGAGGGTTCTAAAAACAATGGTTTCAAAATAATTAAAATAGAGTTAGAAGATAGAGCATGCAGAGAAAGCTTAAAACTTTCTGCTACACCACAGAAACTTGAACAGACTACATTAATTTTCTGAAAGCACAGAGAAGCAACTGGACTGCTGTTCTGCAGCAGGATTTGTTAAATGAAAGGGTGCACAGAGTGTATGCTCCAAACCTGGCCATGAAAAAGCAGCCAAGACTTACTGGTAAAGATGCAATCATACCAGCAGAAAGAGTTGATCCTGACAAAACTGTGGCAGAAGGACAAAATATTAAAAATTGGAGACAGCAGCATTTATATAAAATGATTACTCACTGTACACCAGGCAGTAGAGAAGCAAACTTATCTCAGCAATCTGGAAATGTTGAGAAGCAAGTGCGAGATTCAAGTGCTGCATCCAGTTGTCTTCAGAGTATTTTTGCTTGGAGGATCAAAGACATTTTTGATACAGGACAGGCAAAGGAGCAAATAAAGTTTATCCAACAAAACGTGACAGCACAAGCAGAAGTGGACTCTGCTTCTCATTCTTCTGACAATAAAGGTCATAGACAGTCTTTGCCAGTGAAACCTTTTCCAATATTCAAAAGTAAAATGCTTGAGATACAGAAAAGAACAGAGGAATTTGACTAGAAGAATCAAGAGTATCTTGGACTTCAACCAGAGTCCGGTGTTGGGAAGGGGGAGATGAAATGACTGAATAAAAGGGAGACTATAATGCATCAATCACAGTTGTGAAATATATATTTGTAAGAAAAAGTGGCAAAGACTGGACTTTTTCTTGCTCTGATAAACTTCTGGATAGGCTGTAAAGCATGCACTCCACTGTGTTACTAATGTTTAGGACACTATAAGGGAGAAAAAGTAACTGCAAGAAACAATTTTTCTTATTATTAGGATTTTTTTAAAACATTTCAGAATATAAACTGTATGTTATATATATATAATACAGCAGTTTTGTGTAGTGAGGAGTATTTTAAATGTGGGGGTATTTTTAGTGACTGTTGCATGTGTTGAAGATATTAAAGAAAAGTACATTTTTAGCTATAAGAAATATCGAATTTACAATATAACAAGACAAAGATTGGACAAAACAAGTTTAATGGTAATATGCTGTGATCATGGGCTGCATATCTGGGGGTAGGGTGTAAAACTGCATGGATTATATTGTATGTAGAATTAAGATATTTTCTCTTGTTTTTTACAAGGGTGAATGTCTAGATTAATGCCCTTGGTTTAAGCTATAAAAAAAGTGTATTTTGTAAGCAAGTAGGCTGTAAAAAATAAGACAAAATGATGAAAGCCATGAAAAGGGCTAAGTTTCTTACATCTGGAAAGAAATGAGAAGTTATGTACGTACCATAACGTTCCATGTTCGTTGTCTTCTTCTCGCCTTCTTTCTTGCTGGATGGGTTCGGAGCCGAACCTCGGCTCCGACTCAGCCTAATACTAAAGCTCGAGAGCTATTTTTACCGGCTCGAGGCTATGCTATGTCCCATAATGCTAGGCGTCATATACCCAGATTTCGTTTGATAGCTAACACTATGGACATATATGTCCCACCACAACAGAGAATAATCCACCTAATCATAGATACAAAAATAAAGATATATCTATATATATGTATATATATATATATATATATATATATATATATATCTATATATATATATATATATATATATATATATATATATATATACATACATACATAAACCCCTCTAGAAGAGCTAGCAAAAAAGAGGGAGCAAGGGAGCTAGCTGGGGATATAACTGAGGTGGCAATAACTCTCACAAGGTACTCTAGATCTTCCCAGGCAGGGGGATGTAGGGTGGGATGCAAGAAAGAAGGCGAGAAGAAGACAACTAACATGGAACGTTATGGTAAGTACATACCTTCTCAATGTTAAGCTGTCAATCTCGCCTTCATTCTTGCTGGATGGGACAGCGTCCCTAGCACCTAAATCCTGGTTGGTTCAATGGAACAAACTCTTGAGTACAGTGGAACCAAAATCAGCCCGACTTCTGGAGGCCATATCGAGCTTGTAATGAGAAATGAAGGTATGAGGAGAGGCCCAAGTGGCCGCTGCGCAAATGGAATCCATCGGCAATCTTGCCTGAAAGGCTATTGAAGAAGCTAAAGCTCTGGTTGAGTAGGCTCTTGGCTTAGTAGGAAGTTCCCTGTTCCTCAACTGATAGATGAACGTGATAAGACAGGACAACCACCTGGACAAAGTTACCTTAGAGACTGGTTGGCCTTGCTTCCCTTCCACATAAGACAGGAAGAGCTGGTTTGATTTTCTCATCTGCTTAGTTCTATCCAGGTAGAAGCATAATTGAAGGTGAACGTCCAAACAATGTAACCTTCGTTCAGCTCTATTGGTGTAATTTGGGTGGAAGACTGGAAGATCTATGGTCTGATTCAGATTTTTCTCTGAGATTATTTTGGGTAAAAAAGACGGATTAGTCCTAAGTGACACTCTGTCTTTGTGAAAAACAAGATAAGGAGGGCAACCGCAAAGGGCTTGAAGTTCCGAGACCAGTCTTGCTGAAGTGATGGCTACTAAGAAGAGTGTTTTCCATGAGAGCAACTTCAACGAACAAGAAGCCGCCGGCTCAAAGGGAGGAAGAATTAAAGAAGACAGTACCAAATTTAAGTCTCACGGTGGGGGAGGGTCCTTAACCGGGGGCCTAAGTAAAAGGGTTCCTTTTAAAAAGGCTTTGCAAAGTTTGTGGGACATGATGCTGGTCTCTGACAAGCCAACGTGGAAATTTGCAATAGCTGCCAGTTGAACTCTGATGGTAGCTGAGGAGGAGCCCAATCGAAAGAGTTCTGCTAGAAACTCTAGAACTGTCTGGACAGGAGCTGTAAAGGGGTCCACGTGTTTTTCCCCTGCCCAGACAGAGAAACACTTCCATTTGCTAGCATAAGTCTTTCTGGTAGTAGACTTGTGAGAAGCGAGGATGATATCGCGAACTGGTTGAGAGATAAGGGGAAGTCTGGCTAGGGTTGGAAGTGGAGCAACCAAGCTGTGAGGTTGAGAGATCGAAGGGACTGATGCAGCTCATCCGATTGATGGGTCAAAAGATCTGGCACTGGGTCCAGATGCCAGGGCTGCTCCAGTAGATGGCGTTGCAGGAACGGAAACCAAATTTGTCGAGGCCAGTAAGGGGCAAAGAGGATCATCCTGGCTCTCAAGGCAGTCGCTTTCTGGATTAATTGAGTAATCAAGGGAAAGGGGGGGAATGCATACAGAAGACCCTGGGGCCAACTGTGAACTAGAGCATCTCTTGGGGGTAGACCTGGGAGAGGGAAGAGGGTGAAGAAGTCTGGGCACTTGCTGTTTAGAGGTGTTGTAAAAAAGGTCGCAGCAAGGTTGACCCCACCTTCTGAAAATTCTTTCCGCTACTATCTGGTTGAGAGACCACTCATGAGGCATGAGAATGACTCTGCTCAGTCTGTCCGCTATGACGTTGGACTTTCCGGGAATATGCGTTGCTACCAGAAACCGTTGAGAAGAGATCGCCCATTGCCAAAGTCTGAGTGCTTCTCGACATAGGGGGTAGGATCTGGTTCCACCCTGCTTGTTGATGTACCACACTAAAGACATATTGTCTGTTTGAATTGCAATAGTCCCGGTGGGTAGAGAGTCCTGAAGGGCCTGCAATGCTAAAAATACCGCTCTCATTTCCAAGACATTTATGTGCGAGTGGCATTCGAAGGGTTGCCATGTGCCCTGGACTGTCCTGCCCCGAAAATGCCCCCCCCCCGATCAAGGAGGCACCCGTTGTCACAGTGGCAACAGGAGGAGGAAGGACCATAGGTCTGCCCTGGAGTACCCGAGGGGAGACCGTCCACCAAGAAAGGTGTCTTTTGCATGACTGAGTGATTAGAATGGTGTATGACATGGGGAGCTGCTGAAAGGACCACTGGGAAAATAGCATCCACTGCAGGATCCGCATATGAAAATGCACTAGGGGGAGTAAAGTGATTGCTGCTGCCATGAGACCAAGTGTTTTTATTACAAATCTGGCTTGGACTCTGCTCTCCTGTAATAGGATCTGAACATGGTTGCGAATGTCTGAAGCTCTTTGTGTAGGTAGTTTTGCTGAGAGCTCCACTTTGTTTAAAACGGCGCCTATGAAGGTAATAGACTGACAAGGCGACAATGCAGACTTTTCGAAATTTATAGAGATACCTAGCACGTTGCAGGTTTGTACAGCGTAATCTCTGGATTGGAGTAGCTGATGCCTGGTGGTGGCAGTAAGGAGCCAGTCCTCTAAATATGGAAACACCTGGATCCTTGTCGTCTCAGGTGAGCCGCAACCACTGACATGCATTTGGTAAACACCCTGGGGGCTGTGGTGAGGCCAAAGGGCAGGGCTCTGAATTGGTAGTGACTGGCTCCCAGCCGGAAGCGGAGAAACCTTCTGAAGCACCTGTTCATCTTGATATGGTAGTACGCATCCTGAAGGTCTATAGAGCACATCCAATTGTCCTGACCCAGAAAAGGTAGAGTGGACTGTAGCGTGACCATCTGGAACTTCGTTCTTTGAACCGACTTGTTCGGCCTGCTGAGATCCAAAATAGGTCTCCAGTCCCCTGGCTTTTTTGGTACCAAATAGAACTTGGAGTAGATTCCGGATCCTTGTTGGTCTGCTGGGACTGGCTGGATGGCCCTTTTTCTTAGCAGCTTTGAAATTTCTAGTGCTGCTAGATCCCTCAGACCGGGTGGAACGTCTGGAAGGGGCCCTTTTGGCTGTTGTGGGGTGTGAATAAAGGAAATTCTGTAACCCTCGGATATGATCGACTGTACCCATTTGTCTTGCGTGAGGGAATACCAGGCTTTTGGGTACAGTGATAGTCTTCCCCCGACTGCCTCCGAAGGTGGACAGTCGGGCAGCTCCTCAGGGGTGCTGGAAGGGTTTGTCAGAGAAAGATTCTCTGCTACCCTGATTCTGCGGATCCCCCCTGCCCCTCGGGCGGCGTCTATTATTGTTCCCTCCTCTGCCTCTGGAGGGAAGCTCACCACGTGCGTCAGGCAGTACTCCCGGAGGTTTGTGGAACCACATTTTCCCAGCTTTCTGACCCTTAGGGTATGGTCCAGAAGGGGTAGAAAAACGGACTCCTACGGCAGAGATAGTCTTGCCTTCCTGCTCGCACCTGGTCAATGTATCCTTCACTTGAGGTCCAAACAAGGCAGAACCGTCAAAGGGGGTGTTAGTGAAGGACGCCTTGAAGGGGTCAGCAAAGCTGCAAAGCCAGATCCAGGTGTGTCTCCTTAGAGCAACGCCCGTGCCTGCAGCCCTACTCGCTCCATCGGCGGCATAGGAAATGAGCCGCATGGAGGAGTTTACAATAGAGTTTAGGGTCCCTAGCTGGAAGTTGATCTTTTCCTGAGACCCCGCAGCTGATGGGTCCTGTATGGTATCACCTAGTTCTTTGAGAAGGTCTCTCTGAAGACAGGTGAAATGGCACAAATAATTCAGCGAACACATGGCAAAGGTCGGTGAAGAAAGCATCCGCTTGCCGTACCTATCCATAGTCCTATATTCCTTATTAGGAGGATGGACAGGAACTGAAAGGTCAGCCAACTCCTTCTTAGTGGCCGCCGCCACCACCATGGCATCAATGGGGACGCCCTTAGTGAGAAACTGCTTGTCCGAAGGGGCTGTAATAAATTTTGTGGGCCTCCGGGGAGTTGGTTCCATAGTATCCGGAGCCGTCCACGCCTTCTGAGCCACCACCTCCATGAGTGGGTCGAAAGGCGGGGACACCCAGGAGGTGGAAGGGCGAGAACCGAACGCGTCCAGGTACACCGACTCGTCCTCGGAAGGGTTGAGGGCAGACCAGTTCCCCCTCTGTTTAAGGATCTCTAGGATGTCAGAAAATGAGACATCTTCAGAGGGGGACCTTGGGGACCATTCCGAATCATCCAGGTCGGTGTCAGATGTCACTGACTCTGGGAAGTCCACATGCTTCCTCTTGCATGTCCTCTTCCTAGGGGGCTCTCCCGCAGGATCAGGGGAGGCCTCAGAAGAGGAGGATACGCCCAATGGGGCGACCTGGAGCGTTGGTTCTCCACGCTTGGGTTCGGGAGGGTAGGCAGAGGCCGAAGCAGGCACCATGGAAGGAGGGACCGATGGGGCCGACCGTGGCACCGGTATAGGAGCCAGCATGCTCCTCATGACCTCAAAGGCGCCCCTATCAGGCAGAGAGGAGGGACCCAGCTCCGAAGAGATGAGAGCTCCTCCCGGCACTGAGAGGGATGGCTCCGAGGCCGATGTCGGGGCCAAACTCACCTGCGCCGATGCCCCGAGAGGGAGAACGGGGTCGGACAAGGGTCCGATACCACTCGCCCCCTCTGAACCGACGAGGGAGTCCCGGCGCCCGGATCCCTCCAAGGACGGAGCCAATGAAGGGATCGGAGTTGACGAAGGAACCGATAAGGGTGGAATCGGTTCCGACGACCCCACGGTACCAACCCCGACGGCCTCTGGCTCCGAGCTTGAAGGAATAGTCGAAGGAGGAACTGGAACAGGCGTTGGGGAAGCCGCTATCTGTTGAGACGGGCTATGCAATAACTGGGCGAGTGCCTGCCACTTCAAAAGCCTACTGACTACCCTCTCAAGGTCGTGGTCCGAAAGCCTGGAAGATCTAGAGGAGTGAGACCTATGGCTCCGCTCCGACAGCAAAGGGGACTTTGGAGCCGACCTGACCGACTCCAATGAAGGAGATCAGGAACGCTTTCGGCTTGGAGACTGCTCCGGCACCAAGGTCGGAGCCAACTAAGGCCTCGATGTATCGGTTCCAGCCAGAACAGACGACGCAGAAGAATGTCCGCTCGGCGCCGGCTCCAGACATGGAGCCGACGGTTTGGCGGGCTTAGGTTTTCCTGACAGAGGCTTGGTAGGAGAACCTTCGGGCTTTAATAAGCCCCTTAGGATGAGCTTATTTCTGCGTTCCTGCAGGACACTTGGGCTAAAAGCATGACAGATGGAACAAGAGTCCTGCAGGTGCAGAGGGCCCAAACAATACACACAAGAAGTGTGACCGTCTGTCAGAGACATCTCCTGACAGCACGAGTCACACTTCTTGAATCCCGATATCTTGGTATCCTTAGACATGATACCACAGGAATGGGACAAAAAGACTAGACGAGTATACCAGACACAACAAACACACAACACTTGAAAAGACACTCTCAAATTTACTACAATAAAACAAAATTCCACACACACACACAGGTTAAGGGTCGCCACAGTGGAACAGTGGTCTGCTAATGATTGGCAGTAGATTTTTATGGTGCCGAGTTGCCAGCCCGACACCCAACCTTCAGCGAAGACACTCCCATTCACGGTCTTTCGGAAGCCACTCGACCGCGGGGAGGGCATGCAGACTCCACACAAATTTTGTATAAAGCAGGAAAATGTGGAAATCAAGAAAGAGCACAAACAGAAATATTTACGGAAGACGTAATTATGCCAAGTTGAGAGGAAAATAAGACTCAACAACTAACAGTTAAGACTGGAGTGGATGAGATTTAAAAAAAAAAAAAAGGAGGAGGTGATGTCTCCAGGAACAGGTGGTATTCTTGTGGCAGTTTGAAACTTAAGAGGGAAGAAGGTGTTCAAACTCTGGAAGAGGGGAAGAGCCAACATCTTCAAAGAAATTTCTTGTGGTTGTATGACCTAAGGACAATAAAGACCCATCAGACCCAGCTTCATATAGACCCATTTCAATTTTAAACCATGATTACACAGTGTTTACATCTATACTAGCTAAAAGAACAGCAAAGGGGCTATCAAAATTGACAGGTAAGGATCAATATGGTTTTCTGACCACATTAATATGATGCTCCAGAGGGAAGCAGAGCATACAAAAATACCACTATTGTTAATCGTTCTTGAAACAGAAAAAATATTCAACAAAGTAAGCTGGGACTCTTGATTACGACAGAAGCATTTGCATTCCCAGATACAATAATAAGTTCAATTAGGAGGATATATGAAAGATCAGAGGCAAGAATTAAAGTGGGAGGGTTCCTCTCTGATAAGCTATGTCTGAACAGAGGGAACAGTTAGGGGTGTCCTCTTTCCTCTTTATTTGCTTTTTACTTAGAGCCACTAGCAAAGAAAATAAGGGACTCAAATTCAAGGATATAACTGATACGGCAATCAAGAAAAGTTGGCTTTATTTGCAGATGATATTATTTTACATGATAAATCCAGAAAAGAACATCTTAATGTTGTGGAGCATTTTGAGACCATTTCAAGTCTTGAAAATAACGAAGATAAAACAAAAGCTATAGCTATAAATTATGCACCAACACACAAACTGGTTCAGCAAATACCCGTATGTATGGGAGACGCAATAAGATGAAGTATTTAGAAGGAAGGATGAAAAATTCTTCTGTTATGCCAAAGTCAATAAAGTAAATGTGGGAAGAGACTATATAATACAAAAGCTGAGAAACTGGAAGACTCTTGTTTATGGACAAGGATAGCAAGACACAAGCAGTGAAAATATTTTTAGTCCCTTTAATTTTATATACAGGTCAGGCATATTCTTATGGACCAGAGGGGAACTCCTAGAAAATAATTAAAGAGTTGAAGGAATTTATCTGGGGGAGCAAGAGGACAATTGTTAAGTAGGGAAAAGTTGATCCTTTCAGTAGAACAAGATTATCTGATTTGAAGGGATATTTTCGGGATAAACATTTAAGGCCTATATACATAACACAAGCAGAAGATTATAATTCATCACGGAAATGGGTGTAGAAGAAGTGGGGGTGCAAGAAATAAAGAGAGAATGGGACTCTGGATGCAAGTCCTTAAGGAGAACAGTAATTATATTCATTAACAGAAAGTATTCTATGAAGTACGCCAACACTAGAATGGAGAAATGAGATTTTGCCACTGGGGATGACTGCAAGAAGGGTTACAGAAAACAGGCAAGAGGGGGCTTGAATTTACCTGGAGAAAAATGGCAAAGGGAAAAGTAATAGAGTGGGAAGAGGCCAAGAAGACCATCTAGACTGCAGGCTACAGACTGCCCTCTATACCAGGGACGATTATCAGAGTACAGGCTAAGAGAAAGAAAGGGAAAGGGGAATCTTCAGTAAAAGATCTCCTCTGGTAGAGTTTGTGGCTGAATCTAGAACAGACGCTGCTTCTAAAAAATGATAATTAGTAGGGCATATAAGATACTGAATGCTAAGTAAAATAATAATTGAGAGGAAGTTATAAAAGATTGGGAAGAGACCATGGAAAAGCAATTTACAAAAGAAGATGCGATAACATATGTATGGCTCCCAAATATGCAACAAAATCCAGAAGGTTTAGGATCTTTGCTTGGAAGTGTTTGCATAGGTATTTTTATACCCCAAAGCAGACTTCAAAGAATTTTTTGCTCGGGTAGATAGCAATTGTTAAAGGTGTGATAGAAAAGAAAGAGGTAGCTGGGAACACGTGTTTTGGGAATGTAATGAGTTGACAAACTTTAAAAATTCCCTACAGACTATTCTGTCAGAGTTTGGTGAGCAAATGACTGTAACTAAGGGAATGATTTTTTTTTGAGCAGAGACACGAGATTTGAATTGCCTAGACATAGTAAGCTCTTATTACGTTTCATTATGCTGGCTGCCAAAAAAGTGATTACTAGAAAATGGAAACCAAAGTATAAACCAGCTGTATCTGAAGTATTAAATATTACAAGAGAGATCAAAGAACTGTAAGAGGGAACTTTAGAAAAGGGAATGAGCAAATTATGTGGGAACAATACATGCAGGATAATACTCAGGAAGAGGGGCGAGTTCTAAGGGAAGACAATAATTCAGCAATTTATGTAATGTTGAACAGCTGATTACAAAGAAAAGAAAAGAAATGATGTATAATATATATATATATATATATATATATATATATATATATATATATATATATATAAATGGAAAGTGTCAGCATGGTTTGTCTTCTTTTCTGTTAATGTATGTTTGCCTGCATATTAAGTGACAATTTAATAAAGGTATTTTAAAATAAAAAGTACCTGAGAACTTTCCATTTTAAAGGGATATTTCGAATTCCATTTTCATTCCGAGTCAGGCAGTATTATTACATTTTCTTGGTTTGCAAAGCTCAGCCATTTAGTGAAGTTGTCTGTGATTATTGGGTTTATTCACCTTCACACTACTGACTAGAAAAGTGCAGAACCAAATAACTAAATTTTTAGCCCAAATTGCTTTATGACCTTAACAGGTGTGAAATAAAAAGCTATTGGTATCTTGCTTTTCCTTAGCAGAATAATTTCACATGCAATGAGCATTATGATGCAAAAGCAAGGTAAGTTTTATTCTTAACGAAAGTATCATCAAATTACATTTGGCCTCAGCATAGTTTGCACTGACGGAGAGGACTGGGACAAAAATGCCACAGTGGAGAAAAAAGTACAGTTGTGTACCTACCATAAATGTAGATGTTCGAGTGTATTCACTGTTGCAGTCATCACTCTTGGTTTATCCTGCTGGCAGGTTACCCTCAGTTGGCCAGAATTCCAAAGTCTAGGTCTGGCATCGGTTGCTGTCGCCTCTTCCCTGATGTCAGTGCGCCACGGGTATAAAAGATGCAGCAGACACCATTTTCTTCAATTTTTCTTGCCCCAGATGTCAGGTGCCCCCAAACTGGTAGGGTGAAAAAAATGCCAATAAAAATGCATGCACAAAAATAACATTTCCTTCATCTACAAGCAAATACACCAAACAGGTTGTATAGGATAGAGAAGTGCAGATAGACAAAGAAAAGGGGGATGGTGGGTGGGTATCCTGGACTGCAACAGTGAATACACTCGAACATCTACATTTATGGTAGGTACACAACTGTACTATGTTCATCATGTTTCACTGTTGCAGTCATTACTCTTGGGTTGAATCCCAAAGCCGAGGATGGGTGGCTGGGCTAAATAGGATTAGGAGAGGCTATGAGGCCCTGCAGGACTGCAGCGGCAAAGCCTGCTCTGGACTTGGAGTAAAGAGGTAAGTGGTAGTGCTTTGTGAAGGTGTGCACTGAACTCCAGGTTGCAGCATCTAAGATATCTTTGGTTGGTACTCCTCTGAGGAAGGCTGCTGAAGTGGCCGCTGCTCTGGTGGAATGAGGCCTAATGCCCTTAGGCACTGATTTGCCATGTTGAGAATAGCAGAAACGGATGCAATGGCCTATCCATTTAGAAATAGTCTGTTTTGAGATAGCCTTTCCTTGTGATCCCACAGCATATGACACAAAGTTGCTCAGTCTTTCTGAAAGCTTTAGTTCTGTCTAAGTAGAAGCGTAGCTGCCTGTGTATGTCCAAGGAATGCAGAATTTTCTCACCCTTGCTCTGTGGATTTGGATAAAAGGTAGGCAAGTGAATGATTTGGTTGAGGGCCACACTGGACACCACCTTAGGCATAAATGTAGGGTTTGTCCTCAGAAAAACTCTGTCTGGATGAAAAATGAGGAAAGGTTCCACAGCCATGAGTGCTTGTAACTCTGAGACTCGCCTTGCAGAGGTTATTGCTAGGAGCAGAGTTGTTTTCCAGGATAAGAATTTTATATCTGCTGTTGATGCTGGCTCGAAAGGAGGCAGTGTGAGTTTTTCCAGAACATAATTGAGGTCCCAGGCCAGAATTGGTGCTCTCCTTGGAGGCCTAATGTTTTTGGCCCCTCTGAGGTACTGCCTTATTAAAGGATGAGAAAAGATAGGTTTGTTCCGCATTGTAATGGGCTGAAATGGCAGAGGCATGAATCTTAATTGATGAAAAGAAAAGGCCTTTGTTCAGCATCTCAGTTAGGTATTGTAAAATCTGAGGGATATTTGGTACACACTTGTCAATGCCTTGTTTCTGGCTCCAAGCACAAAATCGCTTCCATTTCTCTGCATAAGATTTTCTGGTACTGGGCCTCCTGGCCTCCAAGATAACATCCAAAACAGCTTCTGAAAGAGGAGTGTTCTGAATGGCTACATTATCCGCCATGCTGCCAGATTTAAGGTCCTGAGTTGGCTGTGCAGGATCTGATTGTTTTGTTGGGTCACAAGTGAGACGTTTGAGGCAATATCCATGCTGGACCTTGAGACAAACACTTTAGGATTGGCTACCAGTGCTGGTGTGGCCAGTCTGGTGCAATCAGTATCATTTTTGGCTTCTCTTGTCTGACCTTTAGGAGTACCCTGGGTGGGAGAGGCAGTGGAGGAAAGGCATATACTGTTAGATTTTTCCAGATGAAGGACAGGGCGTCCACTTTCCTTGCTTGCTTGTGATAAATCCTTGTCAATATCTCTGCAATTGGCAGTTGTGAGGGGAGGCAAATAGATCTATGTCTGGGCATCCCCATTTCCTTATTATCATGCCGAAGACTTGTGGATCCAGTTTCCATTCGTGGGTATCCATGAGGTTTCTTAGTTCGTCTGCCAGAGTATTTGTTTTTCCTGGCAGGAATTGTGCTTACAGGTGAACTTGAAAAGCCAATGCTGTGTCCCATAAGGTCATTGCTTGTCTGCAGAGGGGGTAGGAATGTGTACCTCCCTGCTTGTTTATGTACCACATGACTGTAGTGTTGTCTGTCTATCAGTTACTGTCCTGGATGAAGCAGGTCCTTGAAAGCTGTCAGGGCATTTTGAACAGCTAGCATCTCTTTCTGATTGATGTGAAGATGCATCTGGTTTGCAGGCCATGTGCCCTGAATACATTTTCCTGCCATATGGGCCCCCCAGGCATAATCTGATGCATCCGTTGTCAGTGTCTGTCTGGCTGTGGGTAGACTGAATGGCAGACCCTTGTTGTGGTGACAGGCTTCTGCCCACCATCGAAACTCCTGTTGCAGGCAGGGAATGAGTGCAATTACTGTCTCCAGGCTGTTGCAATGCTGAGTCCAAACACTTTTTAGATACCATTGTAGTTTCCTCATATGCAGTCTGGCATATGGAATTGGTAGAATGCAGGATGCCATGAAACCCAAGGCCTACAGGATTTTCCTTGCAGATAAGTGGGTTTTTGTTGCCAATTTCTTGAAGTAAGTAGTCAGATGCTTTTGTTTGTCTGGCGTGAGATAAGCCATCTGGGAAGTTGTATTTAAGCTTGCACCCAGGAATTTTATCTCTTGAGAGGGCACTAGTTTTGATTTCTTTTCGTTTACTGTGTACCCTAGGCAAATCAGTAATCTTTTTACAAACGCCCAAGTGAGAACTGCTCTCTCCAAAGCAAAAAACACAGCATCCATGGGACCTGATGGTGTCCCCGGCTGTGTGCTCCATGAACTCAATGAGGAATTAAACCCACAGCTAGGACAGCTGTTTAATCAAAGTCTTACCTCTGGATACGCACTACCCAGGAGTGGCGCACTGCAACTGTGGTACCACTTCACAAAGGCGGTGCCTCCACCGACCCTGGAAATTACCGGCCCATTAGCTTGACAAGCCTTATCTGCAAAGCCATGGAGAGGATCATAATGGACCTCATAAATAAAGACATAGGGAATTTGCAGACTTTGGATCCAACCCAGTTTGGCTTTGTCAAAGGCAGATCATGCCTTTTAAACTTGGTTGACTTTTTGAAACAGTCACCAAAGCCATTGATGAGGAAAGGCAGTCCATACAGCCTACCTCGATCTGGCTAAGGCCTTGATACAATAGCCCACTCGGGTACCATTGAAAAACTCATCAGCTTAAATGTCAACCCATACATCACAAGATGGGTTGCAAACTGGCTGAGTGACAGAACCCACAGGGTCAGAGTTGCTGGCGCCATGTCAGACTCAAGCCTGTCACAAGTGGTGTCCCACAGGGCTCAGTCCTGGGCCCACTCTTGTTTGGCATCTACTTTTCCGAAGTACAAGCAAACACAGGAGGGTTATGGCTGACAAAGTTTGCAGATGACTGCAAACTGGGCGCCATAGTAGAAAACACATCTGATACAGATATCCTTCAGAAGGGTCTCACAGAAACGGATAACTGGTTCCAGAGCCACGGCCTAAAGTTAAATGCCAAAAAATGCATAGTCATACCCTTCGGGAAAAACAAGGTTACCCCTAGCTACCAAATAGGTGGCAATCCACTGAGCACAGAAGAAGTTATCAGGTACCTGGGGACCCAGGTTGATAGTAGTCTGTCATTCGACACCCATGTAGCTAAAGTAGTTAGGAAGACCTTCTACATTGCCCACCTTATCATGAAGGGATTCTCATCTAGATCAAGGGAGGTCATAGTCTCCCTTACTCATCACTCATCAGACCAATGATTGAGTACAATGCCCCATTCGAATGTATCTGACCCGACACTTGCAGCAGCTGGAGAGGCCACAAAGTTCCTCACCAAAAGGATAAAGGGTCTCAAAAATCTGTCCTATGCTGCCCGACTGAAAGAACTCCAGCTCTATTCAGTCGCTTACCGCTGCTCAGAGGTGACCTTTGCCTAACATACAAGGCCATGTCAAACCCAGATTTGATGAATATGCTCCACCTCAAAAATCTAGATCCATCAGAGCCACAAGGCGGAGACTTAAACCTTGACACGGCTATTAATAGGACGTGCTGGAGGGATAGATTCATCACCCAAAGACTCCCTATGCTGTGGAACAAAATCCCGGTACATGTGAGGCAGAGCACCTCGCTGGCCTTGTTCAAGAGAAATCTTGACCAATGGATGGGAGATCACAGATATACCCCAGGGATTACCTCAGTGTCACTGCTCGACAGAGGCACAGCAAAATAATGGGTATAGTTCCCCATACTAAAGGGGTGGCGTTAGCCACAAAACGATGGGCTAGGCTTGTAAATGCCCTCGGGCAGATAGCCTAGTATGAACCTATGAACCTAAGAATATCTTTGTTCTCTGCTTGGGATATATCTGAATTCCTTTTTGTCTGCAAAACGCAATTACTGGTGCCAGGCATTTTGTGAAGACCCTGGGCGCAGTAGATAAGCCAAAGGGCAGTGCAGAGAATTGGCAATTGATTGAACCAGCTATGACTCTGATGTATCTTCTGCAAGACTGTCTGATTGGGACATGCAGGTATGCCTCTTTTAGGTCCAAAGTTACGAGCCAAACCTTCTTGCCCAGCATGGGCAGTAGCTGCTGTAGAGTCAACATCTTGAATTTTGGAACTTCCAGAAACGTATTTAGTATAGACAGGTCCAGTATTGGTCTCCAGGTTTTGTCCTTTCTGGGCACTAAGAAAAGTCTGGAGAAAAATCCTTGCCCCTGCTCTTGTTGTGGTACTTGTTGAATGGCCCTCATGTCCATGAGGGCTGTAATTTGCTTTTGTGCCTCTGCCCATTGATTGTGTGGCAGGTCTGGCATACCTTTTGCCCTTGGTAGGGTTTGAAAATGGAACCTGTAGCCTTGGGACACTATGTTCAAGACCCATTTGTCTTTGGTAATCATTTGCCAATTTGGTGAAAAAAGTGCTAGTTTTCCCCGTAAGGGGGCTGCCAAAAGAAAAGTGCTTGGATCTGGCAGAGAAAAGTCATTGGGACTGTTTCCTGTAAGGTTGTGCTTTGTCTTCTCTGCTTTTGGAGGTAGGAGCACCCCATTGTTTAGGCCTGTATGAGCCTTGGGGCTGAGATCTGCCTCCGGGACGTCTGTATCTGCCTCTTTGTGGCCTGTCTGACACTGGAAAGGACCAATTTTTTGAAGGCCAGTTCCTACTAAATCTGGGTGGCTGTACCTGTAAGAAATCCTTAACTGTCTGCATGGATTTTGCTTTATCCTCCATTTTCTTCAACACCTCTTCTGCCTTAGCACCAAACAAAGTATCATGCTGTAATAGAGCATCTAATAATTTTGCTTTAACATGATCAGGCAGATTCTGTTCCTTTAACCAAGCATGCCTTCTAATAACAGAACCTGTAACAGCGGCCCTGCAAGAGGCCTTCAGTGAATCATAACCACATTGCAAAGTATGCTTTCCCACTTGTTCAGCTGCATGCAATAAATCCTGCATTTCCTTGTTCTCTGAACATTCAGAATTTGTCAACATTTTCTGTTTAAGCAGTGACATTAAATACTGCTGATATTTAAGCATATGAAACTGACAATTTAAAGCCCTTACAGCCAAGGTAGCAGAAGTGTAAACTTTTTCCCCCATAGTGTCCAGTGCCCTGGAATCCCAATCAGAGGGGACGGGGTTTTTTGCAGTGGAAGCTTTGACCCCTTTGGGACCCTGAGATATAGTTTCTGGGTCAGCAGCGGGGTTTTTATACAGGAATTTATGAGACTCTGGGACCCTGTAGTATCTGTCTGGCTTAGCAGGTGCAGGGGGTAAAAAGTCAGTGGACAGGCCGGACACTGAAAATACATCATCTACAATGTCTAGAACAGGTGGAACAGCAAGGGGTCTGTGCTGAGGAAGTAGTAGAAAGTCTCTGAGCCTTTTCTTAGATTCTGAGTAATCTTGGCTCTCCCAGTGGAAATGTTCCCTCATGGTATGCAGGGTTTCCCCAAAAGAATAATCCTCAGGAGGAGAGGCTGAAGGAATGGATTCCTCAGCATCAGAATCCTCATAGGGAGGAATAGAATAATCCTGTTCAGAAGAGGAATCAGAGGAAATAGAAATCTGATCAGAAGAATCATATTCTGTCTCTTGCCTAGGCCTCTTATCAGGAGAGGGATGGGAACTCCTGATCAAAATAATTAGGTCTTCGGCCATTTTAAGCATCTGTTTTTTAGGCAAGTCTGAGTAGGACAATGCTATACTTGTTTCTTTGTCTTTAGAGTTGCTTTAGTCTTTGTCTTTGAAGATGAAGATGGTTTAACATATAACTGTGTAGGTCTGAAGACACCCTCAGAAGCCGATGCCTGCTCAGCGTCTCCGGATCCATCTGAGGGAATGATTTCCAAATGTCCAATACCTTGAGTATCCAGAGGTCCAGTAAGCTTCATGTGGGAGTCGGAAGCGGCCTGTGGCTCTGAGGTAGCGGGCTCCAGGGGCTGCGAAAGCGCCTCACTGCGAACCGGCGACTGGCCTAACCGAGGCCTCGTCGTCAGTTTTGGACCTCAGATGCCTATCCTTTTCCTTGTCCTTGCATTTTTTGTAAACTCCGGTCTTCGGCTGTTCCGACGGCATTATATAATTAAACCTTCGGCCAAAGTAATGAAATGCAAAATCGAACCGTCGCTTAATAGTGTGTTGGTTAAATCTAGCACAAAACCGACAGCTAGCAACATCGTGGTCAGGACCTAGGCAAGGAATACATTGAGTGAAAATCCTTATGAGGTATTTGCTTCCCACAAGAAATACAATTGTTAACTTTTTCTGACATCGGTCTGGAGCAAGAAAAATGTTTCCCCAACGGAGTACTTAGCTTTAATAAAGACTTTGGTTCTGAAATTCAGATTAGAAAATCTCAGGAGTCGTCTGACCGGCACTTGCGAACTGCTTTTGCTTTGGGCACCGCACGGCAAGAAAGACTGAAGAAAATGGCGTAGGCTGCATCTTTTATACCTCTGGCACACTGACGTCAGGGAAGAGGCGACAGCAACAGACACCGGACCAGTACTTTGGAATTCAGGCCGACTGCGGGTAGCCTGCCAGCAGGATAACCCAAGAGTAATGACTGCAACAGTGAAACACGATGAACCTCCTCCAGACACTAGATCCAACCCAACTTGTTTTCACCAAGGGCAGGCCATGTTTATGCAACCTAATGGACTTCTTTAAGAAGGTTACAAAAGCAATGGATAAGAGAAAAGCAAGTCATCTAAATTAAGAAAGATGCGAATGATATTCATTTTGTAATAAACTATGACTAGGCATTCGGTGATAAACCGATGGGTAATGCAAAGAAATGATAATGTGATACTGAAACAGAGAACCTTAAACATTTCCTGAAGTCTGTGGCTATGGGAATGTGGTAATAAACATCTTTTAGATCTAGAGTCACCCAGTAACTCATGGGAGGAAACAGGAGTATCAGGTTCTGTAAGGTCAAAACACTGAATTTTGAAACTTTCACATACAGACTTAGAAATAGAGCTAGGTACTTGTCTCCAAGAGGACTCTTTGGTACCAGAAATATTCTAGAATAGAAGCTCTTGTCCCTTGATTTATAGGGACTGGTTTCAAGACTCCCTGGGTGCATAAAGACTGACGAAATGCAAGAAAATATTCTGCTTGGTTCAGAAGGTAGGGTACTACTCCCCTGAAATTACATTTTTATATCCAGTGCCATCTGTAACCCTCATGCACCACTCTTAGCATGCAAGAATCTGAAGTAATCTTTTGCCGAACTGGAATGTCAAGGATCAGAGGGACAGATTTGTAGAGATATTGATCAAAGGAGAAAGAGAGTAAAGAATGCTGGCAGAGTAATTGTGTATTGTTGGACTGTTCATTTTACAGAAAAGAAACATGTTTGTTATTATAATCCTCCAGACATATCTTTTTTTGCACTCTGTTTGCCAGAAAAAGACTGGTTGTGTTTATTTGTTTTTTTCTGGGGAGGAGGGTGGCTATAAGATTTGTAGTGAGGTACACAAAAGATCTTAGAAACTCTCGGTTTCAATTTCCCTCTTTTGTCATATTAAATATGGGCAGCAAAACAGCCAAACAATACTTCCTTATCTAAAGCAGAATCTGAGATTTCAGATGTGCATCAGCAAACTTTTGATTACACACCCAAGCATATCTTCTCAACCCTGTAGCAGTAGCAGTGTCCCTTTGTACACAGTCTTTGCACAATCACAACACTATTCAAAGCACATCTACATCCCTGCTAAGGACTGATGTATTACAATAAAACACTTTCTTACACATACAATCTAACACTGTACCTTCTTTGTTATCTGGTGAAGGGTTAGTGTTAAAGACTAACTTGCTGACAGGATGAGACAAAGTTAAAATTACAGCTGGATCAGATCTAAGTTGAGAGTAAATAAATTTATTACCCTGAGATACCCTTTACAGTTTATGCGCTTTATAGGGACTGACAGCTGGGTATTAGAATGACTACAACAGTAGCATTCAACACATCATCTATTGCTGGCAGTGTAAGAGGGATGGAAGAGGAATGAGGTAATGTGCAACATATCTCCTCAGTTCAGGGGGAATATCTATTTGTTCCTATAAAAACACTTTATTCTCTTGGCAATGGTCTGATTAAAAGAAAGTTCCTCCACAAAAGGATAATAATTAAAACATTTTCCCATAATCAGAGAGTTGGGATTGGGAATCAGAAGAAGCAGACCCCATATTTCTGTCAGAATCATCACTGGTTTCCTCAGGAAAAACCTTCCTGGGAATGCCCTGTTGTAATACATTCTGTGTACCAGGATTTGTCTGTAATGCCAGCCTAACCAAGGTAAGGAACTCATCTATTTTAACAACTACTACTTCAGAAGAACACTCTTTAATATATTTTTTCTTCTTAAGAGTTCCAGTAGAAGAGGACCAACTCAGAAGAGGGACATCTATCCAGTCTAATGGTTTCTTGCTCCAATTACCCTTAGAAGGATCTCTCAGAATGTCTCCCAGACCTACAGAATATGGTTCTCCCATGCCTGTATCAGATACTGGAACAGACACAGAGCACATGGCTGATCTCAGGTTGGTAATGGCCAAATTGACCACAGCAGAGAAAGCCAGAGGTGAGTGGCTTGAGAAACAACTAATCCCCACTGCTGGTTCGCCCACTTTATACCTCTCAACTGTACAGATTTGTGCAGAATGCCCACATTTTCAACTCATATTATTGATCCGTTTTTCATAAACCTGTGATTTTCTGGCAAATTAGTAGCAAATCATTAAAGACTAAAGTTAAAAAATAATGACAACTGAGTTTCAGACTTCGTACTCTTCAGAAAATTCATGCTAATGCAAAACCTATCAAAATGCAGAATTCTATCAACTTTCTAAGTTTGTAACAGCAATATATAAAAATTGTCCCTACTTTTGGGCCTTTGTCCAAATTTCTTTCTCTAAGAGAATTAAAGGTATGCCCACTGTCGGCTGAGGAATAGACAGAGTTTGCACCAATGGCAAGAACTCTTTGGTAAGGATTTTTTTTTCTTTTGAGGTACTCAGAGAAGAAACAGTCAGGCTGGTGTACTGTATCCATTCTGTAGCTCAGAAAGAGGCACCAAAAGCATTAAACACAGCTGTAATGATTTGGTTGGAAGGCAAATTGTCAATGAGTGTTCAACAAGCAGCAAGCATACTTACACTCGACAATTTCATCAGTCCCTTTGTCTTAAAATATACATGCAGAACACATTTTCCCTGTCAGTACTCTTCAAACACTTGCAAACACACTGACAGAAAAAAACATGGCAGGTAGAGTGTCATGAAGTTAGTACAAGCATCATGCTAACAAATACATTTCTTCTTGTTCCTCTGTAAACTTTTCTGTCCCAAAAAAAAAAAAAAGAAGTTATGTACTCACCATAACATTCCATGTTGGTAGTCCATCTCACCCTTCATTTTTACTTAGGGGTTCGGAGCCGATCCTCGGTTCCAACTCGGCCGATTTACAAGCTGGAAGACTTCTGGTTGGCTCATGGCTAAGCGGGTATCCCACGGTGCACCAGTAAAATCCCCAGATCTTGTTTGCTGCTCACTAGAACAACAACCATAAAAACAACCAATACTAAAGGGTCTCCAACCAAGGGCAACTAAATTATTACTTCCAGATCTTCCAGGATGGGGGCAGGAGGGCGGGTTGGTAAAAAGGAAGGGTGAGATGGACTACCAACATGGAACATTATGCTGAGTACATAACTTCTTTATGTTAGGTAGTCCGATCTCACCTTCATTTTTATATATGGGACAGCATCCCTAGCGCCTTATTCTTGGGTGGCTCATTGGAAAATACTCTTGAGCACAGTGGAGCCAAAGGATGCTCTACCCCTGGATATCAAATCCAATTTGTAATGTGTAATAAAAGTATGAGGGGTAGCCCACGTAGCTGCTGCATAAATATTATCAAGTGGTACCCTGGCTTGAAAGCATGCAGAGGTAGACAGCGATCTGGTAGAATGACCTTTGATCTTGTAGGGTAAGGGTTTGCCCTCTGAGCTATAGATAAAGGCTATACAACTGGAAATCCAATTAGATAGTGTCATTTACAAAGTGGTAAGCCCAATCTAGAGTCAGAAAAGGAAATGAACAATTGATCTGATTTCCTGAAATCCTTAGTCCACTGTAGATAAAAACGTAGTTGTCTATGAACGTCTAGCTGATGAAAACGGTATTCAGATGCATTACGGTGGTTATGGAAGAAAACTGGGAGTTCTATTGATTGGCTTAAAGTAGCATTAGAACAAACTTTGGGAACAAAGGAGGGATTAGTACATAATGAACCCTGTCTTTGTGAAAAATCAAATACAGTGGCTTAATAGACAAGGCCTGAAGCTCCAATACCCATCTAGCTGATGTGAGCTACCAAAAACAAGGTCTTCCAAGACAAAAATTTTAGAGAAGATGAGTGAGAAGGTTCAAAGGATGGAGAAGTCAATTTGGACAACACAAAAATTTAAATCCCAAAAAGCCACTGGTTCTTGCAGAGGTGGTCTCAATAGAGTGGCCCCTTTCAAAAAGGTCTTGCATAGCTTATGAGACATTAAATTGGTATCTGGAAAACCTAAATGAAAATGAGAAACCACTGCCAATTGGACTCTAATAGTGGCAGCGGCAGATCCTTGTTGAAAAAGCTCAGACAGAAAATTCAGAATCACAGGGATAGAAGCAGTGTATGGATCTACATTCATTCTCTGTGCCCAAATAGAAAATCTTTTCCATTTACTGCCATACAGCCTCCTAGTTGAAGGTTTATGGGATGACATAAGAATATGTGACACTGAAGAGGATACATCATGAAGCCTGACTATGGATGGAACTGGAGCAGCCCCACTGTCAATTTTAGGGTGTGGATTGAGGGGTGAAGCGAACCCTACATGCGAGTCAACAGAGCTGGAGCTGGGTGCAGAATCCAAGGATCGTCCAGGAGGAGAGGCTCGAGGAAGGGGAACCAGACTTGACGAGGCCAGTAAGGAGCAATGAGGATCAACTTGCTTCCCAGCCGATTGGCTTTCTGAATCACTATGGAAATGAGAGGGATTGGAGGAAAAGCATACAGAAGTTCCATGGGCCAATCATGAGCCAGAGCATCTCTGGGAGACTCCCCCGGAGGGGGAATGAGGGAAAAATAGCTGCTGCATTTGGTATTGACTAGGCTGGCAAAAAGGGTGCGATGCCCGAAGCAGAAGCATTTCGCAAGTGCCGGCCAGCCGACTACTGAAATATTCGAGTTTGAGTTTCAGAACCGAAGTCTTCACGAAAGCTAATTACCCCATTGGGGAAACTTTTTTCTTGCTTTTTACCGATATTAATAAAAGTTAATAATTGTATTACTTGTGGGAAGCAAATACCTCATAAGGATTTCCATTTATACTGTATTCCTTGCCTAGGCCCTGATCACAACGTGCCTGGCTGTCAGTTTTGTGCTAGATTTAACCAACGCACTATTAAGCGTCGGTATATTTTTGCATCAAAGTATTTTGGAGATTTAACTACCCAGAAATGTCGTTGGATAGCAATCCGACTACCGGAGTACATAAAAAACACATAGAAAAGGAAAGAGAAAGGCAGTCGAGATCCAAAACTGACGACGAAGCTTCTCCTAAGCTAGTCACCGGTACTCAGTGAGGTGCCTTCGCAGCCCCCTTTACCCGCTACCTTCGAGTCGCAGGCCTCTACCGACACCCATGTGGAATCCGGCATGCCGCAAAATACTCAAGGTATTGGACCGACGGATGTATCTCTCTCGGATGGGTCCGGAGCCACTGAGCAGGCACCGACTTCTGAGGGTGTATTCAGACCTCAACATTTGTACATCAAACCGACGACAGCTGCAAAACCAAAGACAAAAGCAACTTCTAAAACTAAAAAACCGACGCATGAGCCACGTGCACAGGCCTCCATGCCTAAAAATCAGATGATCAAAACGGCTGAAGACCTTATTACCTTGTTCAGGTGTACCCATCACCCTCCAGATAAGCTGACTAAGCAAGACACTGATTATGAATCTTCAGATCAGGTTTCTATTTCTTCTGATTCCTCTTCTGATCAGGAGTTAATCTATACCTCCACTATGAGGATTCTGATGCTGAGGAGTCTACTCCATCTGAATCTCCTCCCTTGGACTATTCATTTTGAAAAACCTTGCATACTTTGAGGGAGCATTTTCACTGGGAGAGTCAAGACTGCTCAGAATCAAAGAAGAGGCTCACAGATTTCCTTCTCCCTCAGCACAAGCTTTTAGCCATTCCCCCTGTTTTAGACATTGTGGATGATGTGTTTTCAGAGTCAAGCTTGACCCATGACTCCTTACCTCCGGCTCCCAATAAGCCTGACAGATATTACAGGGTCCCTGACTCACACACATTTTTATTTAGAAACCCTGCTGCTGATCCTGAAACTATTTCACAGGGTGCACAGGGGGTTAAGGTCTCAACAGCAAAAAACCTACCCCCTCTGAAAGGGACAGATGGGGAAAAAAGGTTTATAGATCTGCAACCTTGGCAATCGGGGCCGTAAACTGTCAATTTAATATGCTTAAGTACCAACAACATTTTATGGGATTGCTGAAACAGAAAATGATGTTGATTTCAGAATGTGCAGAAAATAAAGAATTGCAGGAATTATTGCATGCAGCTGAACAAGTTGGAAAGCATACTTTGTAATATGGTTTTGATTCTTTAGAGGCCTCTTGCAGGGCCGCAGTTACTGGATCTGTGATTAGGAGACATGCCTGGTTAAAGGAACAAAATTTGCCTGACCATGTTAAAGCTAAATTAGTAGATGCACCTTTACAGCATGATTCTCTGTTTGGTATTAAGGCAGAAGACGTCTTAAAGAAAATGGAAGACAAAGCAAAGTCTGTGCAAACTGTTAAAGACTTCTTACAAGTGCAGCCACCCAGATTCAGTAGACATTGGCCTACAAAAAATTGGTCCATTCCTGTGTCAGACAGAGCTCAAAGGGGCAAATCCAGATGCCCTACGGGTTCCAGATACCAGACGCAAGACTCTTACAGGTCAAAGCAATGGGGCGCATCCACCTGCAAATCTGGAGGAGATAAAGCGCAAACCTACAGAAAGCAATCCCAATGACTTCCCTCTGCCTACATCAAGCACTTACCTTTTGGCAGCACCTATAGGGGGAAAATTACCACTTTTTGCTCAAAACTGGCAGTTAATAACCCACGACAAGTGGGAACTAAACATCGTATCTCAGGGATACAGATTCCATTTTCACACACTGCCAATGTCAAACGGTTGGCCAGATCTGCCAAAAAATCAATGGGCAGAGGCACAGAAACAGGTTACGTCCCTCATGAATATGGGGGCCATTCAAACAGTACCAGAACAGGAAAAAGGACAAGGTTTTTACTCAAGACTATTCTTGGTACCCAGAAAGGACAAGGCCTGGCAGCCAACACTGGATTTATCGATTTTGAACACATACCTGGACATTCCAAAATTCAAAATGCTCACTTTGCAGCAGCTTCTGCCCATGCTGGGCAAGAATGCTTGGCTGGTGACTTTACACCTAAAAGAGACATACCTGCATGTCCCAATAAGACAGTTGTGCAGAAGATACCTCAGATTCAAGGCTGGCTTAATGCATTACCAATTCTCTGCACTGCCCTTTGGCTTATCTACTGCGCCCAGGGTCTTTACAAAGTGCCTGGCACCAGTAATAGCATTTTGCAGACAAAGAAGTATACAAATATATCCTTACTTGGACGACTGTCTCATTCAAGCAGAGAACAAGGACACTTCTACGACACCTGGCGTTTGTGAAAAGGCTTCTAACATGCCTAGGGTACACAATAAACGAAAATAAATCACAACTGGTACCATCTCAAAAGATAACATTCCTGGGTGCAAGCTTAAATACAACTGCCCAGATGGCTTACCACACACCAGACAAACCAAGGCAACTGACAACTTACTTCAAACTGATGGCAACAAAAACCTAGTCTTCTGCAAGAAAAATTCTGCAGGCTCTGGGCTTCATGGCATCCTGCATCCTAGTAATTCCATATGCAAGACTGCATATGAGGAAACTTCAATGGTATCTAAAATGTTTATGGAGTCAACATTCACACAGTCTGGAAACGATGATTCCTCTCATTCCCTGCCTGCAACAGGAGTTTCTATGGTGGGCAAATGCCTATCTCCAAAACATGGGATGGCCCTTCACTCTACCCCCTGCCTGCCAAACCTTCACAACAGACACATCAGATTATGCCTGGGGGGCCCACATGGCAGGAAGATGCATTCAGGGCATATGGGCACCAAATCAAATGCATCTACATATCAACCAGAAAGAGATGTTAGCTGTTCAAAATGCCCTAACAGCCTTCAAGGACTTACTTCATCCAGGACAACTACTGATAAAGATGGACAACACCACAGTCATGTGGTATATAAACAAGCAAGGGGGCACACACTCATATCCCCTTTGCAGATTAGACATGGCACTGAGAGACACAGCGTTGACCTACCAAATACATCTTCAAGCACAATTTCTGCCAGGAAAACAAAACACTCTGGCAGACGATTTAAGCAGAAACCTTATGGATCCTCACGAGTGGAAACCAAATCCACAAGTCTTCAGCATGATAAAGTACAGTTTTGTACCTACCATAAATGTAGATGTTCGAGTGTATACCCTGCTGCAGTCATCACACTTGGGTTATCCTGTCATCAGGCGGTCCCGCAGTCGGCCTGAATTCCAAAGTCTTGGTCCGGTGTCGGTTGCTGTCACTTCTTCCCTGACGTCAGTGCGCCAGGGGTATACAAGAGGCATCCAACGCCATTTTCTTCAGTTTTTCTTGCCCCAGATGTCAGGTGCCGCCCCAAAAGATGGTCAGTAGATAGTACCAATAATAAAAGCTTAGCACAAACAAAACATCCCTCCAGCTATAAGCAAATACACCACAAAGGTTGCATCAGATTTTAAGGTATAGAAAGGTTTTAGTTAGGTCAGAGGGGATGGAGGGAGGGTAACCTGGACTGCAGCAGGGTATACACTCGAACATCTACATTTATGGTAGGTACAAAACTGTACTATGTTCATCGTGTTACCCTGCTGTAGTCATCACACTTGGGTAGAATCCCAAAGCTAAGGATGGGAGATGGAGTCAAACAGGGTTAGAGAAGGCTAGAAGGCCCTGCAAAACTGCAGTGGCGAAGCCAGCTCTAGTCTTAGAGTAAAGTGGTAAGTGATAGTGTTTGGTGAAGGTGCGTACTGAACTCCAAGTTGCAGCTTCCAGAATATCCTTGGTTGGCACCCCCCCGAGGAAGGCTGTAGATGTAGCTGCTGCCCTGGTGGAGTAGGGCCTTATGCTAGCAGGAACTGGTTTTCCATGATGGGTGTAGCAAAAACGTATGCAATGTCCTATCCATTTGGAAATGGTCTGTTTTGAGATCACCTTTCCTTGTGATGCTGTAGCATAGGATACAAAAAGTTGGTAAGATTTTCTGAAAGCCTTAGTTTTATCCAAGTAGTAAGGTAGTTGCCTGTGAATGTTCAAGGAATGCAGGAGTCTTTCTCCTTTGTTCTGTGGATTTGGAAAGAAGGTGGGTAAGTGGATGGTTTGATTTAGAGCCACAGTGGATACCACCTTTGGCATAAAGGAGGGGTTAAGTTCGTAGAGAAACTCTGTCTTGATGAAAAATGAGGAAAGGCTCTACTGCCATTAGTGCCTGTAGCTCTGAGACTTTTCTGGCTGAAGTAATTGCTAGCAGCAGGGCAGTCTTCCATGATATAAACTTTAAGTCAGCTGAGAAAGCTGGCTCAAAAGGTGGCAGCGCAAGTTTTTCCAGAACAAAATTTAGGTCCCACGTTGGTGTTGGCGCTCTCCTGGGAGGCCTAATGTTCTTTGCCCCTCTGAGATACTGCCTTAGAACTGGATGTGAAAATAAGGGAGAATCCGTGTTGTAGTGAGCTGAAATAGCTGAGGCGTGGATTTTAATAGATGAAAAAGAAAGTCCTTTGTGTAACATCTCAGTTAAATATTGTAGAATCTGAGGCATGTCCGGCTGAAGGGTATTTTGGCCTTTAGCTTGGTTCCAGGCGCAAAACCTTTTCCATTTGTCTGAGTAAGCTTTCCTGGTGCTGGGTCTCCTGGCCTCCAGAATGACATCCATAACAGCTTGTGAAAGAGGGGCTGGCTGGTTGCTTAGGTGATTTGCCATGCAGCCAAATTTAAGGTTTTGAGTTGGCTGTGTAGAATCTGACTGCCTTGCTGTGTGAGTAGATGAGGAATTTGTGGTAAAATCCATGGTGGGCCCTGGGCCATGTTCCTTAGTAGAGGGTACCAGGGCTGGCGTGGCCAGTCCGGGGCAATGAGTATCATTCGAGGTCTCTCCATCCTGACTTTCAGCAGCACCTTTGTGAGAAGGGGCAATGGCGGAAAGGCATATACTGTCAGCATTTTCCAACTGAATGAGAGTGCGTCCACTTTCCAAGCTTGATGGTGAAATGTCCTTGTGCAAAATTTTGAAAGCCGACAGACCTGTTTGCCAACCCCCAAAACTATGTCTGGACGCCCCCATTTTTGTGCTATCATTGCAAATACTTGTGGATCCAGTCTCCACTCGTGGAGATTCATGATGTTTCTGCTTAGGTCGTCTGCCAATGTGTTCTTTTTCCCTGGCAGGAATTGAGCTTGTAATTGAACTTGGTAAGCCAGTGCTGTAGTCCACAAGGTCATTGCTTGCCTGCATAGAGGGTAGGAGTGTGTACCCCCTTGTTTGTTTATGTACCACATTACTGTGGTGTTGTCTGTCCTTATTATAAGCTGTCCTGGATGTAAGAGGTCCTTGAAGGCTGTCAGAGCATTCTGTACAGCTAGCATTTCTTTTTGATTGATGTGCAGATTCCTTTGATCTGCGGTCCATATGCCTTGAACGCACCATCCTGCCATGTGTGCCCCCCAAGCATAGTCCGATGCATCTGTTGTCATTGTTTGCCTGGCTGGGGGTAAGGTGAAAGGCTGACCCTTGTTGAGGTGACATGCCTGTGACCACCATAGAAACTCCTGTTGAAGGCAGGGAATGAGTGGTATCATTGTTTCAAAGCTGTGGCTGTGTTGAGTCCATACGCTTTTCACGTACCATTGGAATTTCCTCATATGCAGTTTTGCAAATGGTACCAAGCAATCACTACCCCAAAACAAAACACGTGCAACACATAGCTCACAAAGCCAGTGTGCCGAACAGTCACAGCCCTTAAGGCTAAACAACACACCTGATACACTTGTAATAGGTGACTATCGTCAGGCACACTGACGTCCCGTTCAATAGGCTGAACAAGGAGAAGGTCACGGTGAGCTGCCTGTCGGGCGCTAGGATCCGCCACGTAACACAAGCACTCAGGTCACTCCAAGGCAAGTACAAATATGACTCAGTCATTGTCCATGCTGGTGTGAATGACCTGAGGCGTACCTCCCTGGGCTACATGAAAAGAGACATAGAGGAGCTCTCTGAGCATGTAGCCCAGGCCGGTATGACCCTGACCTTGAGTAGCATCTTACCCTCACCAAGAATGATGCCACAATATGAAGACAAGATGATCAATTTCAACAATTGTCTTAAGTGTTGGTGTCATTCAAAGGGGATCCAATGCCTGTCAGCCTGGGATGACATGCTCGACAAGCCATGATGCTTCGCTAGGGACGGCTTGCACCTGTCACCCTGGGCTTTGGATATTGGCAAAGGCTCTTGCTACCCCCATAGTGCCTTTTTAGGCAAGGCTCAAAAGACAAACCCACCTCCATAGGTATCACAAGGGATAAGAAACTAAGAGTAATGCTACTCAACGCCAGAAGTCTAAACCTCAAGATGCACTTTTCGAAACTCTCCTTAGCATGGAGAACATAGATATGTGTGTAGTAAAAAAAACTTGGTTCAAGGCTCGAGAGCACCCCAGCACTACCAGGTTATACCTCATACCATGCTTTTGCCCCAAAACTTGGACCGAACCACAAAAGGAGGGGAGTATCAATATTCGTCAAAGATACCCACACCTCCAGGTTGGTGGCACAGCACGAAGCATCAGAGACTATCCATGTGCAACTAACTGTGGGTAAAACTGCCTTCCAGTTTATAGCCTGCTACAGACCACCCTCCCAAACACAGGAACCCCACTTGGCCTTCCTGAGAATACTGGAAAATATGAAGGTCTCTCCAAACACCATTATATTGGGCGACTTCAACTATCCAAACATAGACTGGGAGCATTACTCTAGCTCCAACACCTTAGCCCAAAGGTTCCTAGAATTTATAAACTCAAATGCTATGGAACAACTTGTTACCACTCCCACAAGAGGGGAAAACATACTGGACCTAATCATCACCAACATGGGGACACTATGCTCCAGACCAGAAGTGTATCCCTCACTGGTAAGATCAGACCATAAACTAATCTCACTGGATATTCACATCCCGACCCCACCCCCTGCCCAGAAAACCACAGTGAAAAACTTCTCTAAAGCAAATTTCACACGCCTCAAAACAGAGGAGAAATCCTTCAAAGCCCCCGGGCCTGTGGAAAATACGGCCCAGACCGCAGAATCCTTTATAAACGCATTCTATGAACACCTTCAGGAATGCATGGATCATGCAATCCCAAATAAAACCAAGACCCAATCCTCCAAAGGCAGACATCCTGTCTGATGGACCCCAGCCATAAACAAACTATACAATAGAAGGAGGAAGCTACTACATGATAGAGCAAAATCCCAAAAAGGGAAGGCATCTATGATTAGTATTAGCAAAAAACTACGGGCACTCATAAAATCGTTTAAGGCCAGCTTCGAGAGAAAAATTGCACAGGACACTAAGGATAATCAACAAGGCTTTCTTTAGTTATGTTAGGAACCTGGGTGGGAATTCCCAGATATGCTCAGAATTAGTCCAAAATGACAAAAAATACACCGAGCCCACAGACATTGGCAACATCCTAGCTGACAGGTTCAGTGCAAACTTCTCCCCCCACTCCCCACCAAAAGGACAAATATCTATCCCAACAGAGTGCTGCCCCCGACATCTTAGATGCTCAGGTAAGAGCCGCCCTCTCCAAAGCAAAAAACACAGCATCAATGGGACCAGATGGTGTCCTGGGCTGCGTCCTACATGAACTCCAAGAAGAGCTAAACCCAAACATAAAACTACTGTTCAATCTTAGCCTTACTACAGGATATGTACTCAAAGAGTGGCGTACAGCAACAGTGGTCCCTCTCCACAAAGGTGGTGCCTCAATGGATCCTGGAAACTATCGCCCCATAAGCCTGACTAGCTTGGTCTGCAAAGCTATGGAAAGAATCATCATGGACCTCATAAATAAAGATATTGGGGACCTACAGACACTGGATCCTACCCAGTTTGGCTTTGTTAAGGGCAGATCCTGCCTCTTAAACCTGGTCGATTTCTTTGAAACAGTCACCAAGGCCATTGACGAGGGGAAGGTGGTCCACACAGCCTACCTGGACCTCGCAAAAGCCTTCGATACAATACCCCACTCGGGCATTATAGATAAGCTCACCAGCTTAAATATAAACCCCTATGTCACTAGATGGGTTGCAAACTGGCTCAAGGACAGAACCCACATGGTTAGAATTGCTGGAGCCATGTCAAGACTCCAAATAAGTTACAAGTGGCGTCCCACAAGGCTCAGTCCTGGGACCTCTCTTGTTCGGTATATATTTCTCGGCGGTACAGGCCAACACGGAAGGACTGTGGCTGACCAAGTTCGCAGATGACTGCAAACTGGGCGCCATAATCAACTCTCCAGCCGACACAAGCATCCTCCAAAAGGGCCTCATAGAAACAGACAACTGGTGCCAGAGCCATGGCCTCAAGCTAAACGCCAAAAAGTGTACAGTCATCCCCTTTGGCAAAAACAAAGTGCCCACAAATTACCACATAGGTGGTAATCCATTAAGTACAGAAGAAGTCATTAGGGACCTGGGGACCCAAGTTGATAGCAATCTCTCATTTGACAACCACGTGGCCAAAGTGGTTAGAAAAACATTTTATATAGCCCACCTAATCACGAAGGGATTCACATCTAGATCAGGGAGGTCATCGTGCCTCTTTACTCATCCCTCATCAGGCCCATAATTGAGTACAATGCCCTTTTGGGATGTACCTTACCAGACACCTGCAGCAACTGGAAAGACCCCAAAAGTACCTCACCAAGAGGATCAAAGGGCTCAAACAGATGCCATATGCTGCCCGGTTAAAGAAACTCCAGCTCTACTCAGTGGCATACCGCCTGCTCAGAGGCGATCTGTGCCTGACGTATAAAGCCATGTCCAACCCGGAATTAATGGACATGCTGCACCTCAGAAAATCCAAATCCCATCGAGCTACGCACTCGAGAGACTTGAACCTCAGCACTGAAATAAATAGGACATGCTGGAGGGACAGATTCATAACGCAGAGGCTCCCTTCACTCTGGAATAAAATCCCAGTCCAGATTAGGCAGAGTCCCACATTGACTGTCTTCAAGAGGACTCTTGATGAGTGGATGGGAGATCGTAGGTTTACCCCGGCTATCACTTCTGTGTCACTGTTAGACAGAGGCACAGTATACTAAACTCAAAAAAAGGTTAGTAGCAAAATTAATTTAAAATGGGTGGCGAAAGCCAAACACACTCTGGCTAGGCTTATAAATGCCCTAGGGCAGATAGCCTAGTATGAACCTATGAACCTACGAACCTATTAGTAGTATGCAAGATGCCATGAAGCCCAAGGCCTGCGGAATTTTTCTTGCAGGGAGATGGGTCTTTGTTGCCATTATTTTGAAGTATTGAGTTAGTTGTAGTTGTTTGTCTGGTGTCAGATAAGCCATCTGGGCTGTATTCAAGCTGGCACCCAGGAATGTCATATTTTGTGACGGCACTAGTTTTGATTTCTTTTCGTTTACTGTGTACCCTAGGCAACTTAGAAGGTGTTTTACAAAAGCCAGATGTTGTAAGAGAATGTCCTTGCTTTCTGCTTGGATGAGGCAGTCGTCCAGGTTTGGGTATATTTGAATTCCTCTTTGTCTGCAGTATGCAATTACTGGTGCCAGGCATTTTGTGAAGACCCTGGGCGCAGTAGATAAGCCAAAGGGCAGCGCAGAGAATTGGTAATGGGTTGAACCTGCAATGAAACGGAGGTATCTTCTGCAATTTTGTCTGATAGGGACATGCAGGTATGCCTCCTTGAGGTCCAACATTACTAGCCAAGCTTTCTTGCCCAACATGGGAAGAAGTTGCTGTAGTGTCAGCATCTTGAATTTGGGTACTTGCAAGAAGGTGTTTAGAATTGAAAGGTCCAGAATGGGTCTCCTTTCTGGGGACTAGAAAGAGCCTTGAGTAAAAACCTTGGCCTTGCTCCTGTGTAGGTACCAGCTGAATGGCTCTCATGTCCACGAGAGCTGTAATTTGTTTTTGTGCCTCTGCCCATTGATTTTGTGGCAAGTTTGGCATTCCTTTTATCCTTGGCAAGGTGTGGAAATGGAATCTGTATCCTTGTGAGATAATGCCTAGGACCCATTTGTCCTTTGTGACGATGTGCCAATTGTCTATAAAAAATGCTAATTTTCCTCCCAAGGGAGCTGCCAAGAGATTTTTGCTTGGCAGTTTGAGGTTTAAGTCATTGTGTTTGTCTTCTAGTAGTTTGGGACCTGTCTTCTCCTCCCTTCTGTGTTGCAGTGCCCCATTGGCGAGGCTTGTAAGGGATTTGTGCTTGTCCTCTGCCCCTTGGGCATCTGTATTTACCCCTCTGTGGTCTGTCAGAAGCTGGAAAGGACCAATTTTTTGCTGGCCAAATTTCTGCTGAAACGTGGGGGTTGTACCTGTAAGAAATCTTTGACCGTCTGCATAGATTTTGCCTTATCCTCCATTTTCTTTAAAACCTCTTCTGCTTTAACCCCAAATAAGACATCCTGCTGTAAGGGTGCATCTAGTAAACTTTGCTTTAACATGATCAGGCAGAGTTTGTTCCTTTAACCAAGCATGCCTACGTATAACAGACCCAGTAACAGTTGCTCTACAGGAAGCTTCCAAGGAATCAAATCCACATTGTAAAGTATCTTTGCCCACCTGCTCAGCTGCATGCATCAGATCCTGCATTTCTTTGAATTCAGACTGTTGAGGGGGCATGCTCATCTTTTGTTTTATTTGAGACATTAGGAATTGCTGGTATTTCAGCAATGTGAAATTGACAATTTAGTGCTCTCATAGCTAGAGTAGCTGAGGTGTAAACCTTCCCCCACCTATCTAGTGCTCTGGAGTCCCTTTCAGAGGGTACAGGATTTTTAGCCATAGAAGCCTTAGCCCCTTTGGGACCCTGGGAGATTGTCTCTGGGTCAGCAACAGGGTTTTTGTAAAGGAATTTGCGTGAGTCAGGCACTCTATAATATCCATCTGGTTTGGCTGGAGCAGGAGGCAGAGAATCTGGAGTTAGACTAGATTCTAAGTAAACATCATCCACAAAGTCTAAAACTGGAGGGATAGCAAGTGGTCTGTGCTGGGGGAGTAAAAGAAACTCTCGGAGCCTTTTCTTTGAGTCGGAGTACTCCTGACCTTCGCAGTGGAAATGTTCCCTCATGGTATGTAAGGTTTCCCCAAAGGAATAGTCTTCAGGGGGAGAAGCTCAGGGAATGGAATCTTCAGCATCAGAATCTTCGTAAGGGGGAAATGAGTAATCCTGTTCCTCAGAGGAGCCTGAGGGAATGGACACTTGATCAGAGGAGGCATAATCCTCCTCTTGTCTAGGCCTTTTTTCTGGGGGGGTTGGGAACCCCTGATTAAAGAAATCAAATCTTCAGCATTTTAAGCATCTGTTTCTTAGGCATGGGGCCTTGAACTGGAGACTGATGTGCAGTCGTTTTTGGTTTTAGAGGAGTCTTAAGCTTAGCATAAGATTTTATGGTGAGAGTAGTCGGTCTGAAGACACCTTCTGGAACCGAAGGGGTTTCCGCAGCACCGGCTTCTCCTTCTGCAATGTTGTCGGTAGGGCCTAAAGAAAATGGCTGTGTTGGCCTAGAACTCTCTGCTTGAGCATCCGAAGCAGTCTGGGGGTCCAATTCTGCGGTCGTCAGGGGCTGCACAGGCGCCTCACTGAAAACCGGAGAACAGGCGACCAGCCCAGCCGAGGCCTCGGAGTCTGGCTTGGATCTAGGCTGCCTGTCTTTATCTTTGCGTTTTTTATGCACGCCGGTAGTAGTTTGTTCCGACGGCATAGTGTAATTAAATTTCCTACCGAAGTAGTGTTGTGCGAAATCAAAGCGTCGCTTTATAGTTCGCTTATTGAACCTAGCACAAAACCGACAACCAGTGACGTCGTGGTCTGGGCCTAGGTAAGGTATACAAAAAGAATGAAAGTCCTTATGAGGTATTTGCTTCCCACAAGAAATGCAATTGTTAACTTTTTCTGACATCGGACTGAGGCAAGAAAAGGTTCCCCAACAGGGTACTTAGCTTTGAAGACTTCGGACTGAAATTCGATTCGAAAATCTCAGGTGTCGGCCGACCAGCACTTGCGAACTGCTTCTGCTTCAGGCACCGCGCGGCAAGAAAGACTGAGGAAAATGGCGTTGGATGCCTCTTATATACCCCTGGCGAACTGATGTCAGGGAACAAGCGACAGCAACCGACGCCGGACCAAGACTTTGGAATTCTGACGACAGGATAACTCGAGTGTGATGACTGCAGCAGGGTAACACGATGAACATAAGAGAAATGGGGGAGCCCAGACATAGATCTAACTGCCTCTCCTCAAAATTATCAATTGAAAAGATTCTGCACAAGGACTTATCACAGACAAGCATGGAAAGTAGTCGCCCTATCCTTCAGTTGGAAAAAGCCATCAGTTTACGCCTTTCCTCCTCTGCCTCTTCTACCCAAGGTTCTCCTAAAAGTCAGACAAGAGAAACCAAAGATGATATTAATTGCCCCGGACTGGCCCCGCCAATACTGGTACCCAATCCTAAGGAACTTGCCTCAATACCCAGCTTGGACCTTGCCTCAAGGACCACAACTACTATCCCAGCAAAACAATCAGATCCTGCACAATCAACTACAGACCCTGAACCTGGCAGCATGGCTAATCATGTAATCATACAAACGACACCTCTCAGTAAAGCTGTGATTGATGTCATTTTGGAAGCCAGAAGGCCTAGTACTAAAAAAATCTTATGCTGACAAATGGAAGAGATTCTGTGCTTGGAATCAAGCACAAGGAACTGATGCAGCAGAAAGTACAGTTTTGTACCTACCATAAATGTAGATGTCCGATAGATATGCAACTGCAGTCCTTACATATGGGTTGTCCTGCCTTAGGCAGCCCTCGGTCGGCCGGATTCCAAGGTCTGGGTCCGGCGTCGGCTGATGCTGCCTCCTCCCCGACGTCAGAGCAGCTGGGGTATAAAAGCATCAGCCGACGCCATCTTCCTCAGTGTTTCTTGCCCCAGATGCCAGGTGCCCTCCAAGGAAGGCTAAATTTAGAACTGGATAAAAAATTCCAGAAGACATACACAATAGCAATAAACAGATACACCATAACAGATATCCCCAGCTAAATATAAAAGGAGGGAAGTGGACCCAATACACAGAGGGGTAGGAGGGAGGGAAAACCTGACTGCAGTTGCATATCTATCGGACATCTACATTTATGGTAGGTACAAAACTGTACTATGTCCTTCAAGAATGCAACTGCAGTCCTTACATATGGGTTGAATACCATAGCCAAGCTAGGGGTGGTAGGCTCTATGATAAGGATGGTGTAGCTAAAATGCCCTGCAGGACTGCCGAAGCAAAGCCTGCTCGGGATCTTGAATATAAAGGCAGGTTGTAGTGTTTGGAAAATGTATGCACGGAGCTCCATGTAGCAGTTTCTAGAATGTCCTTTGTAGCCACCCCTCTTAGGAAAGCTGTGGAGGTGGCTGTAGCTCTGGTGGAGTGTGGCCTGATATTGGCTGGCACACCCTTTCCATGGAAAGAATAGCAGAATCTGATGCAATGTTCAATCCACTTTGAAATTGTTTGTTTGGAAATTGCCTTTCCTTGCACTCCAGGGGCGTATGCTACAAATAGTTGGTCAGACTTTCTGTTGGCCTTTGTTCTGTCCAAGTAGTAGCGTAGTTGCCTGTGTATGTCCAAAGTGTGCAGCAGCTTTTCCCCTTTATTTTGAGGATTGGGGAAGAAGGTGGGCAGGTGAATTGCTTGATTTAGAGATACCCTGGATATCACTTTTGGCATAAAAGAAGGATTGGTTCTTAAAGAAACCCTGTCCTGATGAAAAATGTGAAAAGGAGGTACTGCCATGAGGGCCTGTATCTCCGAAACTCTTCTTGCTGAGGTAATTGCCAACAGGAAAACTGTTTTCCAGGAAAGAAATTTCAATTCTGAAGATGCTGCTGGTTCAAAAGGAGGAAGAGTTAATTTTTCCAACACGAAGTTGAGGTCCCATGCAGGCGCTGGTGGTTTTCTGGGAGGTTTGATATTCTTTATCCCTCTTAGAAATTGTCTTAACAATAGATGTGAAAACACAGATGGATCAGTGTTGTATGCTGCCGAAATTGCTGAAGCGTGTATTTTTATGGAGGAATAGGAAAGTCCATTATGCAGCATTTCTGCCAAGTATTCCAGTATCTGTGGGATGCTCATTACTGATGCATCTTGTCCCTTGTTGGTATTCCAGATGTTGAATCTCTTCCATTTGGCTGAATAAGTCTTTCTGGTGGAAGGTCTGCGTGCTTCCAATAATATCTGTTGAACTTCCTTGGAGAGAGAGATATGGGTAGAAATCATGGAAACCTCCAGGCTGTCAGCTGCAGAGTTTGCAGGTTGGGATGAACCATCCTGTAATTGTGCTGAGTCAAGAGTAGAGGCCATTGAGGCAGGGGACATGGGTTGGTGCAAGTTATGCTTCTTAGTAATGGATACCAGTGCTGTCTTGGCCAATCTGGAGCTATTAAGATGCCTTTCGGATGCTCTGCTTTGATCTTCAGTAACACCTTGGTCATTAATGGTAGAGGTGGGAATGCATAGATTGTTAGAGAGTTCCAGCTGAATGAGAGAGCATCTATTCTCCAGGCTTGTGGATGGTGTGTCCCCGAGCAGAACTTTTTCAGATGATGATTGAGGTGGGAGGCAAAGAGATCTATGTCCGGCCTCCCCCATGCATGAGTTATTTGAGCAAAAATGTCTGGATGCAACATCCATTCATGCGGGTCCAGGATGTTTCTGCTTAGACTGTCCGCCAGAACATTGTCCCTGCCCGGAACAAACTGGGATTGCAGCTGTATGTTCAGTTTCAGGGACTTTTCCCAAAGGGTCATTGTTAGTCTGCAAAGGGGGTAAGAATGAGTACCTCCTGCTTGTTTATGTACCACATAACAGTGGTGTTGTCTGTCTTTATTAGCAGATGGCCTTGTTGAAGATATTTTCCGAAGGCCTCGATTGCATGAATTACTGCTAACATCTCTTTTTGATTGATGTGTAGACGTACTTCCTGGGGGGTCCATTGCCCTTGAATGCATCTGCCCTCCATGTGCGCCCCCCATCCATGGTCTGAGGCGTCTGTTGTAATGGTTTGGCTTGTTTGAGGTTTGTTGAAAGGCATACCTTGGTTTGACTGGCTTGCTTGGGCCCACCACAGAAATTCCCTTTGTAGGCAAGGGATGAGTGGGATAATTGCTTCTAAGTTGTGGCTGTGCTGAGACCATAAACTTTTTAGGTACCATTGCAGCTTTCTCATGTGTAGTCTTGCCAGTGGAATCAGTAGAATGCAAGATGCCATGAAACCCAGGGCCTGCAGGATTTTCCTTGCAGTCATCTTGGTGAGCTTTGCTAGGCTTTTGAAGTAATGAGGTAATTGTTCTTGCTTCTCTTCTGTGAGGTAAGCCATTTGTGATTCTGTGTCTAGTTTGGCTCCTAGAAAAATTATTTGTTGGGATGGCAGTAGTCTTGGTTTTTGTAAATTGACTGTGTATCCCAAAGCCTGTAGTAAAGTAAATGACATAATTCAAGTTTTTTGCCAAGGCTTGCTTGCTGTCCGCTTGTATAAGGCAGTCGTCCAGGTAAGGGTATATTTGTATCCCCTGGAGTCTGCAGTGTGCAATTACTGATGCCAGGCATTTCATGAATACTCTGGGCGCAGTAGATAAGCCAAAAGGCAATGCTGAGAATTGATAATGCTCTGACCCTGCAAGAAATCTGAGGTATCTTCTGCAACTGTGTCTGATTGGGACATGCAAGTATGCCTCCTTGAGGTCCAGAGTAAACAGCCAAGACCCCTTGCCCAGCATGGGAAGGAGTTGCTGTAGCGTCAGCATTTTGAATTTTGGTACAATGAGAAAAGTGTTTAGAGCAGACAAGTCTAGTATAGGTCTCCATTGCTTTTCTTTTCTTGGAACAAGGAACAGTCTTGAGTAAAATCCCTGGCCTTGTTCCTGAGGAGGAACCTTTTCTATTGCTTTGATTTTTATCAGCTTTGAAACTTGTTCGAATGCCTCTGCCCTTTGATTTTGTGGCAGGTTTAGCATGCCTTGTCTTGTTGGTAAAGTATGGAAGTGGAACCTGTAGCCTTGGTCTATTATGTCCAGAATCCATTTGTCCTTTGTTAAAATGTGCCAATGTTTTGAAAATAAGGATAATTTTCCGTCTAAAGGTGCTTCTCTTTGAGCCTTGGTCAGCGGTGTCAAAGTCAAGTCATTGAGATTGTCCCTGTGGAGCAGGGAATGTCCCTGCGCCACTTCTCTGATTAGTCGGTTGCCATTGGCGTCCTCTGTAGGAGCCTCTGTATTGCCCTCTTCCTCGAGCACGCCTGTTTTTTCCCCTTTGAAACTTGTCAGTGTCTGGAAAAGACCAATTCTTAGAAGGCCAATTCCTGCTGAACCTTGGTGGCTGAACCTGGAGGAAATCCTTGACTGTTTGCACTGATTTAGCCTTTTCCTCGATTGATTTTAACACATCCTGAGCATTAGCACCAAATAGCTTGTGTTTTTCCAGAGGTGCATCTAGAAGCTTTACTTTAACATGATCTGGCAATGCCTGTTCTTTCAACCATGCATGTCTACGTATGACTGCCCCTGTCATAGCTGCCCTACATGAAGCTTCCAATGCATCATAACCACACTGAAGAAAATGATTGCTAACCTGCTGAGTGTTATGGACCAAATCCTGCAAGGCCTTTCTATCTAAAGGCTCAGGAGAGGCTAACTTTTTCTGCAAATCATCCATCAAGAAATCCTGATACTGAAACATATGAAAAAGGCAATTAAGGGCTCTCATTGCAAGTGTGGTTGAGGTATAAACTTTTTTGCCCCACCTCTCCAGGGACCTAGCTTCCCTGTCTGTGGGCAAAGGATTTTTGGCCGTGGATGTGGCCACCCCTTTGGGCCCCTGGGAAATTGTTTCTAGATCAACAGAATGGGCCTTAAAGAAATGTTTGTGAGTTTCAGGAACCCTGTAGTATCTGTCCGACTTGACCGGAGCAGGGGGGAGAGAATCAGGAGAAGCACTCGAATCTGAGTACACAACATCCAGTACATCTAACACTGGAGGGATAGCTAAAGGCCTGTGTTGAGGAAGCTTGAGGAAAGTACGAAGCCTTTTCCTGGAGTCGGAGAATTCCTGACCCTGCCACTGAAAATGCTCTCTCATGTAGTGGAGAATTTCCCCAAAAGAAATATCCTCAGGAGGAGAGGCAGAAGGAATAGATTCCTCCGCATCAGAATCCTCGTAGGCCTGGAAGGACTCTTCCTGGGTATCTGAGTGATCAGAGTCACCAGAGGCTTCATCTGAAGAAAGAGTGTCTGTATGCTCAACCCTAGGCCTTTTGTCAGGTGGCGGCTGAGAACCTCTGTCAGGATGGGCCTGGGAGCCTCTAATTAAGGAAATTAAATCTGCAGCTAAAGTCATGATTTGTTTATCAGTAGTGGGCTGAGGCAAAGCTTTAGGAGGGTGAGTCTTAGCCTGGCTGGCAGCCTTAGCACGTGTGTAGGCCTTGATAGGCATAGACATAGGGGGCCTAGCTGCCCCACGTGCTGGAGTCACTTTGTCCAGCAGTATGGTTTCAGGCAAATCTTGGGCTTCAGTTTCTGGAAGAAAATCAACAACCGGCACCCGCGCAGGCTCCGGGGCCGGAGTGATCGGTAAAGTGGTGTTGTTGGTCCGGAGCGGCGTAACAACCGCCTCAGAAGAGACCGATGCACTCGCGGTAGTTTTTGGCGTGGTGTTGGTGGAAGTCGCGGGCCGAGGATGTCGGTCCCGGTCTTTCCGTTTTTTGGTAATATGTGGTGTCAGTTGTTCCGACGGCATGGTATAAGAGTATTTATCGCCAAAAAAGTCTTCAGCGAACTCTGCCCGGTGCCTGAGTGTGCACTTATTTAAGCAAGCACAGGCAGCACAGGCCGAGACGTCGTGGTCTGGGCCAAGGCAGGGGAGGCAGTAAGAATGGAAGTCCTTATGAGGTATTTGTTTACCACAAGACAAATAGTTATTGACTTTTTCAGTTTTTTCTGACATCGGCTGAGGCAAGAAAAGGTTCCCCAACGGGGTACTTAGCTTTTTGATGACTTCGGATACGTAAAACACAGTAGCTGACCGACCGGCACTTGCGAACTGCTTCTGCTTCGGGCACTGCGCGGCAAGAAAGACTGAGGAAGATGGCGTCGGCTGATGCTTTTATACCCCAGCTACTCTGACGTCGGGGAGGAGGCGACATCAGCCGACGCCGGACCCAGACTTTGGAATCCGGCCGACCGAGGGCTGCCTGAGGCAGGGCAACCCATATGTAAGGACTGCAGTTGCATTCTTGAAGGACATCCACATATTCCTCAGATATTACAATACTTAACTGAGATGCTTGACAAAGGCCGATCTTTCTCATCAAACAAGATCCATGCCTCTGCCATTTCAGCTCATTACAAGAGAGCCACCAATTTCTCATCCTTTACTAAAGGCAGTATCTTAGAGGAGCCAAAAATTTAAGGCCTCCTAGAAGATCACCTTTACCTGCATGGGACCTCAATTATGTGTTGGAAAAGCTCACCCTACCTCCATTTGAACCAGCTGCTACTGCTGATATAAAGTTCCTATCATGGAAGACAGCTCTGCTACTAGCAATTACTTCAGCAAGAAGAGTTTCAGAGCTACTGGCCCTCATGGCTGTAGAGCCTTTTATCATATCTTACCCAGACAGGGTGTCTCTGAGGACAAATCCTACTTTTATGCCTAAGGTGGTTTCCAATGTGGCTCTTAACCAAACAATTCATCTGCCAACCTTTTATCCAAATCCACAGAACAAAGGGGAGAGAATTCTGCATTCCTTGGACGTACACAGACAGCTAAAATTCTACTTGAGCAGGACTAAAGCTCTAAGAAAAACTGAGAAATTACTAGTGTCATATGCTGCAGGATCAGAAGGAAAAGCTATTTTAAAGCAGACAATTTCAAAGTGGATAAGCCACTGCATCCGTTTCTACTACTTTCACAATGGTAAACCCTGTGCCCAAGGGCATTAGGTCTCATTTCACCAGAGCTGCAGCTACTTCAGCAGCCTTTCTCAGAGGAGCACCAACCAAAGACATTCTACAGGCTGCTACTTGGAGTTCTGTTTACACTTTTACAAAGCATTACCATTTGCCTCTCTAAGTCCAGGGCAGGCTTTGCCACTGCAGTGCTGCAGGGCCTTATAGCTGCACCTAATGCTATTTGGCTCCAGCCTCCCAACAACAGCTTTGGGATTCTACCCAAATGTAATGACTGCAACAGTGAAACACGAAGAACATAGTACAGTTGTGTACACTTACCATAAATGTAGATGTTCGAGTGTATTCACTGTTGCAGAACAGGTTACCCTCCCGCCATACCCCTGTCAATCTACAGTTTATCTTTCCTTCTCTATCTTCTACAACCTATGTTGTGTACTTGCTTGTAGATGAAGGTAAATTTTCTACTGATGCATGCATGTATGTATGTATGTATGTATGTATATATATATATATATATATATGGGTCTATATGACTTGGTCGACAGTTCATATGATCGACTGTTTATTTGGTCGACAGTTCATTTGATCGACAAGCATTTTAGGTGGGGGGCTTTGCCCCCCACACCCCCCAATGTGGGGGGCTGTGCCCCCCACACACCCCCAACTATATATATCAACTCCAAGGTCACACAACATTGGGGAAGGGGGCAAATGCTTGTCGATCAAATGAACTGTCGACCAAATAAACAGTCGATCATATGAACTGTCGACCAAGTCATATAGACCCATATATATATATATATATATATATATATATATATATATATATATATATGTATATCTATATATGTATATCTATATATCTATATATATAAAATATTGCTACCTTTTTGGGGGCACCTGACATCGGGGGCAAGAAAAACTAAAGAAAATGGTGTCGGCTGCTGACCACAGGACTCAAGACTTTGGAATTCAGGCTGACTGAGGGCAACCTGGCAGCAGATTACCCCAAATGTAATGACTGCAACAGTGAAACACAAAGAGCATCATTGATATGCAGATGAGCCTCTTGTTCTTGCCATGTGCCCTGGACAGTCCTGCCGAGATAATGCCCCCCCCCCCCCGATCTGGGAGGCATCCCTTGTCAGTGGCAACGGGTTGGGCCGGAACAAAGGGGGCACCCGTGATCAGATGACTGGGATCTATCCACCAACGAAGGTCCTTCTTGCATGATTCCGTCAGCAGGATAGGATGACTCAGTGGGAAAAACTGGAAGGACTACTGGGAAAACAGAAGCCACTGGAGAATTCTCTTGTGTAACCTGGCTAATGGTACCAATAGAATTGTGGAAGTCATAGTCCCGAGAAACTGAAGAACCCACTTTGCTTTGGCTTTTTGCAACAGGAGAAATTGTTGAACTTGGGAGATTAAGTCCTGTGCCCTTTTGGCGGGGAGACGAGCTGTCATGTTCACTGTGTCTATCTCTGCGCCTATAAAAATCACAGATTGGGAGGGCAATAATGCAGATTTTTTCGAATTTATGGAGATCCCTAACTGAGCACAAAGCTGAATCGTGGCATCCCAGTTTTGAATGAGTAGATGCCTGGTGGCGGCGGTCAGAAGTCAGTCATCCAGATACGGAAACATCTGGAATCCCTGACGTCTTAGGTGAGCTGTCACTACTGCCATGCATTTGGTGTACACCCTGGGGACTGTGGTGAGACCAAAGGGCAGAGCATGAAACTGATAGTGACCGGCTCCCAGATGGAAGCGTAAATGGCTTCTGGACGCCTTGTCCATTTATGTGGTAATAGGCATCCTGAAGATCCAGACAGCACATCCAAAAATCTTTCCCTAACAACGGGAATATAGACTGTAGTGTTACCATCCAAAACGTGTCCTCCTTTTTCACTGATTCGTTCAATCTGCTGAGGTCCAATACTGGCCTCCAATCTCCGGTTCATTTTGGAACTAAAAAGAACCTTGAGTAAGTTCTGGATCCTATCTGGTCTGCTGGGATGGGCTGCATGACTCTTTTTAAGAGCAACTTGTTGATCTCCACAGTTGCCTGATCCCTGAGATAGGGTGGGACATCTGGGATCCTTTTGGGAACAAACGGTGATAGGGAAAAGGGTATTATATAGCCTCTGGTAACAACTCTTTGTACCCACTTGTCTTGGGTGATATTTAGCCAGGCTTCTTCGTACAAAGACATGCGACCCCTGACTGGCCCCAGAGAAGGGCAGTCGGGCTTCACATCAGGAGCGCTGATAAGGCCGTTCTCGAAAGGAGTCATGGCCTTGTTGATATTGCGGACCGCCCCTGCCTCTAGGGCGATGTCTGCCATGTCCTCCTCTGCCTCTGAAGGAGGATTCACAGTCTATGTCGGAAAGACCCACTGGGACTTCTTGAACCACATTTTACCTCCCCTTCGACCCTTGGGGTATGGTCTAGAAGGGACAGTAAAACGCACTCCCACGGCAGAGAGCATCTTTCCTTCTTGCTCACACCAAGTGAGTGTATCCTTCACCTTCGAACCAAACAATGAGGAACCATCAAACGGGTCGTTGGTGTAAGTAAACTTGAACAGTTCCGCAAAATTACATAAACGCATCCAGGAGTGGCACCTCAAGGCAACTCCGGAACCCGCTGCTCTACTCACTCCATCTGCAGAAAAAGATACAAGTCGCATGGAGGAGTTAAACCACAGAATTTAAGGTGGACAACTGAGTAGAAATTTTGTCAGGAACTCCCTCAGTACACGCAACTTGTATGGAATCTCCTAACTCCTTGAGGGGATCCCTCTACAACCTCATGAAGTGCATGAGACAGTTCAATGATTGAAGGGTAAAGGCCGCTGAACTAAAAATACGCTTCCCAAATCTGTCCATCTGCTGAGACTCCTTGTTTGGTGGATAAACAGATGAGGAGGTCTCCGCTAACTCCTTCTTCGTGGCCGCCGCCGCCACCACCATGGCATCTACGGGAACACCCTTCAACAAGAACTCTTTACCAGAAGGGGCAGACAAGAACTTATTTGGTCTCCTGGGGACTGGCTCCACGGTGTCAGGAGTATCCCACACCTTTCGACTGACTAGATCCATTAGTACATCAAAAGGTGGAGACACCCAAGAGGCAGAAGGTTGAAACCTGAAAGCCTTCAGGTACACAGACTCCTTTGAGACCCAGCCTTCAGGTACACAGACTCATCAGAAGGGTTAATAGTGGGCCAGTTGCACCTCTGCCAGCACGCTCCTCCATCTCAAATGCCGACCTCTCAGGCTCCGAAGACCTCCCCCGCTCCGAAGAGACACAGGTTGGTGCCGGAGCCAGAGCTGTCAGCTCTGAGATGGATGTAAGGTCAAAGCTCACCCTGGCCGAAGCACCGAGAGGAATGCTCGGAACTGAAGATCGATTCCAACCCTCCCTGTCGGTGCCGACAAGAGAGCTTCGGCCCCTGGACACGACGGATGGCACAGAATGTGCCAGAGCCGAACCCGGCTCCAAGGCAGCAACAAGGTGTGTTGGAGCCAGCATTTCCTCCGTTGGCACCAAGCACTCCGGCTCCGAAAGGCCAGTATGGCTCAGAGGAGGAATAGCAGACAAGGGCAAAGCTGGGTCAAGTGGCTCCGAAAACGAATGGGTCGGAGTCAACAATAATTTTGGCAAGGCAGACGACTTCAGGAGTCTGAGCACTACCCTCTCCACATCTTCTTCTGAAAGGGTCCTGGAAGATCTGGAAGACATAGTTGGGGATCTTGACCTGCGGGGCACTGGCGACCTTACGGACACCGGTAGGGAGCTTACAGACCGGCTCCGAGTAGCAGAGTCAACTGCTGTATCAATTGTTTCAGAGATCGGTTCCGAAACCCCTGTAACGGACTGACACCACCATGATGCTCTCCTTCGGCTCCGAAGGCTGAGTCGTCGAGGATGCAGATTTTTGATTGTCTCGATTGCTTCGGAGGTGGCTCCGACACCCCAGCCAGTGACGGAGAAGGGTTTTTTGAGGATTTTGATTTCCCAGACTTAGAGGAAGCCGAACAGCTGGATAGTGCTTTCTCAAAGCATGGTTTCAATAGACCCTTGAGTATGAGTTCATTCTTCCTCTCCTGTAAAACTCTAGGAGAGAAAGCATGGCAGAACAAACACGACTCCTGTAAGTGGATGGCCCCTAGGCAGCAGACACAGCTACTGTGGCCACCCGTTAAGAACATCTTTTGGGAGCATTTCATACACTTTTTGAACCCCGAGGGTTTATGCTCCTTACTTTCCTTAGACATTTCTACACACACACACACACACACACACACACACACACACACACACACACACACACACACACACACACACACACACACACACCAGTCCAGTGAGACTGAAAGGAGAAAGAGAGAAAGGAAAGGAGGACTAGGTACTCTAAAAAGTACAGTTGTGTACACTTACCATAAATGTAGACGTTCGAGTGTATTCATTGTTGCAGTCATTACATTTGGGTTATCCTGCTGGCAGGTTGCCCTCAGTCGGCCTGAATTCCAAAGTCTTGTGTCTTGCTTTGGTTGCTGTCGCCTCTTCCCTGACGTCAGGTCGTCAGGGGTATAAAATATGAAGCTGACACCATTTTATTTAGTTTTTCTTGCCCCAGATGTCAGCTGCCCCCAAAATGGTAGGCTACAAATAGGTAAATAAAACATACATGCACCAAAATAAGTTTTACCTTCATCTATAAGCAAATACACCATCTAGGTTGTATAGATTAGGGAAGTAAAGATAAGTTCCAGCAAAAATAAGGGGGATGGTGGGTGGGTAACCTGGACTGCAACAGTGAATACACTCGAACATCTACATTTATGGTAAGTGTACACAACTGTACTATGTTCTTCGTGTTTCACTGCTGCAGTCATTACATTTGGGCTGAGTCCCAAAGCTATGATTTGGGGGTTGGAGCTAAAACAGCATTAGGAGCGGCTATGAGGCCCTGCAGAACTGCAGTGGCAAAGCCTGCCCTGGATTTAGAGTAGAGGCAGATTGTAATGTTTTGTAAAGGTATGCACTGAACTCCAAGTAACAGCCTCCAAAATGTCTTTATTTGGTACTCCCCTTAGAAAGGCGCAGAAGTGGCTGCAGCTCTGGTTGAATGTGGCCTAATGCCCTTAGGCACTGGTTTGCCATGTTGTGAGTAGCAGAAACGAATGCAGTGACCTATCCACTTTGAAATAGTCTGCTTGGAGATAGCCTTTCCTTGTGATGTTGTGGCTTATGCCACTAGTAATTGCTCTGTCTTTCTGAAAACTTTAGTTTTCTCAAAGTAGAATCTAAGTTGTTTGTGTACATCCAAAGAATGCAGAATTTTATCCCCCTTGTTCTGTGGATTTGGATAAAAAGTTGACATATGAATTGTTTGGTTAAGGGCTACATTGGATACCACCTTAGGCATAAATGTAGGGTTTGTTCTCAGAGAGACCCTATCTGGATAGAAAATGATATAAAGGGTTCCACAGCCATGAGAGCGTGTAGCCCTGAAACTAGTCTTGCAGAAGTTATTGCTAGGAGCAGAGCTTTTTCCAAGATAAGAACTTTATGTCCGAATTAGCAGCTGGCTCAAAAGGAGGTAAGGTGGGTTATTCCAAGACATAATTGAGTTCCCATGCAGGTGATGGTGTTCTCCTTGGAGGCCTTAAGTTTTTGGCTCCTCTGAGGTACTGCCTTAATAAAGGATGAGAAAAGAGTGGTGGCTCTGTATTGTAATGAGCCGAAATGGCAGAGGCATGGATTTTAATGGATGAAAAAGATAGGCCTTTGTCCAGCATCTCAGTTAAATATTGCAAAATCTGAGGAATATTTGGGATAGCTGTATCAGTTCCTTGAGCTTGGTTCCAAGCACAATATCTCTTCCATTTCCCAGCATAGGATTTTCTAGTACTAGGCCTTCTGGCTTCTAAAATGACATCCATCACAGCTTTACTAAGAGGTGTGGTTTGTATGGCTACATTTTCCTCCATGCTGCCAGGTTTAGGGTCCTGAGTTGGCTGTGCAGAATCTGATTGTTTTGCTGGGTCAGTAGATGAGGTATTTGAGGTAAGGTCCAGGTTGGGCATTGGGACAAGATCCTTAAGATCGGATACCAGTACTGGCGTGGCCAGTCTGGAGCAATGAGAATTATTTTTGGTTTCTCCTGCCTGACCTTTAGGAGTACTTTGGGGAGGAGAGGCAGTGGAAGAAAGGCATATACTGATAGGTTTGTCCAGTTGAAAGATAAGGTGTCCACTTTCCAAGCTTGTCTGTGATAAGTCCTTGTGCAGAATCTTCTTAGTTGATTGTTTTGAGGGGAGGCAAACAGATCTATGTCCGGGCGTCCCCATTCCATTGTTATGCTGAAGACTTGTGGATCCAGGTGCCACTCGTGGGGATCCATGAGGTTTCTGCTTAATTCGTCTGCCAGAGTATTTTCCTTTCCTGGCAGGAATTGTGCCTGCAGATGAACTTGGTAAGTCAAAGCTGTGTCCCATAAAGCCATGGCCAGTCTGCATAGGGGGTAAGAATGAGTCCCCCTGCTTGTTTATGTACCACATGACAGTGGTGTTGTCTGTCTTTATCAGTAGTTATCCTGGATGAAGTAGGTCCTTGAAGGCTGTCAGGGCATTTTGAACAGCTAGCATCTCTTTTTGATTGATATGTAGATGCTTTTGGTTTGTGGACTAGGTGCCCAGAATGCCTCTTCCTGCCATGTGTGCCCCCCAGGCATAAACCGATGCATCCATCGTTAGGCTCTACCTGGCTGGGGGTAGTGAAAATGGCTGTCCCTTGTTTTGGTGACAAGCCTTTTCCCACCATCGAAATTCCTGTTCGAGGCAGGGTATCAGAATAATCTGTTTCCAGATTGTGGCAATGCTGTGTCCAGACACTTTTTAGGTACCATTGACTTTTCCTCATATGCAGTCTTGCATATGGAATTAGTAAGATGCAGGATGCCATGAAACCCAAAGCCTGCAAACTTTTTCTTGCAGATAACTGGGCTTTTGTTGCCATTTCCTTGAAATAGGTAGTCAGTTGCCTTTGTTTGTCTGGAGTGAGATAAGCCATCTGGGCAGTTGTATTTAAGCTTGCACCCAGGAATATTATCTCTTGAGAGGGTACTAGTTTTAATTTCTTTTTGTTGACTGTGCACCCTAGGCATGTTAAAAGTCTTATCACAAAAGTCAAATGTTGTAGTAGAATATCCTTGTTCTCTGCTTGTATGAGGCAGTCGTCCAAGTAAGGATATATTTGTATTCATCTTTGTCTGCAGTAAGCAATTACTGGTGCCAGGCACTTTGTGAAGACCCTGGGCGCAGTAGATAAGCTAAAGGGCAGTGCACAGAATTGGTAATGCTTTGAGCCAGCCTTGAATCTGAGGTATCTTCTGCATGATTGTCTGAATGGGACATGCAGGTATGCCTCTTTTAGGTCTAAAGTCACGAGCCAAGCCTTGCTGCCCAGCATGGGCAGAAGCTGCTATAAGGTCAACATCATGAATTTTGGTATATCCAGGAAAATGTTCAGAATAGATAGGTCCAGTACTGGTCTCCATGTTTTGTCCTTTCTGTGTACCAAGAACAGTCTTAAGTAAAATCCTTGTTACTGCTCTTGCTGTGGCACTTGTTGAATTGCCCTCATGTCCATGAGTGCTGCGACTTGTTTTTGAGCCTCTGCCCATTGATTTTTTGGCAGGTCTGGCCAACCGTTTGCTCTTGGGAGGGTATGGAAATGAAACTTGTAGCCTTGTGACACTGTCTAGAACTCATTTGTCCTGGGTTATAACGTGCCAATTTTGAGAAAAAAGTGCTAGTTTTCCCCCTAAGGATGCTGCCAGAAGATAAGTGCTTGGTACAGGCAGGGGGAAGTCATTGGGACTGTTTCCTGTATGGTTGTGATTTGTCTTCTCCACCTTTGGAGGTAGAGGCATTCCACTGCTTAGACCTGTAGGAACCTTGCGGCTGTGATCTGCCTCCAGGGCGTCTGGATCTGCCCCTTTGAGGTCTGTCCGAGACTGGAAAGGACCAATTCTTTGTAGGCCAGTGTCTGCTAAATTTGGGTGGCTGTACCTGTAAGAAATCCTTGACCGTTTGCATAGATTTAGCTTTGTCCTCCATTTTCTTTAACACCTCTTCTGCCTTAACACCAAATAAGGTATCATGTTGTAAAGGGGCAAATAAATTTTGTTTTAACGTGGTCAGGCAGATTTTGTTCCTTTAACCAAGCATGCCTCCTAATGACAGAACCTGTAACAGCGGCCCTGCAGGAGGTCTCCAGAGAATCGAACCCACATTGCAAAATACGCTTTCCAACTTGTTCAGCTGCATGCAATAAATCCTGCATTTCTTTGTTTTCTGCACATTCAGAATTTGCCATCATTTTCTGTTTAAGCAGTGTCATGATATATTGCTGATATTTGAGCATATGAAACTGACAATTTAAAGCCCTTATAGCCAAAGTAGCAGATATGTAAATCTTTTTTGCAGTAGAAGCCTTGACCCCTTTCGGACCCTGTGAAATAGTTTCTGGGTCTGCAGAAGGGTTTTTGAAAAGGAATTTATGAGAGTCAGGGACCCTATAGTATCTGTCAGGCTTAACAGGAGCTGGAGGTAAAGAGTCAGGGGTCAGACTAGACTCCAAGAACACATCATCTGCAATGTCTAACACAGGTGGAATAACTAGAGGCCTGTGTTGAGGTAGTAATAGGAAGTCTCAGCCTTTTCTTAGATTCTGAAAAATCTTGGCTCTCCCAGTGGAAATGTTCCCTCATGGTATGCAAGGTTTCCCCAAAAGAGTAGCCCTCAGGAGGAGAAGCTGAAGGAATTGACTCTTCAGCATCAGAATCCTCATAGGGGGAAGAGAATATTCCTGATCAGAAGAGGAATCAGGAGAAATGGAAACCTGATCTGAAGATTCATAGTCTGTCTCTTGTCTAGGCCTCTTATCAGGAGGGGGATGGGAACCCCTGATCAAGGTAATTAAGTCTTCGCCACTTTGAGCATCTGTGTTTTTTTTTGTTTGGTTTTTTTGGGCATGGAGGCCTGTCCTTGTGGCTGGTGAACTTGTTTCTTTGCCTTTAAAGGTGTTTTAGCCTTTGTCTTTGAAGTCGGTTTAATATACAATTGTTTTGTTTTGTTCTGAATACACCCTCAGAAGCCGATGCCCGCTCAGCGGCTCCAGACCCATCTGAGGGAGTTATCTCCGAGGCTCCACTACCTTGAGTTTCCAGCGGCCTGGCCGACTTCACATGGGAGTCGGTAGCGGCCTGCGACTCTAAAGTAGCGGGAGTCAGGGGCTGCGTAAGTGCCTCACTGAGGACTGGCGAACCTTCGATTTGCTTAGGAGAAGCTTTGCCGTCAGTTTTGGGCCTCGGTTGCCTGTCTTTTTCTTTTCGTTTTTTGTGAACTCCAGTAGTCGGATGGTTATCCAATGACATTGTATAATTAAATCTTCGCCTAAAATAGCTTAATGCAAAATCGTACCGACGCTTAACAGTGCGTTGGTTAAATCTATCACAAAACCGACAACTAGCAACGTCGTGGTCAGGGCCTAGGCAAGGAATGCAATAAGAATGAAAGTCCTTATGAGGTATTTGCTTCCCACAAGAAATACAATTATTAACTTTTTCTGACATCGGTCTGGAGCAAGAAAAAAGTTTCCCCAATGGGGTACTTAGCTTTTAATGAAGACTTCGGATCTGAAACTCAAACATGAAAATCTCATGAGTCGGTCGACCGGCACTTGCGAACTGCTTCTGCTTCGAGCACCGCACGGCAAGAAAGACTAAATAAAATGGCGTCGTCTGCATCTTTTATACCCCTGACAACCTGACGTCAGTGAAGAGGCGACAGCAACTGACGCAGGACCCAAGACTTTGGAATTCAGGCCGACTGAGGGCAACCTGCCAGCAGGATAACCCAAATATAATGACTGCAACAGTGAAACACGAAGAACATCGGGCCTAGCCCTAAGAAGGAATTACACAAGGACTAGGTCCTCAAACTTAAACGAGCATAGCCTGGTGTAGAGAAAGCTAGCTAAAGGAGATACACGAGGACTAAGTCCTCTAACTTAAATGGTCCTAGCCCTGTGTAGTGAAACTGGTCTTCTAACTTAAACAGACCTGAAAGGAAAGCTCAAGCACACGAGAGAAACTGTAAATGACACAATAACTTTCTATTCTTAAGAAACAGATAATAAACTTGCAATTCTAGTAACTTCCCAAGTGGATCCTCGCCAAAAACAAATAATGTCCAAATAGTAGAAAACTAACTGCTAATGGTGACCAAAAAAGGTCAGAATAACAACCAACAAGACAACAGGAACTCCTGTTGACTAAGAGCGGAAAACCGCCAAAAACTCGGCCTAAATCAAATAAAGCGCAACAGCGCCTAAACTAACTGGCACACAGGATACCAATAAACAACTAGAAAACTAAGTTGCATTCAAAAAAGGCAAGCAAAGCAACTGCCTGATATATTAGCAATACTAAATATACAATAATAAAGCATGAACATGATACAATATGAAGAATTTTGAAAAACTTAGCCAGAGCCAAGAGAAGCACAACCGAACTCGTTGACGCGGCAAACGAGATTTGTGGATTGTACTAGTGCACCATGTGATACCCGCTTAGCCAAGAGCCAACCAGAAGTCTTCCAGCTTGTAAATCGGCCGTGTCAGAGCCGAGGATCGGCTCCGAGCCCATATGTAAAAATGAAGGTGAGATCGGACTACCTAACATATTCAGTTTACAAAAGCAGTACTTAGCTTCCCACAAAGTTATCCCCAAATACATCAACAAACATTTCTATCTACAAGTCGTGGTCCCTGACAGGAAACTTATGATATTGTGAAAAAATATTGGGTTTCTTAAAGGGGAAATACCGCTTTTAGAAAAAAATAAAACTTACATTATTTTTCTGAAAACCCCTATAGTTAAGGCAGCATGAACAGTACTGTAAGAAGTGCTGACCTGTCCCTGAAAAGCAGCAAGCAGTATTAATAAAGTAGCACTAGAGCAACTGTGATCATGAGTTTGCATTTTTGCGTGTTATGAAATTATGAAATGCAGCAAACAGCTAGTGTAGCTCTTTTCCTACAGTTAGTGAAGGGCGTTTGAAATAGTGTAGCGAGTAGCTATTATTTAGACACACATAATACAGTTCTTTGCTTATGTAGACCCTGGACAGTAGAGTCTGATACTGCAAAATGCCTTTTTCCTTCATGTAGGCATACAACATACTTCGTTGTACAGCCGACTCTCTCATTCTCAGCTCTAGAGGACCTATTTTTTCCTGGTTCCTCAGCTCTAGAGCATTTTTTTTTTTTTTTGTAACAAGGGGGGATTGTTAAGGCTGCCAAATGACCAAGCTACTGATTATGGTGATAAAAGACAGGTATCTACTGAAGATGGCCACCCACTGCTACTAAACATGGTGCATTTGATACTAATGTAAAAATACAGCATACGTAATGCATTGTGTAGTTTCCATGATGTCCCAAACACACTTTTTTTTCCTGAAGACCACAAGGTACTGAATTTCTTTTAAGAAAGGCACCTTATTATCTATGAAGATAAACTTCCACCATTTCTGACAAACAAGAGCAATTTTAACAACTCTGAGGAAATTAAGAGTAGTCTTTGGGAAGCATTAAAATGCCCATTTCTTTGAACTTCTTACAACCAGGTAAGGGGTAAGCATAATACCTGTAGGAATCTATTTTACTAGACATAAAATCCTTGTGGAAATGTATTTTTTGTCCCACATCCTTAGCTTCTTTATAGACTTTTTTTCCAGTTGCTTAATGCTCTCCTTTTGCTTTGCATTATGTGAAAAAATTATCCCCTTCAGCTGCACCACATCATTACCTGTATTTGGGCTGTACTGTCTGACACCACTGAACAAGTACAACAACATCAGACCCTTAGTAAACCAGTTGCACGTACAGTCAAAGCAATTTTCTCTGTTTCGAGGAACTCCATGTTATACCTGCTGAAGTATTTACCTTTTTCTTTCCAGCATGTCCAACAATGTTTGCTTTTGAAAATAGCCACTCTCCCCACATACCTAACCATGGTGACTCAGCATGCAGGGACACTTTACGTCTAATGATTCTTTAGTTGCCTATGTATGTCAGTTACTTGCTTTTGCTTCACTTTAAGTGCTTATTAAATGACCTTTCTTTACAAAGTCTGCAACTGCCCTCTTTGTTGAATCAGCTGTAGGGCACTATCCTTCAGACAATAATTCATCCCTTACATATTTACACTGCACAAAGACCACCACAGACCCCCTCTATTCCATGCACGCTACGCATTTATTTGCTGTTTATTCCGTTTTGTATCTTTCACATGTTGGTCACAAATGCTCAATTCTGTCTGAACATTCTACTTCAGTAAATGCTTTGTACTCCATGTATGCAGAGGTACAATATCCTATCCAGTCAAAGTTGTGACCTCAAAGTGGGTGGGGTCCTCTCTGACAATTTCTGCTTGAGCAGAGGAACCAGGCAGGGGTGTCTTCATTCCCCTTTATTATATGCATTATATTTAGAACCAATGGCAAAGAAAATAAGGGATTCAAATTCAAGGATATAATTGGTATGGTAGTCAAGAAAAGCCGGCTTTATTTGCAGATTATATTATTTTATAGCTAACAAAACCAGAAAAAGACATTACATTGTTGTGGAACATTTTAGTTTCAGATCTTTTCAGGATACAAAATTAATGAAGCTAAAACAAAGGCAATGGCAGTAAATTATGTACCCACACATGAACTAGTTCAGGAATATCCACATTTATGGGGACATGATAAAATGAAATATTTAGGAGTATGGATTAAAAACTAAGGATATGTGGGAAGAGACTAAACAAAAGATAATACAGCAAATGAGAAAATAGTAGCTTTGTTACATGGATACTGACAATAAGATACAAGCAGTTAAAATGTGTTTAGTCCCTTTAGTCTTGTACACAGGTCAGGCATACTTTTACCAACCAGAGAAGTTGTGGGTAGCAATTAAAAAGCTGAAGGACTTTATCTGGGAGGGGAAGACGGCAAGAGTCAAGTAGCATAAACTGATCCTTCCAGTAGGATAGGGCGGATTGGGACTACTCAATTTGAGGGGGTATTTCAAAGCTACACAGTTGAGACTCCTACACATAGCACAAGCAGAAAACTATAATTCAAAGTGGAAAGGGATGATAATGAAACTGGGGGAAGCTCAAGGAACAAAGAGAGACTGGGATTTTGGATGCAGGCCTTTAAGGAGAATAACAATAATCATGCAGATTATATCCATGAAGTAGCAGAAAGTATTCTAAGAACTAAAGCAACACGGGAATGGAGAAAGAAGATTCTGCAGAAAGGAATGACTGCAATTAGGGATATAGACAATAGGCAAGAGGAGGCCAGAATTTATTGGAAAAAAAATAGCAAAGGAACCAAGGTATTGGGAGCAAATAACTAGAGGGAAAGATGACATAATGGGAAGATGCCAAGAATTTATTTGGACTGCAGGTTACAGGCTGCCTTTCCTATCAGGGATTGATATCAGAGTACAGGCATAGACACGGAAATAGGGGGTCCATAAACGAAAGACCAGCACTGGTAGAGTTTTAAGTAGATTCTAGAACAGAAGCTGCCATTAAAAAAAGGAATAACTGATGGAGCATATAAAATATTGCCCGATAACTATAAGAATCAATCAGAGAAGGTTAGAAAGAAATGGGAAGAGAAACTGGATAAGTAATTCACAAAGAAACAATGGGAGGATATATGTATGTCTCCAAAATATGCAACAAAATCTAGAAAATTTAGGATTTTTGCCTGCAAATGTTTACACAGATATTTTTCTAACCCAAGTAGACTCCACTGAATTCTTCCTCAGGTAGACAGTAAATGTTGGAGGTGTGAAGGGGAAGAGGTAATTGGGAAAGTATTTTCTAGGACTGCAGTGAGTTGGTGGACTTTAAGTATTCCCAGCAGGATGCACTGTCAGAGATGCTGGGTGAGCAGACTGGTCTGACGAGGGAAATGATTCTTTTGAGCTATGATACAGAATCACAATTGCCTAGACATGGTAAGGCCTTGCTATGTCTAATAATGGGTCGCTGCCAAAAAAGCAATTACTAGAAAATCTAAACTGACTACACTGGAAGTAGTGAATAACACAGATAAAACAAATGCCACTGAGATCTTTAGAAAAAGGTAGGAGCAAACTACATAGGGAAAAAAATGGGAATTGTGGGAACAATACATACAAAAAGGCAGCAGGACTTAAATGAGCTATGGAATGTCTGAGTGAGAAAGATTGGGTAGCTTATAAGTGATGTATAATGTTTGCAACTGGGAGTGTATCCATATGGATTTTGATGTAAAATGCTTGTGACTAGGATTGTTGTCAGTATGGTTCATTTTCTTTTATATAAATGCATGACTGCCTATATAGTTAGTGATGGTTTAATGAAGATGTTTCTTGTTTAAAAAAGCAATAATTTACATAATATTGCTTAGGTTATATGAAATATAGCAATATACGTGAAGTATAATGTTTATGTTAATATAGTTTGATTACTTTTACATGAATATAAACTTCACAAGTCATAATTCAATAAAGGTGTTTGGAAAAAGAAGAAAAAAAACATGACCTCAAGTGCATATTTATTTCTTTACTTACATTTGTTTACCGGGAAATTCCGACTGGACATAGGTCCTTTTTCAGCAGAGGCCCGTGGAGAAAAGCTCCACAGAACAAACATGGCAGATGGTAAACAATAACTATCAAGGTAATACAGTAGAGGTGATAATAACATGGAGAAATACAGGAGCAAATTAAGTACAATTGAGTAGTAAGCAGTGAGAAAAACGAAGAAGTAAAAGACAGAGCTACAAATTTTCCAAACAGTAACTAGATAATAATAGACTAAATGATAACTAAATCCTGAAAGGATTAACAGGCAGTGAATAATCTTCAGTTCAGCATTATAGTGATAGAGGGGATACTCTATATAAATCTGGGAAAAGAGAGAAGGGTTTAATTGGGGTTATTAGTTGGGGTTTGGACAAGGACAAAGCCAGTGAGAGATTAAGTGAGATTTAAGTGCAGCCTTGAAAAGTCTGCAGGAAGGAAGGATAGTTATGGTAGTGGGAAGGTTGTTCCAGAGCTTGGATATAGCGCAGGAAAATAGTGCTTCACCTGCTGAATTTTTGGCTTTGGTGACCTGGAGTAGATTTTTGTTGCAGGAGCATAGTGGTCTGGAACAGTGGTATGGCTGGAAAACTGTATGGAGCGATGAAATATGAAGAGGGTGGTTTACTAGTTTATGAGCAAAGGTGAGCTGAATTTGGTGAAGGAGTTGTGGGAGTTCAAGCCAGTCAAGGTCACTAAAGGAGACACAGCGGTGGCTGCGATAGGAGGTACCAGTGGCAAATGTTGCGATTCTATTGTAGCAGGCTTCGAGTTTTTTAGGTCTGACTGTCTAAGATTTGTAAGTAAGGGTGATGTGTAGAGTAGGGTGGAGATTAGTTGGGAATTGGCGATAGAAATTCTTGCTGGTTTGGTGAGGTATTGGCGGCTTCTATATAAGGCACCCAGTTTTTTGTGAACTTTATTTATTGTTAGTGATATGTGGGTGTCAAATGTGAGATCATTGTCTATCTGTATGCCAAGTAGTTTTGTGTGGACTGTTGGTAAAATGGAGGTATCATTCTTGGCTTGAATAGTGAAGTGTGGGAAGTTTGGGGTAGATTTGGAGGACTGAACGATGAGGAGTTTGGTTTTATTTGGATTGAGGAGAAGCTTGGCATTAGATAGCCAGCTTTCAACTGAAGAGAATGAATCTTGGGTGACCTGTTGTAATTCTGTTAGAGTTGGGACTGAACAGATGAAGGTGGAATCATCTGCATACTGTATGAGGGAGACATGTTTGGTGGCAGCGTGCAGGTTGTTGGTGAAAAGGAAGAAAAGTAGGGGGCAAAGGATGGAGCCTTGGGGAACCCCGATATTAACAGGCAGGCAAGGAGATAGATTGTTGTCCCAGATGACTGATTGCTGGCGGCCTTGTAGATAGCTGTGGAACCAGTTTGTAACCGGTGAGGAGAAAGAGAGGTCAGATAGAGCAGAGAATAGTAGATTGTGTGACACAATGTCAAAGGCTTACGATAGATCCAGAAATACAGCAGAGAAGAGGAGGCCATTGTTTTTGTGATGGAGGACAGTGTTGGTGAAGGAGAGAAGAGCAGTTGTCATGCTGTGGTGTGGTCTGAAACCATGCTGGGTACTGGAGAGGAGGTTACTGTTAAGGAGGAATTAGGAGACCTGTAAGTTCATAGATTCATAGGCAAGTACTAGGCTATCTGCCCAAGGGCATTTATAAGCCTAGCCAGAATGTGTTGGCTTTCGCCACCCCCTTAGATTAGTTCCCTGTGCCTCTGTCCAGCAGAGTCATTAGTTCCCTGCGCCACTGTCCAGCAGAGCCACTGCAGTGATCCCCAGGGTAAATTTTCTGTTTCCAATCCACTTGTCATGGTTTCTCTTGAAGAGTGTTAGTGAGGGGCTCTGCCTGATGTATATTGGAATCCTGTTCCAAAGCATAGGGAGTCTCTGAGATAGGAATCTATCCTGCCAGCATGTCCTATTTATCGTTGTGGTGAGGTTTATATCTCTAGAGCGTGTGGCTTTACGGGATTTGTTTTTTTTTTTTTTTTTTTTTTTTTTTTTAGATGGGGCATGTCCATCAATTCTGGGTTGGACATGGTCTTGTATGTCAGGCAGAGATCACCTCTGAGTAAGCGGTATGCAACCGAGTACACCTGGAGTTTCTTGAGTCGAGCTGCATAGGGCATCTGTTTGAGGCCAGTAATCCTCTTGGTGAGGTACTTTTGTAGCCTTTCCAGCTGTTGCAAGTGTCTTGTAAGGTACATCCCAAATGGGGCGTTGTATTCTATGATGGGTCTAATGAGTGATGAGTAGAGAGGCAGAATAACCTCTTTTGTTCTAGATGCAAACCCTTTTGTGATTAGGTGGGCCGGATAGAAGGATTTTCTAACTTGGCAATATGATTATCAAAGGAGAGATTACTATCTAATTGGGTCCCCAGATCCCTTATTACATTTTCTGTATTTAGAGGACTACCACCTATGCAGTAGTTTGCGGATACTTTGTTTTTTTCCAAAGGGGATGACTATGCACTTTTTGGCATTTAGCTTGAGGCCATGATTCTGACACTAGGTCTCAGTGAAACCCATCCGGAGGGTGTCTGTATCAGCCAGAGAATCAATTATGGCCCCTAGTTTGCAGCCGTCTGCGAACTTGGTCAGCCATAGTCCTCCTATGCTTGCCTGTACCGCTGAGAAGTATATACCAAGCAGGAGGGGTACTAGGACTGAGCCCTGGGTGATACCACTTGTAACCGGTTTAGAGTCGGACGTAGAGCCTGCAACTCTCACCATGTGGGTTCTATCCATGAGCCAGTTGGCAACCCATCTTGTAACGTAGGGGTTTATGTTCAAGCTGGTGAGCTTGTCTATAATACTAGAATGGGGAGTGGTGTTGAAAGCCTTTGCGAGGTCTAGGTAGGCTGTGTGGACCTCCTTTCCCAAGTCTAATGCCTTGGTAACCATCTGAAAGAAGTCCACCAGGTTTAGGAGGCATGATCTGCCCTTAAAGCCAAACTGGGTAGGGTCCAAGGTTTGGAGATTCCCAGTGTTTCCGTTAATGAGTTCCATAGCCTTGCAGACCAGGCTAGTCAAGCTTATAGGGTGATAGTTCATGGGGTCCATTGTGGCTCCACCTTTGTGGAGCGGGATAACTGTTGCTGTGCACCACTCTGTGGGTACGTAGCCTGTAGAGAGGCTGAGTTTGAACAGTGTGTTTAGGTGAGGGGTTAGTTTATTTTGGAGCTCTTGTAAGACACAGCCTGTGACACCGTCCGGTCCCATTGAAGCTGTGTTTTTGGCTTTGGATAGGGCTGTGTGTCGGTGATTGACGGGGCCCTACATTCTTCTGGTATGGTTATGGGCCCTTTAGGGGGTGAGGGGGGCCCTTTAGGGGGTGAGAGGGGGGTGAAGTTTGCACTAAACCTGTCTGTCAGAATGTTTGCAATATCAGTCGGTTCACTGTATTTTGTACCATTCTGCATGCACTAACTCAGAGAAGATCTGAGAGTTTCCACTTACGTTCTTGACATAGCTAAAGAATGCTTTGTGGTTATCTCTGGAGTCACTGGCAATTTTTCTTTCGAAACTAGCCTTGGATGACTTAATGAGGGATCGTAGTTTCTTGCTGATACTAATCAGGGATGCCTTTCCTTCTTGGGATTTTACTCTTTTCTGTACTAGTTTCCTCCTTCTGTTGTATAGCTTGTTTATGGCAGGGGTCCACCAGACTGGTTTCCTTTTCTTGGAGGAGTGAGTCTTGGTTTTACTTGGGATAGCACGATCCATGCATTCCTGCAGATGCTCACAGAGTGCCTTTGTAAAGGTTTCAGCAGCTTCAACAGCATTGTCCTTTAGCATGGGGGTTGTGAACCTTTCCACCTCGGTCTTAAGTAACGTGAAGTTTGCTTTTGAAAAGTTTTTCATGGTGGTTTCCTTGATTGGGAGTGGGGGCGGAATGTGGATATCTAGAGTGATTAGTCTATGGTCTGATCTAACCAGCAAGGGGTTGACCTCCGGTGTTGAACACCGGTCGCCCATGTTGGTGATGACCAGGTCCAATATGTTATTCCCTCTGGTGGGGGTGTTGACCAGTTGATCCAGGGCGTCCGAGTTTATAAATTCTAGGAAGCGTTGGGCAAGGAAGTTAGTACTTGAGTAGTTCTCCCAGTTTATGTTTGGGTAATTAAAATCACCCAGTATTAAGGTGTTTGGTAGGACCTTCATATTTCACAGTGTCTCCAGAAATGCGGAATGGGGGTCCTGGGCCATGGTGGGTGATCTGCAGCAAGCTACAATTTGGATTGCAGTTTTGCCCATTGTTAGTTGCACATGGATGATCTCTAATGCATTGTGCTGCGCCACTAACCTGGAGGTGTGGGTATCCTTGATGAATATGGATACACCCCCGCCATTTGTGTTTCGGTCCTGGCTCTGTGGCCGAAAGGTATGGTATGAGTTATAGCCTAGTAGTGCTGGGGTGCTCTCAGGAGCCTTAAACCAGGTTTCCGTTACTGCAGAGATGTCGATATTCTCCATACTGAGCAGTGCCTCGAGTGCGTGCATTTTGAGGTTTAGACTTCTGACGTTGAGTAGCATTACCCTCAGTTTTTGGTTACTTGTGCTATTTATGGTGGTGGGTTTGTCTTTTGAGCCTTGCCTAAAAAAGGCACTATGGGGGCGGCAAGAGCCTTGGCCAGTATTCAAAAGCCTAAGGGTGACAGGTGCAAGTCATCTCTTGCAAAGCAACGTGGCTTGTCGAGCATGTTGCATTTTTGAAGCATCTTGGGGGGGGGGGTGGCAATGGGGCGGAAGTTGGAGAGGTCAGTGGAGGGGCCACCTTTCTGGAGGGGAATGATGTGTGATATTTTCTATAGCGTGGGTACACAGGATTCAGATATGGAACAGTTGATTAATATGGAAATAGGATAAGCTAGGACATCAGCTGCTATTTTTAAGTATTCAGAGGGCAAGTTGTCGGCTGCTAATTTTGTGGGTTTTTGTTTTGTCAGGAGTCTTTGTGGAAAGAAAGAAGGTACGGAGGGGTGGTTTTGGGTTGGGTGAGGAGGGATTTTGTATAGGGAAGTGTTTTTTTGTTAGGGATAGAATGGATTTTGTGAAATGTTTGTTGAAGGAATCAGCAATCCTACTGGTAGAGAGAGGAGTGGTTGGTAGGGGGGGTGCTTACTTTTCCTGGGCAGAGTATAGAGTTAATTGTGGACCAGAATTGCTTGGGGTTGTATTTGGAGGAGTTTAGGGACATCTGATAGAAAAGGGCTTTGTCTGCTTTTACTTGTCTTTTGACCTTGTTACGTAGTTCAAGGAAGTGTTGCCTGAGAGGTTTTTAGTTAAGCGCCAGCATTCCCTGGGTTTCATAAGGCCCCTGTTTTTTTTTTTTTTGAAGTCAGGGGGAGCTCTTAGTTCTGATTCTGGTGTTTCTCAGGGGGGCATGGGAGTTAAGGATGTTGAGGAAGGTACTGTTAAAGAAATGGACTGCTTCGTCTAGGTTGAGGTACTTTAGAGATGACCAGTATACGTTCTGGAGGGAGGAGGTGAAGGAGTTGGGGTTAAAATTAGCTTTGTTGCGAATAAGTCTGTGGGTAATGGGTTTGCAATCATTTATGTGATTTTTTAGTAGGAAGGCTGGGGAATGATCACTGAGAACTCAAGTAAACAGCCTGCTAGGTAGGTGTGAATGGCTTTATTTACTAAGACCCAGTCAAGAATGGTGTGGTTATTGGGGTTTTTAATGATCCTAGTGGGGGTTTGAATTAGCTGAGAGAAACCATGGAGATTTAGGTGGAGGGCTTGGTGGTTGCTGTTGCATGATAGCCAACTGATGTTAAAGTCCCTGAGGATGATAGTTTCTTGGGGCAGGGAAAGACTGGCTCAGTCTAATAGGTTTTCAAGGGGAGGTATATTTTGGCCTTTTGGGAAATAGCATCCTATAAAGTTGATTGATTTCTTAGGGTTTAATTTGTGGGTGGTGTAAAGTATCTCTTCTTTGTCAAACTGGAGAGCTGATTTGGTGAGAATTTGGATATTGAGGTGGTGTTTTTACAACAGTGCCACACCTCCTCCTTTTCTTTATAGTCTGTCTTTACAGAGGATGTTGTATCCAGGTGGGAGTATTTCCTCACTTCTGATGTGAGGTTTGAGCCACAATTCAGTTAGGATAAGGATGTCAGGGGAGTAGAGGCTTATGTAGGCATGGAGGTCTTGGATTTTATTACAGATGCTTCTGATGTTAAGAGACATAACGAAGAGGTCATTCTTTTTTGTTGCTTGTGATTTGGGTGATGGGGAAGTTGGTTGGAAGAGGGTTTGTGGAGATGTTGGTGATTATGGGGCCAGGGTTGGGGTGTACATCTCCACAGACAGCAAGTTTAGAGACAGTGTAGAGAATATGCTTTATATATGCAGTAAGAAATTTGTTGTATTTTATGGATATTTTGTGTTCAAATGTGGTGGGGGTTTGGTAATTGAGTAGCTGTACTGGGAGGAGGTAGTTTGTGGTTGGGGTAATGAAATTATGCAGTGGGTGTTTGAGGGGAGTTGATGAGAGAGTGCAGTGGAAATGGTTGGGGGTTATGACTGTAGCTGTTTGGTAGGATGTAATAAAGGTAGGATGTAATAAAGGTTAGAATAGTGCAGGTAAGGATTACAACATTATTACCTGGTGGCATGGTTGCTTTGGGTTAAGAAGTGTGATTAAGCAGAAGGTGGGGAGTCTCAGCAGTAAGGCTTGAATGGGGAGTAAGTATGGGAGTGGCTGATGGCTAAAGATAAATGTAGATGTACTGGGGGCGGGTGGGGTGCAAATGAGTGTAGCAAACGGAACGGGGCTTAAACCACCGGCTAAGGATTGAGTGAGGGAGATAGAAAAGAATAGCCCCAGCAGGTAGCCTAGAGCATGAAGAAAGAATATATGGAACTTAGCAGTGCTACGTTCCCCTATATCATCAATTACCAAAGACAAGAATTGTTCATTTGCAAGTGTACAGTAAATATAACCATAAATAATATTATGCTTAAGATATTAAGGAGAAACCATAACAGCTCCTGCCAATCAACCTACTTAGGCATGAAAAAAAGCAGTGCTATGTTTCCTTATTTTAACAATAAATCCTGATGTTAATGGGAAGAACAATAATAGGCCCTGCAATCAATATAAAAACACAGATGTTCAATCTTAATATATACAGTAGTGCTATGTTCCCCCATATCCTCAATTATACCAAACCAATATAAATCCAGTACAAAAATTTGGCAAATACAACAATAAACAGTATGATTCCTGACGATAGGAAGAACAATAGTAGCCCCTGCAAATATCACAATATATAAAGAAGTTATGTACTTACCATAACGTTCCATGTGAGTTGTTTAACTTGCCTTTATTCTCACTGATAGGTTCGGAGCCGATCCTCGGCTCCGACACGGCCGATAGCAAAGCTCAAGGTTTGCCAGTAGCTCGAGACCAAGCCCCTTATCCCACAATGCACTACAATGCACTGCTGGAATTACCTCAGATCTTGTTTGCTGCGAGTAAATATCCCCTTTTATTTATTTCTACAAGGAAGCACTTCCCGACAGGGAAGAAGGAATATTGAATAACCAGGATGGTACTAGCCTCTAAGTCAACTGTCAGCCAGGATGGGGAAGGAGGGAAGGACGTGAGAATAAAGGTGAGATAAGCAACTCACATTGAACGTTATGGTAACTTCTTTATGTGAAGTTGTTAAATCTCGCCGTTCATTCTCACTGATGGGTAGCGTCCCTAGCACCCTCAATCTTGGGTGGCTCATGGAAGTATGTTTTTCAGTACCATGGAACCAAAGGAAGACCTGTCCCTGGAAGCCTTATCTACTTTGTAATGTGTGATGAAGGTATGAGGCTTAGACCAAGTGGCTGCAGTGCAAATATTGTCAAGGGGCAATTTAGCTTGAAAGGCAGAAGACGTAGAAACGGCTCTGGTAGAATGAGCCTTACGTTTGTGTGTCAATGGCATGCTAGCATTCGTATAAACAAAGGATATACAATCTGATAACCATTTAGATAAAGTTGTTTTAGCGACTGGATTACCTTTTCTGGCTTCTGAAAAGGATACGAAAAGTTGATCTGATTTTCTAATATTCTTAGTTCTGTCAAGATAAAATCTGAGCTGTCTGCGTACATCAAGTTTGTGCAGCATGTATTCCAATTTGTTAGAGTTGTTGTGTCTTTCGGCTTTTCCCGGTTATGGGTCGCCACAGCATAACTCCGGTCCGCTAATGATTGGCAGTGGATTTTTACGTGCTGAGTTGCCAGCCCTAACGCACAACCTTCAACGAAGGTACGCCCATTCATGCATGTCTCCATGCAGAAGATGCTCTAGCTGAGAGTCGAACTGGTCAGCGTCTTACTGTGAGGTGACACCGCTACAGAGTAGTTGGGAAAAAAGACTGGCAGCTCAATGACCTGATTGATATTGTATTCAGAACAGACTTTAGGCAAAAATGAGGGGTTTGTTCTGACAGATACTCTATCAGCATGGAAAATCATGTAAGGTGGTCTGACAGATAATGCTTGGTTGAAACTCTGCGGGCATAAGTAATGGCCACTAGAAAAATAGTTTTCCAGGATAAATATTTGAGATCACAAGAAGATGCTGGTTCAAAAGGGAGGAGAATAATTTGAGAGAGCATAAAGTTCAAACTCCAGGGAGAATAAGGAATTTTGACAGGAGGTCTCATGTGAAGAACACCTTTAAGAAAGGTTTTAGATAACTTATGGCCCATAACATTCGAGCCACCAAATCCAAGGTGGAAATTTGAGATGGCAGCTAACTGGACTCTAACTTTAGCAGCTGCTGCTCCTTCCTTAAAAATCTTTGTAAAAAATTCTAAAATGGATGACAGCGGAGCTCAGAAAGGGTCAATTTTCTGTGTGTTGGCCCAAATTGAAAACCTTTTCCACTTACTGCAGTATAATTTCCTGGTGGATGGCTTGTGAGAAGACAAGAGAATTTGCCTTGTATCTTCTGAAATCGAATGAAGCCTGGCAATTAGGGGAAGTGGATTAGCCAAGCAGTCAGTTTCAGGGACTGCAGGGAAGGATGGAGGTCCCCTGACGGGTGCGTCAGAAGGTCCAGAACTGGGTCCAGGATCCATGGATCTTCCAACAGGCGATGGTGGAGAAACTGGAACCAAATCTGTCGAGGCCAGTAGGGGGCTATGAGGATAACAGTCCTTCCCAACGATTTTGCTTTCTGTAAAAATCTGGGTATCAATGGGAAGGGTGAAAATGCATAAAGGAGACCCGGGGGCCAATCGTGTAAGAATGCATCTCTCAGGGGATGTCCCGGAAGTGGTATAAGGGCAAAGTAGCTTCTGCATTTTGAATTGATGTGGCTGGCAAAGAGGTCGCAGCAAGGCTGGCCCCATTTGCGGAAAATCAACTCCACAACCTGTTGTTTGAGAGACCACTCATGAGGGAGCAATATCGCCCTGCTTAGCTTGTCCGCTATCACGTTAGATTTCCCCGGGATGTGCGTTGCTAACAGAAAATGCTGGGATGACACATCCCATTGCCAGACCCTGAGGGCTTCTTGACAAAGGGGGTAAGACCTGGTTCCACCTTGCTTGTCCAAGTACCAGACTACTGACATGTCCGTCTGAATTGCAACAGTTCCTAGAGGAAGAGAGTCCTGAAAGTACTGCAACGCCAGAAGTACCGCTCTCAACTCTAGAACATTAATATGCAGATGTGACTCTTGATCCGTCCATGTGCCTTGAGCAGTCTTTCTCTGAATATGCCCCCCCACCCACCCTATCAGGAAAGCGTCAGTGGTCACAGTGGCTACTGGGAGGGGGGGCAAAGGGTCTTCCGATTGTGACATGAAGAGACGTCAAACATCACCGAAGGTCTCTCTTGCAAGAATCCGTGATGAGAATCATGTGGTGCATCGGTAGTCTCTGGTAAGACCACTGAGCAAAGAGGAGCCACTGAAGAATTTGCATATCCATCCTTGCGAGTGGTATAGCTAGGATTGCTGCCGCCATCAATCCTAGCACCTTCAAGACCTCTGCTGCTGTAGCTTTGTTCTTTGACACCAGTGAGCTGACGTGTTGGTGGAGAAATGAGACTCTTTCAATTGGAAAATGTAGAGTGGTAGATGAGGTATCTAACTCTGCTCCTATAAAAATGGTATGCTGCGATGGCGATAAGGCAGACTTTTCGAAGTTGACTGTAATGTGCAATTGATGGCAGAGTGTCAGAGTGTATTGTGTTGCCTGAGTCAACTGATGCCTGGTGGTAGCGGGTAAGGAAACACCTTGAATCCTAGACGCCTCAGGTGAGCCGTGACCACTGCCATGCATTTGTTGAACACTCTGGGGGCTGTAGTGAGACCAAAGGGCAGGGCTCGGAAAGTACAGTTGTGTACCTACCATAAATGTAGATGTTCGAATGTATTCACTGTTGCAGTCATTACTCTTGGGTTATCCTGCTGGCAGGCTACCTGCAGTCGGCCAGAATTCCAAAGTCCAGGTCCGGAGTCAGTTGCTGTCCCTCTTCCCTGACGTCAGTGCGCCAGGGGTATAAAAGATGCAGCAGACACCATTTTCTTCAGTTTTTCTTGCCCCAGATGTCAGGTGCCCCCAAATTGGTAGGCTAAAAAAATATGTCAATAAGTATGCATGCACAAAAATAACATTTCCTTCATCTACAAGCAAATACACCACATAGGTTGTATAGTATAGAGAAGCATAGATAAGTCCCAGCAAAGAAAAGGGGGATGGTGGGTGGGTAACATGGACAGCAACAGTGAATACACTCGAACATCTACATTTATGGTAGGTACACAACTGTACTATGTTCATGTTTCACTGTTGCAGTCATTACTCTTGGGTTGAATCCCAAAGCTGAGGATGGGTGGCTGGGCTAAATAGGATTAGGAGAGGCTACGTGGCCCTGCAGAACTGCAGTGGCAAAGCCTGCTCTGGATTTAGAGTAAAGAGGTAAGTGGTAATGCTTTGTAAAAGTGTGCACTGAACTCCAAGTTGCAGCCTCTAAGATGTCTTCAGCCTCTAAGATGTCTTTGGTTAGTACTCCTCTAAGGAAGGCTGCTGAAGTGGCTGCTGCTCTTGTAGAATGAGGCCTAATGCCCTTAGGCACTGATTTGCCACGTTGAAAATAGCAGAAACGGATGCAATGGCCTATCCATTTAGAAATAGTCTGTTTTGAGATAGCCTTTCCTTGTGATCCTGCAGCATATGACACTAAAAGTTGCTCAGTCTTTCTGAAAGCTTTAGTTCTGTCCAAGTAGAAGCGTAACTGTCTGTGTATGTCCAAAGAATGCAGAATTTTCTCACCCTTGTTCTGTGGATTTGGATAAAAGGTAGGCAAGTGAATGGTTTGGTTGAGGGCCACACTGGACACCACCTTAGGCATAAATGTTGGGTTTGTCCTCAGAGAAACCCTGTCTGGGTGAAAAATGATGAAAGGTTCCACAGCCATGAGTGCTTGCAACTCCGAGACTCATCTTGCAGAGGTTATTGCTAGGAGCAGAGCTCTTTTCCAGGATAAGAATTTTATATCTGCTGTTGAGGCTGGCTCAAAAGGAGGCAGTGTGAGTTTTTCCAAAACATAATTGAGGTCCCATGCCGGAATTGGTGCTCTCCTTGGAGGCCTGATGTTTTTGGCCCCTCTGAGGTACTGCCTTATTAAAGGATGAGAAAAGATAGGTGGTTCCGTATTGTAATGGGCTGAAATGGCAGAGGCATGAATCTTAACTGATGAGAAAGAAAGGCCTTTGTTCAGCATCTCAGTTAGATATTGTAAAATCTGAGGGATATTTGGTACACACGTGTCAATGCCTTGTTCCTGGTTCCAAGCACAGACTCTCTTCCATTTTTCTGCATAAGATTTTCTGGTACTGGGCCTCCTGGCCTCGAAGATAACATCCATAACAGCTTTTGATAGAGGAGTGTTCTGAATGGCTATATTATCCGCTATGCTGCCAGATTTAAGGTCCTGGGTTGGCTGTGCAGGACCAGATTGTTTTGTTGAGTCAGCAAGTGAGGGGTTTGAGGCAATATCCATGCTGGACCTTGAGACAAGCTCTTTAGGATTGGGTACCAGTGCTGGCGTGGCCAGTCTGGTGCAATCAGTATCATTTTTGGCTTCTCTTGTCTGACCTTTAGGAGCACCCTGGGAAGGAGAGGCAGTGGAGGAAAGGCATATACTGTTAGATGTTTCCAGCTGAAGGATAGGGCGTCCACTCTCCATGCTTGTTTGTGATAAATCCTTGTGCAAAATCTCTGCAATTGGCAGTTGTGAGGAGAGGCAAATAGAGCTATGTCTGGGCATCCCCATTTCCTTGTTATCATGCTGAAGACTTGTGGATCCAGTTTCCATTCGTGGGGATCCATGAGGTTTCTGCTTAGTCTGCCAGAGTATTTGTTTTTCCTGGCAGGAATTGTGCTTGCAGGTGAACTTGATAAGCCAATGCTGTGTCCCATAAGGTCATTGCTCGTCTGGAGAGGGGGTAGGAATGTGTACCTCCCTGCTTGTTTATGTACCACATGACCGTAGTATTATCTGTCTTTATCAGTAGCTGTCCTGGTTGAAGTAGATCCTTGAAAGCTGTCAGGGCATTTTGAACAGCTAGCATCTCTTTTTGATTGATGTGAAGATGCATCAGGCTTGCAGGCCATGTGCTCTAAATACATTTTCCTGCCATATGGGCCCCCCAGGCATAATCTGATGCATTTGTTGTCAGTGTCTGTCTGGCTGTGGGTAAACTGAATGGCAGACCCTTGTTGTGGTGAAAGGCCTCTGCCCACCATCGAAACTCCTGTTGTAGGCAGGGAATGAGTGTAATTACTGTCTCCAGGCTGTGGCAATGCTGAGTCCAAACAGTTTTTAGATACCATTGTAGTTTCCTCATATGCAGTCTGGCATATGGAATTAGTAGAATGCAAGATGCCATGAAACCCAAGGCCTGCAGGATTTTCCTTGCAGATAAGTGGGTTTTTGTTGCCAATTTTTTGAAGTAAGAAGTCAGTTGTTTTTGTTTGTCTGGTGTGAGATAAGCCATCTGGGCATGTTGTATTTAAGCTTGCACCCAGGAATATTATCTCTTGAGAGGGCACTAGTTTTGATTTATTTTCGTTTACTGTGTACCCTAGGCCAATTAGTAATCTTTTTACAAACGCCAGATGCTTTAGAAGAATGACTTTGTTCTCTGCTTGAATAAGGCAATCGTCCAAGTAAGGATATATTTGAATTCCTCTTTGTCTGCAAAACGCAATTACTGGTGCCAGGCATTTTGTGAAGACCCTGGGTGCAGTAGATAAGCCAAATGGCAGTGCAGAGAATTGGTAGTGCATTGAGCCAGCTATGAATCGGTGGTATCTTCTGCAAGATTGTCTGATTGGGACATGCAGGTATGCCTCTTTTAGGTCCAAAGTTACGAGTCAAGCCTTCTTGCCCAGCATGGGCAGTAGCTGCTGTAGAGTCAACATCTTGAATTTTGGAAATTCCAGAAACATATTTAGTATAGACACGTCCAGTATTGGTCTCCAGGTTTTGTCCTTTCTGGGCACTAAGAAAAGTCTGGAGTAAAATCCTTGCCCCTGCTCTTGTTGTGGTACTTGCTAAATGGCCCTCATGTCCATGAGGGCTGTAATTTGCTTTTGCGCCTCTGCCCATTTGTGGCAAGTCTGGCATACCTTTTGACCTTGGTATGGTGTGAAAATGGAACCTGTAGCCTTGGGACACTATGTTCAAGACCCATTTGTCTTGGGTAACCATTTGCCAATTTGATGAAAAAAGTGATAGTTTTCCCCCTAAGGGGGCTGCCAAAAGAAAAGTGCTTGGATCTGGCAGAAGAAAGTCATTGGGACTGTTTCCTGTAAGACTGTGATTTGTCTTCTCCGCTTTTGGAGGTAGGAGCACCCCATTGTTTAGGCCTGTATGAACCTTGGGGCTGAGATCTGCCTCTGGGATGCCTGTATCTGCTTCTTTGCGGTCTGTCTGACACTGGAAAGGACCAATTTTTAGAAGGTCAGGTCCTGCTAAATCTGGGTGGCTGTACCTGTAAGAAATCCTTAATTGTCTGCATGGATTTTGCTTTATCCTCCATTTTTTTCAACACCTCTTCTGCTTTAGTACCAAACAAAGTATCATGCTGTAAAGGAGCATCTAATAATTTTGCTTTAACATGATCAGGCAGATTCTGTTCCTTTAACCAAGCATGCCTCCTAATAACAGAACCTGTAACAGCGGCCCTGCAAGAGGCCTCCAGGGAATCATAGCCACATTGCAAAGTATGCTTTCCCACTTGTTCAGCTGCATGCAATAAATCCTGCATTTCCTTGTTCTCTGAACATTCAGTATTTGTCAACAATTTCTGTTTAAGCAGTGACATTAAATATTGCTGATATTTAAGCATATGAAACTGACAATTTAAAGCCTTTACAGCCAAGGTAGCAGAAGTGTAAATTTTTCCCCCATCTGTCCAGAGCCCTATAATCCCTATCGGAGGGGACAGGGTTTTTTGCAGTGGAAGCTTTGACCCCTTTAGGACCCTGAGATATAGTTTCTGGGTCAGCAGCGGGGTTTTTATATAGGAATTTATGAGAATCCGGAACCCTGTAGTATCTGTCTGGCTTAGCAGGTGCAGGGGGTAAAGAGTCAGGGGACAGGCCAGACTCTGAAAATACATCTACAATGTCTAGAACAGGTGGAATAGCAAGGGGTCTGTGCTGAGGAAGTAGCAGAAAGTCTCTGAGCCTTTTCTTAGATTCAGAATAATCTTGGCTCTCCCAGTGGAAATGCTCCCTCATGGTATGCAGGGTTTCCCCAAAAGAATAATCATCAGGAGGAGAGGCTGAAGGAATGGATTCTTCAGCATCAGAGTCCTCCTAGGGAAGCATGGAATAATCCTGTTCAGAAGAGGAATCAGAGGAAATAGAAACCTGATCAGAAGAATCATATTCTGTCTCTTGCCTAGGCCTCTTATCAGGAGGGGGATGGGAACCCCTGATCAAAGTAATTGGGTCTTCGGCCATTTTTAAGCATCTGTTTTTTAGGCATGGAAGTCTGAGTAGGAGAATGCTGTACTTTTTCTTTAGAGCTGCTTTAGTCTTTGCTTTGAAGCTGTAGATGGCTTAACATATAGTTGTGTAGGTCTGAAGACACCCTCACAAGCTGATGCCTGCTCAACGGCTCTGGACCCATCTGAGGGGATGATTTCAGAGTGTCCAATACCTTGTTTCCAGAGGCCCAGTTGGCTCCACGTGGCAGTCGGAAACGGCCTGTGGCTCTGAGGTAGCGGGCACCAGGGGCTGAGAAAGCGCTTCACTGAGAACCGGCAACTGGCCTAACGGAGGCCTCGTTGTCTGTTTTGGAACTCGGATGCCTATCTTTTTTCTTGTCCTTGCGTTTTTTTGTAAACTCCGGTCGTCGGCTGTCCCAACGGCATTATATAATCAAATCTTCGGCCAAAGTAATGAAATGCAAAATCGAACCGACGCTTAACAGTGCGTTGGTTAAATCTAGCACAAAACTGACAGCTAGCAATGTTGTGATCAGGGCCTAGGCAAGGAATACAGTAAGAGTGAAAATCTTTATGAGGTATTTGCTTCCCACAAGAAATACAATTGTTAACTTTTTCTGAAATCGGCCTGGAGCAAGAAAAAAGTTTCCCCAACGGGGTACTTAGCTTTAATGAAGACTTTGGTTCTGAAATTCGGATTTGAAAATCTCAGGAGTCGGCCGACCGGCACTTGCGAACTGCTTTTGCTTCGGGCACCGTGCAGCAAGTAAGACTGAAATAAATGGCGTTGGCTGCATCTTTTATACCCCTGGCGCACTGACGTCAGGGAAGAGGCGACAGCAACCGACGCCGGACCTAGACTTTGGAATTCTGGCCGACTGCGGGTAGCCTGCCAGCAGGATAAAGAGTAATGACTGCAACAGTGAAACACGATAAACATCTGGTAGTGGATTGGCTCCCAGCCGGAAACGCAGGTGATCTCTGAAGCGTCTGTTCATCTTTATGTGATAGTATGCATCCTTGAGATCTATGGAGCACATCCAATCGCCTTTCCCTAGGAAAGGAAGAATGGACTGAAGCGTGACCATTCGGAACTTCTCTTTCTTTACGAATTGGTTGAGTCTGCTGAAGTCCAAGATAGGTTTCCAGTCCCCTGTTTTCTTTGGTACCAAAAAGAATCTTGAGTAAGTTCCGAATCCAACTTGGTCTGCTGGGACTGGTTGGATGACTCTTTCTAGCAATTTGTGGACCTCTACGATTGCTTGTCCCCTGAGACTGGGTGGAACATCTGAGATTCTATTTACAGGAACAAGAGGGGAAGAGAACGGTATGAAATATCCTCTGGAAATGATGCTTTGTACCCATGTATCTGATGTTATGTTTAGCAAGGCTTCTGGGTACAAAGACAAGTGACCCCTGACTGCCTCCAGAGCCGAACAGCTGGGCCCCCTTTCAGGGGAGCTGGTAGGGTTGACCAGAGAACTGACTCCTGTCACCCTGTTGCTGTGGACCCCCTCTGCTGCGGGGGCGGCATCTTCCGTTATAACCCCCTCCTCTGCATCTAGAGGGGATTTTCTCCATGTGTGTCCTGAAAGGCTCCCTGTGCTTTTCGGAACCACATTTTCCCTCCCCCAGGACCCTTGGGGTAGGGCCGAGTAGGGGTAGAAAAACGGACTCCAACGGCAGATAAGGTCTCGTCTTCCTGCTCACACCTGGTCAAAGTTTCATTTACTTTAGGCCCAAACAGTGATGAGCCATCGAATGGGGTGTTGATAAAGGAAGACTTAAAGGGTTCCGCAAAGGAACAGAGATGCATCCAGCCTTGTCTTCGGAGAGCAATGCCCAAACTAGCGGCTCTACTCGAACCATCAGCTGCATAAGATAGGAGACACATGGACGAGTTTATAACTGAGTTTAAGGTAGTGAGCTGTGTGTTGACTTTGTCGGCAACCCTTGCAGCTACCGTATCTTGGAGAGTTATCTCCTAGCTCTTTCAGATCATCTCTTTGTAGTCTCATAAAATGGGTTAAGTAGTTCAGTGATCGCAGAGAAAATGTCGCTGAACTAAACATGCGTTTCCCATATCTATCCATGATCCTAGAATCTCTGTTAGGAGGATGGATAGATGTGGATGTTTCAGACACTTTCTTTTTGGTGGCTGCAGCTACCACCATGGCATCAACAGGCACTCCCTTGGTCAAAAATGGCTTGCCCACTGGGGCAGACATGAATTTGGCTTGCGAGGAACAGGTTCCATGGCCTCCGGTGACTCCCACGCCTTACGAGATATCAGTTCCATGAGCTCGTCGTAAGGCGGAGACACCCAAGAAGTGGAAGGTTGAGACCCAAAAGCCTTCAAGAGCACGGATTCGTCCTTGGTAGGGGTCTTGGACTGCCAATCGCCTCTCTGACTAAAGATCTCCAATATCTCCGCAAAGGAGATATCCTCAGAGGGGGATCGAGGGGACCCTTCTGATTCATCCAAGTCCGTGTCAGATGTCAAAGACTCCTGTGGGGAGTCTAAGTGCCTCCTCTTGCAGTCTCTTCCTGGGCACCCCCTCAGTGGGGGGATCTGGGGAGGTCTCAGAAGAGCAGGGGATGCCCTGTAGGGGTACTTGAGGCTCAGGGTCTCTATGCTTAGGGGGACCGGTAGACAAAGAAGCAGACACAGGGGAGAGGGAAGGCCGAACAGATGCTGACGGTGTCTTGGGAGACAGGACTCTCCTCATAGCATCGAAGGCTCCATGGCTCCGACGAGAAGGGGTAGACGGACCAGAAAGGACCATCCCATCCTCCCGCACTGAAACCATGGGCTACGAGCCTGAGGTAGGAGCCGAGCTCATCAGAGCCAAAGTCCCGAGAGGAAGAGTCGGCACCGACAAATCGGTCCGACTATCCTCCCCGGACCCGATGGGAGAGTGTCGGCTCCTAGAGTCCTCAGTTGGAGCCGAGGACACCCGAGTAGATGGGGCCGATAACACCAGTGCGGGTATCGGCTCCAAGGGTTCGACAATCATCGGTTCGGGTTCCTTCGGCTCCAAGGGTCCAGTAGGGCTCGGAGGAGGAGTAGACAAATCCGGTTCAATGGTCTTCGGAAACGATGAGCTGGTTGGGGCCGACAACAATTTGGCAAGTCCTGGTGTCTGTAAAAGCTTCTGCACTAGCTGATCCATGTCCAAATCCGAAAGGCTGTCTGAAGAATTAGATGAATGCACCAAAGGTGCTGAGTGGAGTAGAGGAGAAGAGGGAACCTCAGAGACCAGCTCCAAGACTGGGAGCTTGCTCCGAATCAAAGGGACACTCGGTTCCGAGGTCTGTGGAACCGATGACCCTCCCTCTGAAGTTCTTGCCTTTTTTGCAACTTTGGGATCTGAAGATTTGGAAGACACGCTAGAACCTTCATGGATACTCAACACCTCAGAAAAGGAATACTGCAGTAATCCCCTGTCAATTAGCTTTCTCCTTCTCTCCAAGAGGACTCTTGAAGAAAAGGAACAGCAAATGCTGCAAGTGTCTTGGAGGTGGTTAGCCCCCAGACAGTAAACACATTTAATGTGTCTGTCAGTGACGGACATTTTCTGCCCACAATCTGGGCATTTCTTGAATCCCGAATTAGGATGGGACTTTTCCTTGTCATCCAACATGGCAAATAGTAGAATACAAAAACAATATACTGAAACTAATAGAGTGAAGTCCTTCCTTTCCTTGTAAAGACCCACACTAACTAAGGAAAGCAACTAAGCTCAAACCAGGCACTATCTAAGACAGAGTTAAACTACAAACTTAAAAATACAGGGCTAAACAGGCCCACTGAGAAAAAAACCTGACTAAAAGAAAATTGAGATTATTAACTCTAAATAGGGCTAAAAGGCCCACACAAAACAACCAAGCCAACAGGGCACTAACTATCAGAGACTACTGATTATATTATTAAAATTTTAACACCATCACTCAAACTGTCTCTATGAAAATATCTAAGAGAAAAAAGAAGATTTTTATCAAAAACTTGCTATTTTTTCCACAAATGATCCGAGCTAGCTGGATCACTGAGATCTCTCTTGCCGTGGCAAACTAGATCTGAGGTAGTTCCAGCAGTGCGTTGTGGGATAAGGGGCTTGGTGTCGAGCTACTGGCAAACCTTGAGCTTTGCTATCGGCTGTGTCAGAGCCGAGGATCGACTCCAAACCCATCAGTGAGAATGAACGGCGAGATTTAACAACTTCACATCAATAGTTATGTAACACAGCAGTACTACGTTCCTGTGGCCTCATACTGTGGATATCACAACATTTGACTTTAATCCAAAAGAATATATATATATATATGTACCAAAAGAGAGGCAAAACCAAAACTGTAATAGCCCCTACAATATAAGAGTGCAATGATTGTGCATATCAAGCGTCACCCCTGGAATGTGCATATCCCACTAATAAAATACAAGGGGAGCAAATAATAGCCACCGCATATATCAATATCCGAGATATCCAACCAATAAGGTGAGAGCACCGTGACACCCCAGTATTTAAAGATGTTTGAATTAACTTCAATACATTTTCAACCGTTATCTTTTTATAAGCAGTGCTACGTTCCCCTGTTAAATATCGGAAATGCACAAAGATCCAAATACAAATCAGTTGGATGTTGCAAAATCCACAGTGTGATTAAAGTACATTCTTGGCCTTAAATATATCAATATTACCACTTGGCATATAAACTATAAATGCCTATAATACTTGGTATTTTATCTACATACCTTAAGACCCAAATGAATCATTCAAAGTACACCTGGGGAAAACTTAATAGCCCTTGCATACAATGTTCAATTGGCGTGACCAAAAATATTTAAATCACACCCTAAAATGTCCCAATATCCAAACATTTTCCGATACAAATCAATCTTCCATAGTTATATTAGCCATGCTACATTCCCCAATTAGAAGGCCCCAGTAAACCAAACACCAAGACAATAGAGCTCAATATAAATCTAGTTTAACCACACATGTTTCCAAACAAAACACAGGGCGACAATCCACCATTCACTAAGGCAAAAGTCTCTGCATATACAAGCTTGTTCAACCAAAACTGTAATACAAAAAAAAACCTGCTGCCAAATGATGGACTATTAAATGTTCCCAATATTAATTCAGTTACTTGTTTCCCATAAAGTACAAACACATTCAGGCCTAAAATTATGTCCAATTCAAAGACCCAAACAGTCTCCCCACCCAAATACACAATCTGTATCTCGTTCAGTGATATTCAACTGAGCAGTAATCCTGTCGAACTTCAGGGCCAAGAAATAGCACCACTGAAAAAAAACGCTTTTGATAGTTCCTCAGTATTGATCAGTTAATTGTCTCCCATAGAAATAATGCTCAGTTCAAAGTCCCAAACAGTCTCTCCACCGAAAATCACAATATATAACCCGTTCGATAATATCCAAATGAAGCAATACTCCTGCGCGAATAGCACTAATTCTACTGAAAAGCCTACCCTCCAGCAATGGTATGACGTACTATGGTTCTGATCAAATGCTACCGTCACGATGTCGACTTAAACTGAGAAAGTGAAGTAACTTTTGACAGTAATGCTGGTCAACGTTTGCGTCTAAATGGTTATCGAGTCCATACCCTCAACCTCTCAGAGCAAGAAATCTGGACAAAGCCTGAGCTGTTGCTGATGTTGAGTACATTGAAAGTGATCAAAAACGAAGCAATCTTTTTAATCACGGACTAGGCGTAACTGTTAGATTTTCTTCTGTCATCTTCATGGGCTACACTGATAGAAGATGGAGATTTCAGCCTTAAAGCATTTGACATAGGCTAAAACCACATATATAACATAACAGTCCAGTACACAATTTTCCAAACATGCTGCTCTGTCTTACCTTTAACAAAAAATTTATTTGACCATTTGGTTATATCTTTGTAAAAAATGGTGCATCGGTAGCACTGTCACCTCACAGCAAGAGGTTCTCTGGTTCCATTCTCGGCTGGGGTGCCTTCTGTGCGGAGTTTGCATGTCCTCCCTGAGTTCATGTGGGTTTCCTCTGGGTGCTCCAGTTTCCTCGTACATTACAAAGACATGCACATCTGGAGTGTTTCTCCCTGGGCCCCTGCTGAAAATTGGCTTTGTTCCAAGATGGACTTTCCTGGTTAACAAATGTTAAATAAATAAAATCTACTAGTCCATGGGAACTAGATAGTTACTATGTTAAAAAAGCGTATTCAGTCGGGCAAGTGTTAATACAATATATCTTTGTGGTCTGCAATGAAGAGGAATTTGGTGATCAAGGATGAGGAAGGCCAAACAAAAATCAAAGTAGTACACACTTCGCTCTAATTCAAGTAATTCTAAGGCAAAATTTCACCAAATTCTTTTGCCAATGACAGTCCCACAGTTGGCCTAAACTCCAGCTTGTTATAGCACGTGTATATTTCACAAACAATTACAATCTTCACACTGGATCCACACATCTAGTATTAAACAGTTGCATTACTGTCAACACAAACATTTCCCATTCTGCCTATAATGTTTTAACACACAATTTCACTTCCCTGCATTCATCACATTTCAGTAATTTCAGAATCTCACTTTAGATTGCACTGTCTTAAATGCATTTTACCAAGCATGTTAGCATACATTTAATTTCCAGAATTTGCTAATTGAAGTTTGACTGGCTGTTTACACAAAGTCCCAGCCCTATTCACAAATCTGATTTAACATGGAAATGCCTACTGCTAGAATCACATCTGTTTCAAAATGGCAACATTGCCTGACTGATTTTTCACTAGAACTGTTACTCCCCTTACAGAGTACAGCTGTTTCATCCTCAAACTTACTTACTCTACAACTTGGTTTGTGGGCTGGATTTAACTTGACTTCATTTTTCAGACCACTAACATAGCTATGTAGCCACTTTCTTCACACTTTCTATGTACAGTGCCAATGGCAAAGGACTGCAAAGATTCAACACAATATTCTGTTTACCTGTGAGATGCTGTTCTGAACACACCATATTACAGTATTCCTATTTCTTCAATTTACTCTGTTTAGTTCTATGTGGATAACGTTGAAGCCAAATGGAATGCACTTTGGTATTCAGCACACTTCAATTTCCTTCTGAAGTGGTCACTGGAACTGGAATCAGGCAACTGGCCCCTTGTGCATCTGTCATTGGGGGATGGGGGCTTTCTTGAATAGACATCTTGTGCCCCCCACACACACACTTTGTTTAAGCAATTAACTTTCTAGACAGTGAAGAAAGCAGTAGCATGCCTAAACTGAAACCCTCTTGCTGCCATTACAATTTCTGTTTTATCACCAAAAATACACAGTCAAGAATTCGCAAATCATCAAAAGTCACATCCGAATGTGTAATAAGTGCAGTTTCTTATGGACACTGACTTAAGCACAGCCTAGCAACTTAAAAGCCAACAATGCATCAGGGAGAGTAATATCAAACATTTACACTATATAAATAAATACATAAACAGGTGGAAAGAATCATCATGGACCTTATCAACAAAGTTATAGAAGACTTCCAAACGCTTGACCCAACTGAATTTGACTTTGTTAAAGGGAGATCATGTATACTGAATTTGGTGGACTTCTTCAAGCCTGTCACCAAAACCTGGATGAAGGTAAATCTGCGCATACATCCTAAGGCTAAGGCCTTTGACACTATTCCCCACTCTGGCATCATTGATAAACTCACTCAGCTGCGGATTGACCTGTATATTGTCAGGTGGGTTGCAAACTGGCTCACAGATAGAACACACACAGTCAAAACAGGGGATTCAAGCTCCACCAGCAGACAGTGGTGTTCCACAGGGTTAGATGATGGGGCCCCTATTTGGAATCTACTTCTTGGATCTACAGGCAAAAACAAAACGTCTATGGCTGACAAAGTTTGCAGATGACTGCAAACTAGGAGTGATCAGAGAGTCCCCAAGCAATGTCGACATGCTACAAGGTCTTACACAGGCCAATGATTGGCGCCAAAGCCATGGGTCCAAACTAAATGCAAAAAACCATCGTCCCCTTAAGCAAGGGCAACATTCCTGCATATTACCACATTAACACCACCTTAAGCTCTCAATCTGTGGTGACAGATTTGGGCACACAGGTTGACAGCAACCTCTCTTCTTTGACCACCATATCTCTACAATGGTAAGAACGGCTTTCTACGCTGCCAATCTCATAAGTAAGGACATTGCTTCCAGAAAAAAAAAAAGAGGTCATAACCTCCACTGTATTCTTCCCTCATTAGATAGATTATAATGTTCCCTTTGGTATGTACCTTAGTCAGACACCTGCAGCAACTGGAAAGACCTCAAAGGTTTCTTACAAAGAAAATTCAAGGCCTTCAGCGTATGTCATATGCTGACAGGCTCAAATCATGTCTCTATACTCTGTGTCAAACAAACTACTCAGAGGAGATCTGTGCCTTATGTTTAAAGCAATCTCAAATCCTGCTTTAATGGAAATGCTGCACGTCCACAAGTCAAATGGTACTTGATGCACTCACTCTAGGAACCTTAACCTAGTACGTGACATCAACAGGACTTTTTAGACAGATTTGTTTTCCAAGGGTTACCTGTCCTCTGGAACAAATTTCCAATTCAGATGAAGCAGAGCCCTTCTTTGACCCTATTTAAGTGTAATTTGGAATGACTGGATGGGAAATGGTAAATTCACCCCAGGGGTGTCACCTGTGTCCCTCTTGAACAGGGGCAGTAGGTGTTGATTTAGCTCTGCTTGAAACATTGACACTCCAGAGAAAAGGGTTGGAACTTGGCAAGGCTTGTAAGGGCCCCAGGGTCATTAGCCTAGTAACCTCCTATGATACATTACTGTGTGTGTGTGTGTGTGTGTGTGTGTGTGTGTGTGTGTGTGTGTGTGTGTGTGTGTACATATATATGTACTCACACACACATACATACATATCAAACATGATTGCTTTTAAGTCACTCTCATGAATAAGTCGAGGGAGAAGTTTGAAATTAAAAATCCACTAACTTGTATGTATCTACAGGATTAAAGCTAGTCTCAAGCAGTAAGGCATGGTATTCATTTTTAACAGTTGGCATGCCTTACTGACACCTCACTTTATTATAACTGCTTAAACACACTTTTGTAGTGGCAAAGATCCCCACCTCCTCACATACAATTAAGTGACATGCAGCAATGTACGACAGAGATTAAAACATATTAAGTGAAAATACACATTTTTATATTTTAATGATAATCACGGCCGTACTAAACTCACATTACTGTAAAAAAAAAAAGTACTGTATTGGCACAAATCATTAACCCTCATCTGTTAAAATGCTGCAACTGCCATGAAAGTTTCTTTTCAATACAAGGTAGCAAAGGGGATGGGACATTGTATGGAGTGAGCATGCTGGCATCACCACCTGTTTCTCAGGTAGCAGCAATTTTCTTGTGTGAAGTCTTGCGAGACAGATGGACAGAACTAAGGAGGCCATGTTGCCCAGTGTCCTCAGGAATTCCTCAACTGTAATCTTGACTCTGCTTTTCTATGGTACTGAAATAAAAGGTCAGGAAAAGCACCTTCTGATAGGGAAGAAAGACCCTTTGGTTTGCCACACACAGAAGAGTTGCCAGACTGGATTTGTTGGCAGGAACGAAGGGGGATTTTGGAAGGTTCACTAAGGCTCAGTGTCTGAAAGCAGGCTTGGGTGGGAATGCAGGGCTGTCTGCATCTCTTCTACGAATGGAATATGAATGATGCAGACATCCAAGTAAAGGTAAATATAAATGCATTAGTTCCACAACAGGCAGTTACTGGAGCCAAGCACTCTGAACACTAGGGTGCAATAAAACTAATGAGCACGGAAGTAAAATGGTACTAAACATCTCTGCTTTAACCTGAGGAAATGGTTGCTTCCTCTGGCAATGAGTATGTGTGGGTTGGCATCTTTCAGGGCTAAATTTATCATGAAGGACTGAAGAAGAGAGGCAGTTGTACCTGCAGAGTTAGCATTTTCAACTTTGTTACCAGACGACACATGCTTAGACTTCTTAAGTCCCAAAAAGGCATCCAAGGATAATCTTTTTTTGATATAGTGTTGAATAAAACCCAGTGCCCTCTGACTGCTCTAGGAATCTCACTACATCCCCTCGACTTAGAAGCCCAGTAGTACAAGCCTAATTAGATGTGTTGCCTTAGTACTAGAAGATGCCCCAGAACCCTGGTCTTTTTACAACATGAAGTCTGCAACTTCTTCCCAAAAATACTTAAGGCCCAAGAATCTTTGAGATAGTTTCTCCACTTTTTTAGAAATAGCCGCAGATGACTCTCTGTTTTCAGATGATGAATACTGGAGGGGTACTGGGAGGGAAAGTGGTGCTGCATCATATTTGTTCCAGGTTCTTAAACACCTGCTCAGCCTGTAATCCAAACAGTAGCTTTTTTTTTTTCTAAAGAGGCACTAAGAAGCAGTGCTTTCACATGACCTCACTGATGCTATGTACTCAGCCAGAAAGGTCGCCTAATAAATGAACTCTATTGCTGCTGCCCCACATGAGGGATACAGGGTTCCTTGGAAATTTAAGATGCAAGTCTGGCACTTCAGAGTACTGAAGACCAGAGTGGCAATTGTGTAAATTTTCTTCCCAAATCGCTCAAGCACTCCACTTTCCATGTCAGTGGAAACAGGATTTTTCACTCTGAAGAGACAACAGATCCCTTATTTGACTCCACAGTCACCACTGACTGGACCAGCAGCTGGTTTCTTATACAAACATACTCTGTCTATAATGTATAAAAATTGCTGCAGTCCCTGGGAGCAGGGGGGTGGGAACCTGGTTTCAATGATGCAGTGAATAAGAAGTTATGTACCTACCATAACGTTCCATGTTAGTTGTCTTCTCTCGCCTTCTTTCTTGCTTGATGGGTTCGGAGCCGATCCCTCGGCTCCGACTCGGCACTTGCTAAGCTCGAGAGTCTCTTTCACCAGCTCGAGGCAGCCCCATATCCCATGATGCAAGGCAGTAAATACCCAGATCTCGTTTGTTGCCAAAGGGCAATAATACCAAGCATAAAATACTTCCCAAAGGAAGAGGAAACTTACAAATGGAAAAAGGACCAGGTCTGAATGGTCTTTAGCATAAAAGTTTCTTATACAAGGTCTGTCCAGGCCAGGGGGAAGGAGGGAGGGTCACAAGAAAGAAGGCGAGAAGACAACTAACATGGAACGTTATGGTAGGTACATAACTTCTTAATGTTAAGTTGTCAATCTCGCCTTCATTCTTGCTTGATGGGACCGCGTCCCTAGCACCTCTATCCTGGGTGGCTCAATGGAACAAACTCTTGAGAACTGTAGAGCCAAAACTGGCCCTGTCCCTGGAGGCCAAGTCCAATTTGTAATGGGAAACAAAAGTGTGAGGAGTGGCCCAAGTGCTGCACAAATAGTGTCCAAAGGCAGTCTAGCTTGAAAAGCTGTAGAAGTAGCTAAACTCCTAGTTGAATGTGCTTTAGGTTTTGAGCACAGCTGTTTTCCCCTGATCGTATAAATTTCAGTGATGACCGAAGAAAGCCATCTGGACAAAGTCACTTTAGAAACAGGAAGGCCTTTTTTATTATCCGCATAGGAAACAAAAAGTTGATCAGATTTTCTAAATTTTTTTGTTCTGTCCAAATAATATCTGAGCTGACGGTGGATGTCAAGATAATGTAGCTTTTGTTCAGCTCTATCTGAATAGTTAGGAAAAAATACCGGGAGATCAATGGATTGATTCAGATTGTTTTTTGAAGCGACCTTAGGTAAAAAGGATGGATTAGTTCTCAAAGATACTCTGTCTTTGTGAAAAATCAAATAGGGGGGGTCGAACCGAAAGAGCATGAAGTTCAGACACCCTCCTGGCAGATGTAATAGCCACTAGGAATAAAGTTTTCCAAGAAAGATATTTCAGGGAACAAGAAACAGCTGGCTCGAAGGGGGGAAGAATTAAGGATGTCAGCACTAAATTTAGATCCCACTGAGGAGGAGGATTCCTGATTGGAGGCTTTAGTAGGAAAATTCCTTTCAAGAAGGCCCTGCAGAGCCTATGGGACATAATATTATGATCTGCTATCCCGACATGAAAATTCGAAATAGCAGCCAACTGAACTCTGACTGTGGAAGAAGAGGAGCCTGCATGAAAAATCTCTGCTAAGAAGTCCAGAACTGCCTGAACAGGGGCAGTAAAAGGATCAATATTTTGGGCCTTAGCCCAATAAGAGAAACGTTGCCATTTGCTTGTGTAAATCCTCCTGGTAGAGGATTTTAGTGAAGCTACTATGATGTCTCTAACTGGGTTAGAGATCAAAGGAAGCCTGGCTAAGGAAGGAAGTGGAGCAACCATGCTGTGAGGTTGAGAGAGGGGATTGACCGGTGCAGCTGACCGGATTGGTGAATCAGTAGATCTGGCACCGGGTCCAGATGCCACGGCTGCACCAAAAGGTGATGATGGAGGAACGGGAACCAAACTTGTCGAGGCCAGTAAGGGGCAATGAGAATCAATTTGGCTCTCAAAACGGTAGCTTTCTGGATCACCTGAGGGATCAGAGGAAATGGAGGGAAGGCATAAAGAAGCCCCTGGGGCCAATCCTGGGTCAGAGCGTCTCTGGGGGGATGGCCTGATAGAGGGAAGAGGCTGAAGAAGTCTGGACATTTGCTGTTTTGGGGAGTAGCAAAAAGATCGCAACATGGACGACCCCATTCCAGAAAAATCTCTTCCGCTATAGATTGCTTGAGAGACCACTCGTGAGGCATGAGGATAGCTCTGCTCAATCTGTCCGCTATAATATTGGTTATCCCAGGGATATGCGTTGCTACCAGAAACCGATGAGAGGAGATCGCCCATTGCCAAAGTCTGAGCGCTTCTCGACACAAGGGGTAGGACTTGGTTCCGCCCTGTTTGTTGATATACCAAACTACAGACATGTTGTCTGTGTGGACTGCAATTGTCCCTACGGGAGGAAAGTCGTTGAGGGCTTGCAACGTTAAAAGCACTGCTCTCATCTCCAGGACATTTATGTGCAGATGGTACTCGAACAGTTGCCACGTCCCATGAACCATCCTGCCCTGATAATGACCCCCCACCCGATCAGGGAGGCATCCGTGGTGACAGTGGCTATCGGGGACGGAGGTACAAAGCACCTGCCTTGGTGAACCTGAGACGATGTGATCCACCAAGCAAGATGCTCTTTGCATGTCTGTGTCACCAGAATCTGGTGACGCATTGGAAGTTGCTGGTATGACCACTGTATGAACAGCATCCACTGAAGAAGGCGCATGTAGAATCGAGCCAGGGGAAGAAGAGTAATGGCCGCAGCCATGAGACCTAATACCTTCAGAACCATTCTGGCCTGTATTTTCTTGCTGGCCAGAATGATCCTGACATGAGTCTGAATGTCTGAAACTCTTTGATCTGTAAGGGTAGCTGACATCCGAACAGTGTTTAAGTTTGCGCCTATGAAGGTAACAGACTGGCAGGGCGATAAGGATGACTTTTCGAAGTTGATTGAGATGCCCAAATGAGAACAAAGGTCTATTGTGTAATCCCTGGCTTGTATAAGCTGATGCCTGGTGGTGGCTGACAGGAGCCAGTCGTCGAGATACGGAAACACCTGGAATCCTTGACGTCTCAGGTGAGCCATGACCACTGCCATGCATTTGGTGAACACTCAGGGGGCTGTAGTGAGACCAAAGGGCAGGGCTCTGAACTGGAAGTGACTGGACCCCAGCCGAAAGCGGAGAAATCTCCTGGAGCGTCTGTGAATTTTGATGTGATAGTGCAGCGTCCTGAAGATCTATTGAGCACATCCAGTTGTCCTTCTGTAAGAAGGGCAGAATTGACTGAAGAGTGACCATTCGAATCTTGTCTTCCTGACAGACTTGTTGAGTCTGCTGAGATCCAATATTGGTCTCCAGTCTCCCGTCTTTTTGGGGACCAAAAAGAACCTTGAGTAGATTCCGGGCTCTGAATGGTCTATTGTACCTGGCTGAATGGCTCTCTTTTGCAGTAGTTTTGCGATTTCTAACTCTGCAATGTCCCTTAGACCGGGTGGTACATCTGGAAGGGAACTTGAGGGGAAGGGACTTTCCTCGAAAGGAATTATGTAACCCTTGGATATGATCGACTGTACCCATCTGTCTTGAGTGAGGGAATGCCAGGCTTCTGGGTACAGTGATAATCTTCCCCCGACTGCCTCCAAGGAGGGACAGCCGGGCAACACCTCAGGGATGCTGAAAGGGCTTATCAGAGAGAGGCTCCCTGTTTCCCTGGTTCTTCGGACCCCTCTGCCTCTAGAGTGGCGTCTGTTGTTGTTACCCCTCTGCCTCTAGGGGTAAACTGACCACGTGAATCGGCGTGACTCCTTGGGATTTACGGAACCACATCTTCCCACCCTTCTGTCCTTTGGGATAAGGCCTAGAAGGGTGGAAAAACGGACTCCAACAGCAGAAAGAGTCTTGCCGTCCTGCTCGCACCTGGTCAAGGTTTCCTTCACCTGAGGGCCAAACAAAGCTGACCCATCAAAGGGAGAATTTGTGAAGGACGCCTTAGAGGGATCCATAAAATCACATAGCCGCATCCAGGCTTGGCGTCTAAGAGCCACACCTGTGCCTGCGGCTCTACTGCTCCATCCGCAGCATAAGATATTAGCCGCATGGAGGAGTTTGCAATGGAATTGAGGGTTCCTAGCAGAAGCAATTTTTTCTTGAGCCCCTGCAGCTGTAGGATCCTGAACTACTTCCCCCAGCTCCTTGAGGATATCCCTTTGGAGTCTGGTGAAGTGACATAGGTAATTCAGCGAACGCATAGCAAAGGTCGCTGATGAAAACATCCGCTTACCGTACCTATCCATGGTCCTAGAGTCCTTATTAGGAGGATGGACGGGCACGGAAGGATCTGCAAGTTCCTTTTGGTGGCCGCAGCCACCACCATGGCATCAGCGGGACACCCTTAGTAAGGAATTGTTTGTCGCTCGGGCGGTGATAAATTTTGAAGGCCTCCTAGGGACTGGCTCTACAGAGTCAGGAGCTGCCCACGCCTTCGTGCAATGACCTGCATAAGGGGTCGAAAGGCGGAGATACCCAGGAGGTGGAGGGCCGAGATCCAAACGCCTCTAGGTATACTGACTCATCCTCAGAGGGATTGCTGGTGGGCCAGTTTCCCTCTGTTTCAGAAGTTCTAGGATGTCTGAGAAGGAGACATCCTCAGAGGGGATCTAGGGATCCCTCTGACTCATCAAAGTCAGTATCAGTGACAGACTCGGGAGTCTACATGCTTCCTCTTACAAGTCCTCTTCCTAAGAGGATCTCCCGAAACATCAGGAGAATCCTCGGAAGAGGGGAAATTCCCAATGGGGAAACCTGAGGCGGAGGATCTCTGGGTCCTGTAGCAAGAGAAGTGGCAGAGATGTCAACAGGTACAATAGAGGGAGGAGCTACGGAACAGACTGCTGACTGATACCAGTGGCCAGTACACTCTTCATCACCTCGAATGCTCCCTCCCAGGCAGGTCCGAGAGAACCCGCTCCAAGAGCTAGGAACTCCAGGGGCCACCGAAGGGAAGTCTCGAGGCAGATGTCGGAGCCGAGCTCACCAAGGCCGAGGCTCCAAGGGAAGAGCGGGCTCGGACAAGGGTCCGATGCCACTCACCCCTCGGAGGAGACCATGGAAGCCCGACCACGAATCCCTCTAAGGAAGAGGAGATAAGAGTAGAGGCTGAAGGAACAGAAGGGGTATCCGTCCTCCAGCCGTAGCAGTAACCATTCCGAAGACTCCAACTCCAAACTCTGTGGTAGAGTTGAAGGAGGAACAGTAACGGGGTGTGGGCCAACAGTCGTCTGTTGAGACGGACTGTGTAACATTTGGGCCAGTACCTGTGACTTGAGTAATCTACTGACCACTCTCTCTAGGTCATGGTCTGATAACCTGGATGACCTCGAAGATCGGCTCCGATGGCTCCGTTCCGATAGAAGAGGTGAAGCCGGCGCCGAAAGTATCGGCTCCAAGGAAGGGGACCTCGACCTCTTCCTGGAATGAGCCATCGGAGCCGATACAATAGATCCTGTCGGAGCCGACTTCTCGGAGCCGACAGGAAGCCTCGATGTATCGGCTCCAGCCGGAGCCGATACAGCCACCAAAGTAACGGTGTCGGAACCGATCGGAGCCGACATCGAAGTGGTCAAAACAGATTCGGCACCGATAGTCATCGGCGCCGAAAGCTTTGTCGATCCAGAATCGGCTCCAGCCGGAGCCGATCTCGACTCAATACGAGTCGGAGCCGAGGCTGCAGGCTTAGAAACAGAAGCCTGGGCCTTGGCAGGTTTAGTTGATTTTGGTGGAGCCGACTTAGCCGGAGAGCCCTCCGGCTTAAGAAGGCCCCTAAGAATCAACTTATTACGTCTCTCCTGCAGGACTCTCTGGCTGAAGGAGTGACAAATAGCACAGGAGTCCTGCAGGTGAAGAGGGCCCAGACAATACAGGCAGGAAGTGTGACCGTCTGTCAGAGACATCTTCTGACAGCACGAGTCACACTTCTTAAAACCCGAGACCCTCTCCTTAGACATAGTGTTGAGAACACAACACACACACACAACACCAGTCTAAATTAACTTACACAAATACCAAAAGGTATTCTATAAAATCCAACACACACACACCCTAACAGGGGGGGGGATGGGATAGGGAAAAAATTGACTAACAAAAAATTAAAGGAGACAGGAAAATTCTGTCAGAAAGGGTAGAATATAACTTAAACTATCAATAAAAGAGTTTTTTTTGACTAAAAAAGGGGCTTAAATCACAAAAGTGAACAACTTACCAGGAGCTGGTAAAAAGAAGACCTCCTAAGCGAAGCGGCAAACGAGATCTGGGTATTTACTGCCTTGCATCATGGGATATGGGGCTGCCTCGAGCTGGTGAAAGAGACTCTCGAGCTTAGCAAGTGCCGAGTCGGAGCCGAGGGATCGGCTCCGAACCCATCAAGCAAGAATGAAGGCGAGATTGACAACTTAACATCATATCTTTCAAGGTTTCAACTATTTATAGGTTTATAGGTTCATAGATTAGTACTAGGCTAACTGCCCTTGTGGGCCATTTTAAGCCTAGCCAATCATCCCATGTGAGAATCAAACCTTGTACCTTGTGTCTGTAAGGTAAACACATTAAACATTATGCCAACCTTCCACCCTGGAGATGCATTTAAGGGTTTTGGCTATGGTTAATCCACAAGCTCTTCGTACCTTTTATGGACATACAATTCATCCTTAGCTTTCCACGTGAAATCCTTCATCCTGCTGACAGTGTCCTCAGAAGAGCAATCTTCTGATGGGGAGGTAGATGACAAGGTGTCCCCAGTATCTGACCTGTAAGAGAGTGGGAAAGATATGTGGTTCACAAAAGCTTTTTTTGTTTTCTTTTTTTGTTTCAGTGTCACAGAATTCCAGTTCTTCAAGGTGGGGATGATTCCCTTTTCCTTTTTAAGGTTGGGACCCCTGGCATTATTCGTCCTTAAAAGAACTTGCAACCAACAAAGTCCTGACCCAGCCTCATCATATCTTAGAAAGAGGGGAGGAAGCAGCTTACAAGGAAGCAAGGTGGCAGATGTAAGATATTTGGAAGTTCCCCCAACCCCACCCTCAGAACCCCACCCTCAGACTTCTAGTTTCTGTACAGACATAGCAAGAATATTTTCATCATTTGGATGAGATATTAAACAGAGACCCCATCTGATTGAGTTGCTGACAGCTCAGTTGGATGTAAAGGCTCCTTACTGAAATGTCAGTACTCGAAACGCAGAGTGCCAAAAAATCAAGATGACCGAAAATACAGGAGAAGATTGATTCTTGAAAATCACTCTTCTTAAAACATTTTTTTTTTTTTTGCAGGGTCTAGCAAGCCTCCCACACCCCCAAATTTAGATATACCTACTCTGAGATTGCCATACCTCTGAGAAAAAGGAACATACTGAGAAATGGCACCTCAGACTCAATACAGATAAGTCCATTCTTTTGGCCATTCAGTCTCTGCATTTCGGGACTCACTCTAGCAGGTTCCAGCATTTTAAATGGTTACCGGATGTAAAAGATCCCATGGAACCTATCGAGAGGGTGAGGGAAGTTGCCCAATACCCTGGCCAAATTTTACCTTGTAGTATAAATACCATCTCAGATCTCCCCTGAAAAGAGGCTACAAGCCTAGTGGGACTAACCTGCTCAAAGGATACATAATATAAAAATAAAACATTTGTGGGCATGTCAATTTGTCAATGGCAGTTCAGTTGAAAGCAAATGACCAAGAACACTTAGCGGACAGCACTTTCAGAGATAGTGGAAAATTCCCTTTTTTCCAGTGATATGAAGTGCAGCCCTGGAATCGGTACATTAAAGTTTGGGGATGTGTGAAGTGTCCCCCCAATATGGGGGATGAGCCAAATTTTTTTTTTTTTCAAGTTTTGTCAAAAGTGGTTTGGCTACATGTTTTCGGTCTATTTGTGTTTGAATTGCTGCCTAAATTCAGAAATTCTGTCCTCAGGAATCACATAGTGAATCAGAAGCAGACATGGACTGACTAGCTGTTGAGGTATTTCTGCTCAAGAGGAAGTGCATTCCCTCAACAGTGTGACAGCCTCCTAAGTGGCATCGCCAAAACCCTCATCCAAAAGAAGTGCCAGGGTTGGCAAATACAACTTGCTGTAACAGACACCATCAAGGCTAGGAAGGCCTTAGAACTCTGTACGTATGCTGCTGTATTCCTGGGATTTCGTCTCTTACAGAAGTTGCTCTTTATTTGGGGTATAAATAAGCAGCATGGCTGACACTGACAAGGAATACGGCCTTTGCTGGTTCAGTTATGGAGAGATTTTGCTCTCTACTTGAAGGTCTTCTGGCTGAACCTAGCAAAAGAAACACAGGCAGGAACACTGTGCTCCTCCCATAATCAAAGAAAGAATCAACATGAAAGTCCTTATGGAGCACTGTCTTTCTACAATAAACACCTTGCTAATCTAGAATATGACATCTACTCAAACTCAAAAAAACGACCTCTTACTCTAAGTTACACCAATACTACTACTGTACTAAGCTGCATGTGGGTTTTCTCTTTAGTAACTTCGACCTCTGCAAAATTTTAGAATGTATAAATGTAACTACTGTATGTGTATAAATGTATACACAAATGCAACAACTCTTGTTTAACTGGAATTAAATATAATGCAATGTAAACAAGCTTTTCTCCCTGGGCTTCCGCTGAAAATGAGCATCACCCAGTCGGATTTTCCCAGTAAACAAAGACAAATAAATAAAATAAATAATTCTGCAAACATGCAAAAGGCAAAGAGAATGAAAGAGCCCCCCCCAAAACAGTACTTAACCAGTACTTTGTCAGTTTGTCAGTTCAGCCTGGCTTCCAGTGTTCAGTATTTGCCTCACTTAACTCTTACTTTCTCTTACTGTGGCAAGAAAGAAATGAAGATGATGCAGGTGGATGCCCCTCTAGGCATACTGGCATCCAGGTAGGACGGAGTCTGCTAGCCTGAAGGTGGGAGGGGAAAAGCTCTGGAAGTGGGAAGGACTGATTATTTTGCAGCAGAAATCCCTACTGCAATAAGTAATGATAGATACAAAATCAAGTGTTCACTGTGACAGCATCTGTTATGCTCAGGGTTGCCAGACCTCCCTATTTGGGCGGGACTGTCCCGAGATCAGTAGCCTGATCCCGAGTCCCGCCCTGTCGGTTTAAATCCCGGCCAGCCTCCACTTTGTTTGTTTTTTTTTTTGATTGACCCGTATACCTGGCATACGGGCCAATCAAAAAGCGATTTTTGATTGGCCCATATGCTGGTATACGGGCCAATCAAAAATCACTAAACACGGAGCTTCTCGTGGTTTAATGCGGAACTGCAATGCATTAAACACGAGAAGCTCCGTGTTTATTGCAGGCAAAGTGAGCTCAGTTCTTTAATGCGGAATTGTGTTCCGCATTAAAGACCTTTTTTTTTTTTGGTCTTTTGGTCTTCACTTTGACGTGAGAGACCTTTTTTTTTTTTTGTCCCTACCTGCGTTGCTGGAAATCTGGCAA